>NC_142469.1:46980386-47283416 GCF_049115385.1 Moschus berezovskii
TGGTGGTGCAACTCTGTGAATATACTAAAAACCATTGAAAGGGAAGTGGCTCAGTTGTGTCCGACTCTTTGCAACCCCATGGACTGTAGCCCACCAGGCTCCTCCGTCCATGGGATTTTCCAGGCGAGAGTACTGGAGTGGGTTGCCATTTCCTTATCCAGGGGATCTTCCCCACCCAGTAATCAAACCCGGGTCTCCTGCATCATAGGCAGACGCTTTACCGTCTGAGCCACCGGGGAAGTCTAAAAACCACTGAGCTGTAAACTTTAAATGAGTGAATTATATAATATGTGACTTGTATCTCAACAAATGATGGTTTAAAAAGAAGCAAATGGAGAGTAAAAAATTTGATAAACATTTAGTAAATCTAAACAAGCACTGCATGTCTGAAATAATAGTAACAAAAACACTAACAGAAGTTTTTAAAAAATGGAGCTAAAGGACTAGAAACAATAATATGTGCAAAGAGAGGAAGAATGACTAGAGATGAAGCATCTTAAGGTCAGTATTTTGTTTGAAAGGATAGTGAAGTGTATTGATTAACCTACAAGATTGTCAAATCATATGCTTGTTAAATTTAACAATAAAGTAGAAATATCATCACTTGAAAGAAACAAATGATCAACTTAATAGAAGTCAGAAAAAGAGAAAAAAGGACAACATGGTGAGTAGAAAGCATAACATAAGATTAAAGAATAAATTCATCACAATTGATAATCACAGTAATGTAAATGTGCCAGTTAAAATACTGAATCTCAGATTTAATTTAAATAAATCCAGCTATATATATATATATACACATATGTGTGTGTGATGGTTTTTAAAAATTGCATTTCTGACTGTTTGTTCCTGGTAATTAGGATGAAATTTTCCCTTGTTTTGTTCCTGACTTTAAGTGGAATGCTCTTAGTATTTCACGATAAAGAAAAATATTTGTTCAGGATTATGGTAGATACTCTTTTTCAGGTTAAGGGATTTTCCTTCTATTCCTAGGTCACTAACAAAAATTATATGCAGAATATTGAGAGAAAATACCATCAATTTGGAATTCTATGCACAGTTAAACTATCATTCAAGAATGAGGATAAAATAAAAAATATACCATTTACAATAGTCTAAAAAACTACGGGATACCTAGAAGTAAGTCTAACAAAAGATGTGAAAAACTTCAATGGAGAAAACTCTAAAATTTTATTGAAATACATTAAAAATAACAAATAAATGGGGAGATATAACATATTCTTAACAGTACTTAACTGCTACTGCTGCTTAACAGTAGCAGTTTTCCTAAATTTACATCACAAACTTAATAAATTCTATTAACAATTCTGGGGGAATTTTTTATTGACCTGTATAAGCAAACCATAAAATCTACTCAGAATAATAGAGGACCAAGAACAGCCAAAACAATTCTGAAACAAGAAAGGATGCACACTAGCAGATGGTATTAAGATTTATCACAAAGTTATGATAATTATGCAGATGACACCATCCTTATGGCAGAAAGCGAAGAACTAAAGAGCCTCTTGATGAAAGTGAAAGAGAAGAGTGAAAAAGTTGGCTTAAAACTCAACATTCAGAAAATTAAGATCATAGCATCCGGTCTCATCTCTTCATGGCAAATAGATAGGAAAGCCATGGAAACAGTGAGAGACTTTATTTTGGGGGGCTGCAAAATCACTGCAAATGGTGACTGCAGCCATGAAATTAAAAGACGCTTACTCCTTGGAAGGAAAGTTATGACCAACCTAGACAGCATATTAAAAAGCAGAGACATTACTTTACCAACAAATGTATGTCTAGTCAAAGCCATGGTTTTTCCAGTAGTCATGTATGGATGTCAGAGTTGGACTATAAAGAAAGCTGAGCGCTGAAAAATTGATGCTTTTGAACTGTGGTGTTAGAGAAGACTCTTGAGAGTCCCTTGGACTCTAAGGAGATCCAACCAGTCCATCCTAAAGGAAATCAGTCCTGAATATTCATTGGAAGGACTGATGCTGAAGCTGAAACTCCAATACTTTGGCCACCTGATGCGAAGAACCGACTCATTGGAAAAGACCCTGATGCTGGGAAAGATTGAAGGTGGGAGGAGAAGGGGACGACAGAGGATGAGATGGTTGGATGGCAATACCAATGCGATGGACATGAGTTTGTGTAGGCTCTGGGAGTTGGTGATGGATAGGGAAGCCTGGCATGCTGCAGTCCATTGAGTCACAAAGAGTCAAGACACGACTGAGTGACTAAACAGAACTATGGTAATTAAAATACTAGGATATCATCCTTTGGATAAATAAATAGATCCATGGGACAGGTTTCCCAAAGCCAAAACCACTAACATATACAAAGGAATCTGGAATATAACAGAGGTGACTCTACAGATCAGAGGAAAACGGATGACTATTTAATAAATGGCCCTGTAACTATTTGCTAATAATATTTTCAAAGGGAAAATGAGATTTATATCTCACAGGCTGCACAAAAGTAAACTTCAGACATGTTAAGGGAAAGCTGTACACATTTAGACTATGGAAACTATAGATAATATCCTAGAAGGGCATAAAATGAAAATCATCATGAAAAAGTGATACATTGAACTATATAATTTTAAAACACTTGTCCATGACAAATGACATTAATAACAAAGTAAAAAGGCAAACACAGACCTAGAGAAAATATTAGCAACCTACATTTCCAACCAAAGATAATTATCCAAATTATAGAATAAGTTCCTAAAAATAAGCAAGCAAGAAGAGAAATTGTCAAACAGCAAAAAGACATAGAATATGAAGAAGCAATTAATAGAAGAAGGCATTCAATGGTCAGTAACTCTGACAATACCAACAATACCAGTTGTGAGAATGGAGAAATGAAAAACTTTCATCCATGCCAGGGGAAGTATAAAATTATCTAACCACTGCAGAAAGCAATTGGGCAAAACCTGTTAAAGTTAATCCATGTACAATTTCACCTTTATGTGTTTAGAAGTTCCTGAGAGATACATGGGCCCAAAGAAATACAAAAAAAAGAATGTTCTTTTCAGCATTCCAGGTAGTAGCTAAAAAGTGGAAACAAGCTATCTGACCTTCAGGAGTAAAATGGGAATTATTTGTACAATACAACCTTGCACAGCAGTTAACCTGAGTGAACTAGATCTATATCATCTATACCATTAAACCTAAAATACATCATGATAAGCTAAAAAGACCCCAAGTAAATATTTATATGTAATATCATTTACATAAAATTTTACATAAATGACATACTGGTGCGTAGTATTTACCAACACTACACTAAAGATACCATAATCTTCCTGGTTATGATTCACTTCTCTAAGGTGGAGAGAGTGGTATCTCCCAACCCAGGTGTTCTAACACTACAACATCTAAGAGGTCCTTGAATTTACACATCATTAAAGTGGAGAAGGAAATGTCAATCCACTCCAGTATTCTTGCCTGGAGAATCCCATGGACAGAGGAGCCTGGCAGGCTATAGTTCATAGGGTCGCAAGAGTCAACACGACTGAGCAACTAAACCACCCCCACCGCCAAAGGTAACGAACGACTAGGCCACCGATGAGAATTGAGCACCGTTACGGGTTTATGCACAGAGCGGTCCTAAAGGGTATCTGGAGGGTTCTGATAACAATGGTGAGTTCCTCTCCCCTCAGGAACTGATAATAACCCTCTACCAGTGGGGCCAAGATATTGGTTCTGGCTCTGCTTCGTGTCGTCTTCTGCAGGTCCTGGGTGGTTCTCCTTCACCCAGCCTGGTCTGTGCTGGGAAATCTCTCTCCTGCTTCAGATGGACTCATTCCTGTGTCTCCTCTAGCACTCACCAGAAACACAGACCTGACACTCCAAGTTTCACCTGCTGATTTCTGTAGAAAGTTCTATAGCCCACCTCTGGCTCTTTGATCCATGCCCAGCCCCTATACCTGTGCCTATTCAGGGGGTGAACTTAACTTTCCTCTAGGGGCTGCAATGCAGGACATAGGGCCTTTAAACCTCGTTTGGCTTGGAATCACAGAACAATAGTCCTTTTTGAGTTCCTCCATTAAACACACACACACAGACACATTCATGTATACACAAACACATGGTTACATACACATACACAGACATGTTTATATACACTATGCACACATGTGCCCAAACTCATACACGCAAAGAAACACACACACATATACACCACTCCTTTTTCTCCAATAGAAGTCAGGTTGCTTCATTAGTCAAAATCCAATATTATGTAAATATTGTGGGGCAGATCTGATTTTAGAACAGAATGGAAAGAATAGAATTTGCAATTCACAAACACATCAAATAGCAAAGGACAACTATGTGATACTGTTGGAACCATTATAATACAATAGATTTCCTTCTCATACAAGCTGAAATTCCGTCCGTCCGTTTTCTTTTTTCGCTTTGGGAGCAGAGTTGATTCAATTATACTCCTCAGTTACCATTACCACAAGCGAGGCCCCTCTCTAGCTTCATTTTGCTTTGTTTTTTCCTTTGTGCCCAGTTCCACTCTCATGTCCCATCCCTCTCATCCCTCACAAGCATCCTCTGTGATGTGTTGGATGTCTGTTCGATTGTTCTTATCCCATAGCTTCGTTACTAAGACGGCACAGCAAGACGATGCTCGTCTCTGATTCGATACACCGATTCATTTCTGTTAAGACGCCATAAAATGGTAGATTTATATGGGAGTGGCATCTGCCGAGTGGCCGAAGGACGCACGCGTGCGTGGCTGTTTAATGTGATGGTGGGGCCAGATGTGCCTATCATGTTGCCTTCTTTATACACAGAAATTAGCTCTCAAGATCATACTCTTGTGAGGGGAAAACATTTAAATCAGGAAAATGCTAATTTGTTGGGAACAAGTTGAGAGTTTTTGTCTGTGAGCAGAGAGCAGGGCGACTAGCAGCTCCACGCAGCCTCCTTTCCCTGCGGAGTCGCTCTGGCCGAGACCCGCGTGTGGGCTCCCTGGAACCTGGCCCGTAGGTGGCAGTCTCCCCTCATCATTGCCCACCGCAAACCTCCGGAGGGCAGACTGCCATATGGGCCTCTTTTGCATTTTCTGTGGGGTTTCCTAAGGTTTAACATTCCCACTGCTCAATTTCTCCTCCTCCCCACACGGAGGGCCGAGGGAGTGGAGCTGAGGACCAGAGAAACTTCGTCTGCACCCGGCCCAAGTCAAAAGACCCGGTCATGCCCTGTTCTTGGCAGTTGTTTGAGAGTTGTCCTGGAGCCCTCTTGCAGAACTGCTCTGTAAATGACAAGGAGTGCCTTTCACTCTAAATATTAGAGAAACTAAATTCTTGCAATTTGTCGTATTTGTTTAATTGTCATATTTTTAAAAAGCAACCACGTTGATGCAAATCTTTATCCTCTCTGTTTCCTCTAGCCCTCCAGCTCTCTGCCAACACCCCCGCACAGATCTGGGGTTAATCTTTAAGAGTAGGTTGCAGCCAGACATTCTTCCCCCAGTATGCCCCAGCCTTCACCCAGCCCCTCAGAGAGCCTGTTTGACAAGACAGAGAATAGTCACAAGCAGAGTTATGGAGTGTGCGCTAGCAGGAGCGTGAAATCCTCTCACCCCATCTCCTGCGCAGAAAATTCTAGATGGAGGATTCCGAAGAAAACTGAGAGATCAGGAAAAGGTACCACCTTCTCACCTTCCTTCCACCACACTCACCTCCATCCAAGAATGGAGGCAGGTGGAGAATGGAGAACCACCCCAGCCCCAGGCCCTTTTGGGGAAGCCGGCCCAATAGGCTTCTAATCAGCCAGCACTGTGCGTCATGGCCCCCACTGTTTACGGAGCTGACGGAAGTTTCAACCATTTGCAAGTGTCAAATTGCCTGAGGACTGTGTCCGCCTGGGATGCCAAGTGGAGTGGTTCATTAGCATTTGTAAAATCTGCCTCAACTGAAACTATAGAACCGAATCCTGGAGTGGGTTTTGTGTATTCCACTTGAATTAGCAAGTATAATACCTTTTTAATCTTATCAACACCTGTGTTCTGAAAGGAAGGGGCTTCCCTGTCTGTGCTGGAAGGAGGATCTCCCTGCTTGTGTTTCTCCTCCACAGACTAGAGATCTGGTTAGATGCCTTGTCCCCTCTTCCTTCCCCAGAGATGAGAGGAGGGCTTGGAGATTGCTGCTTGGGTAAGAAGATACAGGAAGTCCTGAGGGTTACAGTCGGCTTTCCTGAATCAGAGAGAGGTAGCCAGTGGTTGGCCTGTTTTAAAGGGGGGCAGATTCATGTTCCTCCAAAGGACTAGACCCTGGGGTAGGTGGGGTGGAGGGGCTGGTGGAGGTAAGGGTGGTGGACCACATTCATTTATGACACAGGAGAGACAGATTGAAACCAATTTGCAAAGAAGCTGTGAATTAAAGTGCTGTAAAGAAACAGAATTTCAGGTTAATTTCTATCTGAATCAAACTTTAGTGGATTATAATTCCACATTGCTTTACCATTCTTCATCTTCCACTGATCTTGGAGATGCCTACCAATGTGGGAAATGAACGCATAAGATCTAAGAACATGAAATCTTTCCTCTCTTTAGACCCTTTTCCTTGAAAAGTTACCTCTGAATTAGGATTTTTCTTTCCTCATACGTCAAAAAACTGCTTAGTGGCACCACTAATCCTCAAAGTCTATAAAATAAAGCCTTGGTAAGGTATTTAAATTCTGTTTGAACCTGAGCGCAACAGCCTTTCCCACTTCACCTCCCATCGCTGATGTGTTGTCAGACATATCCCAGTTCTACAAATTCCAGGAGTGTTTCCACACCTCCATTGTCTCTGTCCATCCCTCAGCCTGGATGCCCCCTCAACCTACTCCATGTAATGGGATCCTACTTATTCCTCAAGGCCTGCCCCATATCTGACTTCCTTCATGAAGCCGGGTCCATCTGGAGTAAGTTAACCAGCCCCACCCTGTGCTCTCATGGGTAAACCTCCATCACCTGTGAGCACACAGCCTGGTGGGTCAGCAGGCTGTGCATGTGCCTGCCTTTCTCCTTCACAATCCTGAGTGTCCTATGAGAGTCGTCCATGTCTCACTGTATCTTCTCTAACACCCAGCCAAATATTGCCCAACGAGTAAAATTTGACAACGGTTGGTAGAATTTGCAGTCCAATCATGTTAGCTTATAAAAATAAACATAAATGTCAGGCCTAATTCTCCCCAATTCAATGCAAGAGGCCCCATGGATTCACTTTTAACAGAGGAAAATTAGTCATTTAAAACTAGAAATGAATTAGTTAATGAAGAGAAAGGTAAAGAATGCTCAACCTCTCTGGAATTCAAAGGCTTGTTTGTGAAAATAAGGAAATGCCAAATTTGGCAAATCAAATAGGCAAATTTAGAAGAAATTACAGTGGTCATTGTTGCCAGAGTCGCAGTGAGACATACACTGTCAGGGCTGCTGGCAATGCAATAGGTACAGTCTCTCTCAATGTAATTTTATGAAATTTCTCAAGAACCTGACAAAACTTTGTTCACTTTGATCCAGCAACTCCAACAAGAATGTTTTGTAAGGTTAAAAACTGTGATGTGCATGAAGAATTGTGTTTATTAAATTATTTCATTGTAGCCAGCATAGTATATACACTGAGAAGTTGACAATAACCTAAATATCTAATAATATGTAAATAGGGCTTCCCTGGTGGCTCAGTGGTAAAGAATCCGCCTTCAGTGCAGGAGATGTGGGTTTGATCCCTGGGTTGGGAAGATCCCGTGGAGCAGGAAATGGCAACCCACTCCAGTATTTTTGCCTGGAAAATTCCCTGGAGAGTGGAGCCTAGTGGGCTATAGTCTATGGGTCACAAAAGAGTCAGACATGACTTAGTAACTAAGCAACAACAACAATATGTAAATAGTTCAATAAATATTGGATCTGTGTACCAATATGCTGTGCATTAAGATAATTTTTTAAAAATATTTTCTATCATGGGAAATTCATATAATGGAATGTTAACTGAAAAAATAGGACACAAAACTGAATATGCATTAAGATCTCATGTGATGCTGTATGTATATATGTACATATATATGTTCCTATATATGTTATATAACCTGTGCTGTCTAATACAACAGACTCTAGCCGCACATACCCACTAAGCACTTGAAATGTGACTAGCCCAAAGTGAGGTGTGCTGTGTGAAATATATATGGGGTTTCAAAGACTTAGTAAGAAAAAATAATGTAAACTACTATGTTAATAATTTTTATATTGATTATATATTGAATGATGACATTTTAGACATACTGGGTGAGATAAATTGAATTATTAAAATAAATCCCACTTGTTTCTTTTTACTGTTTAAAATATGGCTTCTAGCAAATGTAAAATTACATATATGACTCACATTCTATTTCTATTGGACAATGCTGTGTTTGGCAATTACATTTTTCTTAAAAAGATGAAGAAAATTGCTAACTGAGGTTATCCCTGGGTTTTAGAATTACAGGTGATTTTTGTTTTTGTTTTTTAAACTCTTCTGTTACTGTTTTCTCAATGAGCATATATTTCTAGTGTTTTACTTCTCTTGGGGAACTTTCTCACTGGTGTTAGATGCAGGCATGACTCTATACTTTTTCTCTGCAGCACTTATTAGAGTTTGAAATTGTATGCTGTCTGATCATTTGATTCATGTCAGCCTGCTCAGCAGACCATAGAGTCCACAAGTCTGGGCCCCATGAGTGTTTTGCTCATCTTTGCATTCCCAGTCTTAACGCATAGCATTTAGTAAGTATTTAATAAACACTGGTTGGATAAACAAATGAAGGAGAGAATGATTAAAGAGAAAAATGCTAAGCAACCATACCCCAATAAATTTTTTAAAATAATAAAAAATGTTAGTATGCAAAAGCAGAAAAGTCCAAGTCATTACAACTGCAAAATCAAAATAAATCATCGTATAAGAGAAGAATTTGCAAACTTCACTAAAGGGATGGCCAGATAGATTTTGGATCTGCTGCCGGGAGTGCAACTGATCAAGAGCTCTGCCTGTTGCACGCTGCATTCATACACAGTTCTGAGGCTGCCAATCCCAGTGCTGCTCCCAGCCAATGACTAACCAGGTCAGGGACACTAGGGCACACTCATTCCTGTGGGAATCAGGACACTTCCCATGGGTGGTTTTGGCTCAAGGACTTCCATTGGCCTTGTCAGAACTTCATGCCTTTCCTCTCTTCTTCTCAGGGGTCGGAACTTCATCACCATCTGGGGGCTTTCCCTGTTGCCTCTGACTCCCTCCCCATATTCTCTAATAAGTCACTTGCATGTCTGATTTCATCTTGTGGGTTTGTTTCTCAGAGGATTCAAATAACACATGTGCTTCCAAAATTTTAAAAAGTATACTATTTACTTTTTTTTTCACAGCAAGGGAAACCAAAAACAAGATGAAAAGACATCCCTCGGAATAGAAAAAAATATTTGCAAGCGAAGCAACTGACAACGGATTAATTGCCAAAATATACAAGCAGCTCATGCAGCTCTATCAAAGAAACAAACAACAGAATAAAAAAATGGGTGGACGACCTAAACAGACATTTCTCCAAAGAAGACACAGATGGCCAACAAGCACATGAAAAGATTCTCAACATTATTCATTGTTAGAGAAAAGCAAATCAAAACTACAGTGAGGTATCACCTCACGTTGGTCAGAATGGCCATCAAAAAAATCTACAAAAAATAAATGATGGAGATGTGGAGAAAAGAGAACCCCTGTGCACTGTTGGTGGGAATGTATATTGATACAAACAGTATAGAGCATTTTAAAAAACTAAAAATAAAGCTACCTTCAATTCAGTTCAGTTCAGTCGCTCAGTCATGTCCAACTCTTTGCGACCCCATGAATCACAGCACGCCAGGCCTCCCTGTCAATCACCAACTCTCGGAGCTCACTCAAACTCATGTCCATCGAGTCAGTGATGCCATCCAGCCATCTCATTCTCTGTCATCCCCGTCTCCTCCCACCCCCAATCCCTCCCAGCATCAGAGTCTTTTCCAGTGAGTCAACTCTTCGCATGAGGTGGCCAAAAGTATTGGAGTTTCAGCTTTAGCATCAGTCCCTCCAATGAACACCCAGGATTGATCTCCTCTAGAATGGACTGGTTGGATCTCCTTGCAGTCCAACGGACTCTCAAGAGTCTTCTCCAGGACCACAGTTCAAAAGCATCAATTCTTCGGCGATCAGCTTTCTTCACAGTCCAACTCTCACATCCATACATGACCACGGGAAAAACCATAGCCTTGACTAGACGGACCTTGGTTGGCAAAGTAATGTCTCTGCTTTTTAATATGCTATCTAGGTTGGTCATAACTTTCTTTCCAAGGAGTAAGCGTCTTTTAATTTCCTGGCTGCAATCAGAATCTGCAGTGATTTTGGAGCCCAAAAAAATAAAGTCTGACACTGTTTCCATTGTTTCCCTATCTATTTCCCATGAAGTGATGGGACCAGATGCCATGATCTTTGTTTTCTGAATGTTGAGCTTCAAGCCAACCTCTTCACTCTCCTCTTTCACTTTCATCAAGAGGCTTTTGAGTTCCTCTTCACTTTCAGCCATAAGGGTGGTGTCATCTGCATATCTGAGGTTATTGATATTTCTCCCGGCAATCTTGATTCCAGCTTGTGCTTCTTTCAGCCCAGCGTTCCTCATGATGTACTCTGCATATAAGTTAAATAAGCAGGGTGACAAGATACAGCCTTGATGTACTCCTTTTCCTATTTGGAACCAGTCTGTTATTCCATGTCCAGTTCTAACTGTTGCTTCCTGACTTGCATACAGGTTTCTCAAGAGGCAGGTCAGGTGGTCTGGGATTCCCATCTCTTTCAGAATGTTCCACAGTTTATTGTGATCCACACAGTCAAAGGCTTTGGCATAGTCAATGAAGCAGAAATAGATGTTTTTCTGGAACTCTCTTGCTTTCTCCATGATCCAGCGGATGTTGGCAATTTGATCTCTGGTGCCTCTGCCTTTTCTAAAACCTGCTTGAACATCTGGAAGTTCACGGTTCACATATTGCTGAAGCCTGGCTTGGAGAATTTTGAGCATGACTTTACTAGCGTGTGAGATGAATGCAATTGTGCGGTAGTTTGAGCATTCTTTGTTATTCCCTTTCTTTGGGATTGGAATGAAGACTGACCTTTTCCAGTCCTGTGGCCATTGCTGAGTTTTCCAAATTTGCTGGTATATTGAGTGCAGCACTTTCACAGCATCATCTTTCAGGATTTGAAATAGCTCAATTGGAATTCCATCACCTCCACTAGCTTTGTTCGTAGTGATGCTCTCTAAGGCCCACTTGACTTCACATTCCAAGATGTCTGGTTCCAGGTGAGTGATCACACCATCGTGATTATCTTGGTTGTGAAGATTTTTTTTGTACAGTTCTTCTGTGTATTCTTGCCACCTCTTCTTAATATCTTCTGCTTCTGTTAGGTCCATACCATTTCTGTCCTTTATCGAGCCCATCTTTGCATGAAATGTTCCCTTGATATCTCTAATCGAATATTACTCAGTCATAAAAAGAATGAAAGTGTCATTTGTAGAGATGTGGATGGACCTAGAATCTGTCATACATAGTGAAGTCCGAAAGAGAAAAACATACGTTGTGTATTAAGGCATGGAATCTAGAAAAATAATACTGATGAACCCATTTGCAGGGCAGGAATAGAGGAGCAGACATAGAGAATGAGCTTGTGGATATGTGGGGTGGGGAAGGAGGGGGGATGAATTGAGAATAGCATTGACATATACACACTAGCATGTGTAAAATAGCTAGTGAAAGCTGCTGTATAGCACAGGGAGCTCAACTTGGTGCCCTGTGATGACCTAGGGCAGTGGGAGGGAGGCTTAAGAGGGAGGGGATATATGTGTATATATAGCTGATTCATGTTGCTGTTCAGCAGAAACTAACACAACATTGTAAAGCAATTATGTATGTGTGTGTGTGCTCAGTTACTCAGTAGTGTCAGACTCTTTGAGACCCCAAGGACTGTAGTTCACCAGGCTCCTCTGTCCTTGGGATTTTCCAGGCAAGAATACTGGAGTGGATTTCCACTTCTTTCTTCAGGGAATCTTTCCCACCCAGGGATCAAATCCACATTTCTTGTTTTCTGTATTGGCAGGCAGATTCTTTACCACTGTGCCACCTGGGAAGAACCTGGCATCATACAAAGCAACTATACTCCAATTTAAAAGAAAAAAATCATTTTAATCTATAAATGGTATTTCATGATAGATTTTAAAGTGATCAAATTATAAATATATATACTATTTACTTTTTCATTGGGCAATACATGTACATAGTACAAAATTCAAAAAGGACAAAATGTAAAAGGTGAGCATATAAGAAAAGGAAGGGACTTTTTTGTTTTTTTTGCATCCTTTTCCTACAACCACCCATTTATCTTCCAAAATTCCTATTTTTTTCCCTAGAAGTTAATCTCTGTTCTGCTCTTCCATATAATTGTTGAAAACAACAGGCCCAAAAGGGTGACATTTATGCTAAGCCACATGTCACCAAACTGAGACACCAAATTATTTACAGTCTCAGCGTTTTCTAGAAACAGAATCTTAGACCAGTCAACCAGGAATTACTTGACCAGCACTCATCAGGCAATCTACCTAAGAGACCCCTGCCATTGCCTAAAGGAAAGTGACCTGCAATAACAAATCTAATTTTTGCTAGTAAAACTTCCTTATTCCCACTCTGTTCTGCCTACAAAATCTTATATTTTGTACAGCTCCTCAGAACTCCTTTCTATCTGCTAGATTAGATGCTGCCTGATTCATCAATCATTGAATAAAGACAATAGGGCCTTTAAATTTTGCTCAGATGAATTTTGTTTTTTTAACACTATATACCCTTATGGCAGAAAGTGAAGAGGAACTAAAAAGCCTCTTGTTGAAAGTGAAAGAGGAGAGTGAAAAAGTTGGCTTGAAGCTCAACATTCAGAAAACAAAGATCATGGCATCTGGTCCCATCACTTCATGGGAGATAGATGGAAAAACGGTGGAAACAGTATCTGACTTTATTTTTGGGGGCTCCAAAATCACTGCAGATGCTGATTACAGCCATGAAATTAAAAGACGCTTACTCCTTGGAAGGAAAGTTATGACCAACCTAGATAGCATATTAAAAAGCAGAGACATTACTTTGCCAACCAAGGTCCGTCTAGTCAAGGCTATGGTTTTTCCCATGGTCATGTATGGATGTGAGAGTTGGACTGTGAAGAAAGCTGATCGCCGAAGAATTGATGCTTTTGAACTGTGGTGTTGGAGAAGACTCTTGAGAGTCCATTGGACTGCACGGAGATCCAACCAGTCCATTCTAAAAGAGATCAGTCCTGGGTGTTCACTGGAAGGACTGATGTTGAAGCTGAAACTCCAATACATTGGCCACCTCATGAGAAGAGTTGACTCACTGGAAAAGACTCTGATGCTGGGAGGGATTGGGGGCAGGAGAAGAAGGGGACGACAGAGAATGAGATGGCTGGATGACATCATCTACTTGATGGACATGAGTTTGAGTGAACTCTGGGAGTTGGTGATGGACAGGGAGGCCTGGAGTGCTGCGATTCATGGGGTTGCAAAGAGTCAGACATCATTTTGCAAAGAGTTGAAACTATTCTTACATCACTTCTGTGGCGTAAGAGTGTGTCTTGACTAGTATTCCATGATTTTATATATTACATCTCAATCTTGTTATGGCTCCACAGTACTCCTCTGTATTTCCACAGTGATGAACATCTAAGTATTTACAATCTTTTGCTCTGACTATTGTACTGTTGTACATTTACAGTCTTTTCATTTATCTACATCCATACATAAATTCCTATAGATAAATTCCTGGAAATGGACTTACAGAATGAAGGGTAAAGATATGCTCAATTTTACTGTTGAATTGCTCTCCAAAGAGGTTAAACCAATTTATAACCCCATCAGCATGACTTTATGCCCTTGCCAACACAATACGTTAACTATCTTTTCATCTTTACCAGTCTGACAGGTTGAAAATGTAACTTTGCATTTCGCTTACTATATAAATGAAGCAAAAAATCTTTTCATACTTTTAAGAACCATTTTATTCCTTTTCTGTGAACTGTATGTTCACATCCTTTGCTCATTATTCTATTGCTCTTTTAAAATCGCTCTTTTAAATTTCTTTAGACTTTAGGAAATTTACACTTTGGTTAAGATATCAATCTGCCAGATTTTTCCCAGTTAGAATTTGACTTGTCTTTACTTTCCTTTGTGCTGTTTTTCTTTTTTGTCAGAAAGAATTTTTTAGATTTAAAGTTAGTTGAATTTATCACTCTTCTTTTTAATAGTTTCTACACTTTAGGTCACATTTAGAAAGGCCTTCTTCATTCGGAGATTTTTAAAAATAATTATTAATTTTTTCTGAGAATTATCTTAAAAAAAAACCCTCCAATTCATGATTTCTTATTCTTTTGTTCTCTTTTTCCTTTCTCCCTTCCCTTTAAACATTTTACTCTTTCATTCCTTTATAATTAATTTTGGTATAAGGGACAAAGGGATTCGTGGAAGAGACTGCTAATGTTAACCCAAGCCATTTCCTCTTCCTCTTGAACAGTCTACCTTTGTTTCTTCCTTTGAGTTCAGTTCAGTTCAGTCGCTCAGTCGTGTCTGACTCTTTGCAACCCTATGGACTGCAGCACACCAGGCCTTCCTGTCCATCACCAACTCCCGGAGTTTACTCAAACTCATGTCCATTGAGTCGGTGATGCCATCCAACAATCTCAGCCTCTGTCGTCCCCTTCTCCTCCTGCCTTCAATCTTTCCCAGCATCAGGGTCTTTTCAAATGAGTCAGTTCTTTGCATCAGGTGGCCTTTGGAGTTTCAGTTTCAGCATCAGTCCTTCCAATGAATATTCAGGACTGATTTCCTTTAGGATGGACTGGTTGGATCCCCTTGCAGTCCAAGAGACTCTCAAGAGTCCTCTCCAACACCACAGTTCAAAAGTATCAATTCTTCTGTGCTCAGCTTTCTTTATAGCCCAACTCTGACATCCATGCATGACTACTGGAAAAACCACAGCCTTGTCTAGATGGATCTTTGTTCGCAAAGTAATATCTCTACTTTTTAATATGCTGTCTAGGTTGGTCATAACTTTTCTTCCAAGGAGCAAGTGTCTTTTAATTTCAAGGCCGCAGTCACCATCTGCAGTGATTTTGGAGCCCCCCAAAATAAAGTCTGCCACTGTTTTCACTGTTTGCCCATCCATTTCCCATGAAGTGATGGGACCAGAGGCCATGATCTTCTTTTTCTGAATGTTGAGCTTTAAGCCAACTTTTTTCACTCTTCTCTTTCACTTTCATCAAGAGGGTCTTTAGTTCTTCACTTTCTGCCATAAGGGTGGTGTCATCTGCATATCTGAGGTCATTGATATTTCTCCTGGGCAGTCTTGATTATAGCTTGTGCTTCATCCAGCCCAATATTTCTCATGATGTACTCTGCTTATAAGTTAAATAAGCAGGGTGACAATATACAACCTTGATGTACTCCTTGTCCTATTTGGAACCACTCTGTTGTTCCATGTCCAGTTGTAACTGTTGCTTCCTGACCTGCTTACAGATTTCTCAAGAGGCAGGTCAGGTGGTCTGGTATTCCCATCTCTTTCAGAATTTTTCAGTTTGTGGTGATCCATACAGTCAAAGGCTTTGGCATACACATGGTCATATGACTAAGTTTTCCAACGAAATGTGAAGGAGTCATACAACCCTCCTATCCTCTCTCCTTCTCTGTCTTCTTTTACCATGGGAATGCATTGACAATGAAGAGGGCTACATGGCCCAGACTCCGGGAGGCTTCTAGGAGCTAACAATTCCTGGCTGACAGCCAGAAAGGAAATGAGGTCCTCAATCATACAACCAAAAGGAACTAAACTGTCGACAGTCTGAATAAAACTGGAAACAAATTCTTACCCAGTCCATCCTCTAGAAGGGAATACAGCCTCACTGACTTCTGAATTCCAGTCCTGCTAGATGGTGAGCTGAGAACTCTGTCATGCTGTGCTTGGGCTTCTGACCTACTGAACTCTGAGCATAAGTAGGTATTACTTTAAGCCATTAACTTGGTGGTAATTTGTTTTGTGGCAGTAGAAAATTAATACATCCCTTATATCTTTTTTCCCTCAGAGTTTTCTTCTGGTTACTAATTATTTTTTTCAAATAAACTATATAATCAGCTTATCTAATTCTAAAATAACATTCTGATAGCAATTTTATTGTCACTGTTTTACATTTATAGATTAACTTGGGGAGAATTGACATCTTTACAGCGTTGAATATTCCTATCCAAGAACATAATATGCCTTTCCTTTTTCAAAGTGGTTCATTTGCATTTGAAAGTTTTCTCTTAGTCTTTGCACAATTTCCTTTTAAAGTTATTCTGAACAATTTATCTTTTTGTTCCTGCTGTACATGAGGTCTTTTTTTTTCTATCACATTTTAACTATTGTTTCTACATAATTAAATTATTAATTTCCTAATGTTAACTTCATGCCAAACTTTCTAAATAAATTTTATTACTATTTATAATAGATTTTGAGTTGAATCTCTTGGATTCTTCAGGTAAACAATGTTATCTTCAAAAGAATGGTAATTTTACCTCCTACTTCCAAGTTTTTGGACTTCCCTTGTGGCTCAGCTGGTAAAAGAATCTGCCTGCAATATAGGAGACCTCGGTATGATCCCTGGGTTGGGAAGATCCCCTGGAGATGGGAAAGGCTACCTACTCCAGTACCCTGGCCTGGAGAAGTCCATGGGATTGCAAATAGTCTGACACGACTGAGAGACTTTCACTTCACTTTCCAAGTTTTATAGCTCTATTTTTTTTCTTTAATTATGTTGGCTAGTATTTCCAATACATTGTGAAATAATAATGGTAACATACATATTGTTATCAATTTCCTTTATTCTGGATTTTTATATCTTATTCACAGGTAAGATTCAGTTAGTTCAGTAGCTCAGTCATGTCCTACTCTTTGCGATCCCATGGACTGCAGCACACCAGGCCTTCCTGTCCATCACCAACTCCCGGAGTTTACTCAAACTCATGTCCATTGAGTCAGTGATGCCATCCAACCATCTCATCCTCTGTCATCCCCTTCTCCTGCCTTTAATCTTTCCCAGCATCAGGGTCTTTTTCAATGAGTCGGTTCTTCGTATCAGGTGGCCAAAGTATTGGAGTTTCAGCTTCAGCATCAGTCCTTCCAATGAACACTCAGGACTGATCTCCTTTAGGATGGACTGGTTGGATCTCCTTGCAGTCCAAGGGACTCTCAAGAGTCTTCTCCAACACCGCAGTTCAAAAGCATCAATTCTTTGGTGCTCAGCTTTCTTTATAGTCCAACTCTCACATCCATACATGACTACTGGAAAAACCATAGCCTTGACTAGATGGACCATTGTTTGCAAACTAATATCTCTGCTTTTAAATATGCTGTCTAGGTTGGTCATAACTTTTCTTCCAAGGAGCAAGTGTCTTTTAATTTCATGGCTGCAGTCACCATCTGGAGTGATTTTGGAGGCCCCCAAAATAAAGTCTGCCACTGTTTTCACCGTTTTCTCATCTATTTGCCATGAAGTGATGGGACCAAATGCCATGATTTCAGTTTTTCTGAATGCTGAGCTTTAAGCCAGCTTTTTCACTCTCCTCTTTCACTTTCATCAAGAGGCTCGTTAGTTCTTTGCTTTCTGCCATAAGGGTGGTGTCATCTGCATATCTGAGTGTTATTGATATTTGTCCTGGAAATTTTGATTCCAGCTTGTGCTTCACCCAGCCCAGCATTTCTCATGATGTACTATGCACATAAGTTAAATAAGCAGGGTCAGAATATATAGCCTTGACATATTCCTTTCCCTATTTGGAACAAGTCTGTTGTTCCATGTCCAATTCTAACTGTTGCTTCCTGACCTGCACACAGATTTCTCAAGAGGCAGGTCAGGTGGCCTGGTATTCCCATCTCTTGAAGAATTTTCCACAGTTTGTGGTGATCCACACAGTTAAAGACTTTGGCATAGTCAATAAAGCAGAAATAGATGTTTTTCTGGAACTCTCTTGCTTTTTTGATGATCCGGCGGATGTTGGCAATTTGATATCTGGTTCCTCTGCCTTTTCTAAATCCAGCTTGAACATCTGGAAGTTCATGGTTCACATACTGTTGAAAGCTGGCTTGGAGGATTTTGAGCATTACTTTACTAGCGAGTGAGATGAGTGCAGTTGTGCAGTAGTTTGAGCATTCTTTGGCATTGTCAAATGCAGGTAAGATTAGGCTATGATTTTATTTACTTTTGGTGCTATTTTTTGGGGGTTTTGACATTAATCTTACACTCATAAAATAATTTCACCTTTGATTCTTCTCCTTAATTCTGAAATAGTTTAAATAGCATTGAAGTTACTGGTTTCTTAAAAATTTCATAAAATTTGCCTGAGAGACTATACAGGCTCATTGCTATTTGAGTGTTACATTCTTAAAAACGTTTTCTAATTCCTTCATGTTAATTTGGTCTGTTATGATTTTTCTGTTCTGAGAATTTTTGCAATTTTTATTTTCTTAGAAAAAAATCCACTTAGTCATTTATTTGCATATTTAAGCAAAGCAGCTATTGTGTTTCAATTTCATTTTGTATATTTGTGTTTTTGCCCCTTTTCTTGATTAGATTA
Source organism: Moschus berezovskii (assembly GCF_049115385.1). Classification (NCBI taxonomy): domain Eukaryota; kingdom Metazoa; phylum Chordata; class Mammalia; order Artiodactyla; family Moschidae; genus Moschus; species Moschus berezovskii. The sequence continues at coordinate 46,999,094 of NC_142469.1, forward strand.
CCTAACTTCTATACATATTTTATTATTTCCCCCCTAAAGAACCAGATCTTGGGTTGATTTATTTCTGAGTATTGCCATCTTTCTGTTTTCTAATGTAGTAAGTTAAGCTTTTATCTTGAGTATTCTTTCCATCTGCTTGCCTTGGTTTTGTTGTTCTTTTACTAACTTTCAAAACTTGATTCTTAATTTACTTTTATTCTTTCTTGCTTAATGATATAAATATTTAGGACTTTGAATTTCTTTCTGAGTACTATTTAGCTATATACGATAGGTTCTAATATGTCACATATATGTTACCATTACTTTGTAGATTTCCTATGCTTTCTAATTTCCTCTTTAATCAAAGAGGAAATGGAGAGTTTAAATTCTCCATTTGATTCTCCATTCTCCAAATGATAAAGTTTTTAGATTTGTTATTATTTAAAAATCAATTTCCAGTTTTATTGAAATATTGCCAGAGAATCAGGCAGATGCTATGCTGCTCCTGTAACCTAGTAGCAAAAAACATAGAGTGTAATCTTGGCCTTATTCCATTGGCCAACCAGTCACTACATTTGGTCAACAAAACACTAAGGCCCAGATTCAAGGGGAGGGAATATTCACCGTATCTCTCAATGGAAGAAGTATCAAAGAATTCGCAGATTTGTTTTAAATCCACTACATTTTCACTGCTTATCACTGGGTCTGTCTCTTATCTCTGTCTCTTATTCTCCTTTTCTCTGTCTCAAACATATCACAATCACACCCATATTCACAGACTTACATATAGTTGCTTGTTAACACTAGCTATCAGTATCAGAAACAAACTTATAGTGACAGTTGTTGTGGTACTTTGTAAGTAATGACAGCTAAATTGAAAAAAAGTGAAATATGTCAGTTATTAACTAATAGCAAATATATGATTATTCCTTTCCCCAAATATCCACAAATCATAAGGACAAAATTTTTGAATAAAGTCATACAACATAAAGCCCAGAGTCATTAGGAGAATGTAATTCGCCTCCTGTTTAATTTTCCATGTGCTGGGTGGGCTCCCTGGTTTCACCTATACTGGCTTTTTCCTTAAATTTTCCATGGTTTCTTTCTTCCTTGACATAAGGATTCTGTATCTTTTGCTCACATTTACTCTGAAAGGATGCAGTGTTCTCTCTCTCCCTGATCCTGCGACTATTGCCTTTGTTGTCCCCACATTAACCTCTCACCCATTACTATTGCTTTCTTTCCCCTACACAGCACTTCATTTAGAACGCCAGGACCCATGAGCTGGTAAGCCATTTCATATCAGTCTGGAAGGGGTGGGAGGAGTCAGAATCTACAATATGTTGCCGTTTGACAAGACAGTGAGGTGGCAGCCAGGGAGGAGGGTCTGACATAATCGCCCAAATGCAAGTATTTCAATCAACTGGTGATGACCCCATTTGGAGCATTTGGTTGAGGGTCCAAGAGGCAGTGGTGTCAAGAAATGTGTGAAGGTGCATACTGTGCATGTCCCATCCATCTGGTAGCTCCCAAATCTCTATCTCCTTTGATGTCTCTCCTCATCCTCAGACCTATGACTCCAAAATGCCCAAATCCTAATTATTTTACCCCTTCTACCAAAACATGCTTCCAAACCATGTACCTTAACCCAGTGATGGGTGTCACCATCCACTTATAACTAAGCCACGAACATGAAGTTATCATGAATTCTCTTTCATCACTCCTAAATTATCAAATCATCAAATACTCCATATTTTACCTCCTTAATAGCTCTCAAAGTAATATAGTTGTGCCCATCCCATTTGTCATCATCCAGGTTTAGCGTTTACAATGACATCTGACACCTGGTAGGTATTGCCATCACTCAGCTGTACCGCTGAAGCAGATTTCTAACTGCTCTCTGCCTATGTACTTGCTCTTTCCAAGTCACTCACCATTTTGATCTATTTTTCTATAGTTAAGATGTTCTATCTGAATTACTATAGTTATAAGGCTTCATATTTGCTAGTATTCAAAAATGTTTTTTCTTCTTCAGTATAGTTTTTTCTATTCTTGGCCTTCTGCCTTTCCATATAAATTTTAAAACTAGCTTGTCAATTTTCACCAAAATCTCAGCATTTGATTGGAATTGTATTTCATTCTCTCACAGATAATCCCCTACAATCCTGGCTGCCTTGATGTTTCTCCATGCTGTCAGACAACAGTGTTTATGAGTATAGATTTTATGGTTGCTTTTGACAGGAGGGTAGTCTGGTATCTGCCACTCCTTGGAGCCAGAAGCAGAAACACTTTGCAAATCTTCCCAATTTTCTATGAAAAAAGAAATTCCTTAGAAGAAGTTTATATGACAAACCTTGACTCTGCCAATAGTTAATATAAAGTTAAAATATTACTTTATGAAACTTGATCCATTTGACCACAGTTGAGAAAAGACATATGCCAACTGGGTTATGCAACAACAACAAAGTGTTGGCTCGTATAACTGAGGTTTTCAGGAAGAAGGTTGTTATAACCAAGATTTTGAATGAAGTATATCAGGATCCAATTTTACCTCCATCTCTCTGCTCACTTCTTGTTGAATGTTGAAGCCATTCTGAAACAGGCTCATGTCCATCAGATAACTGTCAGCCACTCCCAGAACTGCACACTTCCAGGTCCACACCCAGCAGAAAGTGGGTCTTTGTCTAACTGGATCGCTGCTCACCCCTAAACAAATCACATTGCCTAAGGAAATCTGGTGCAGCGACTAGCTTAGGCCCAGGTCAGGTTTTTGATTCCTGGGCTAGGGGTCAATTTAGCTCCTCCAGAGACCCATAGGTTGAGAACAGGGTTAGTGGTAGTTTCCAAGTAGGGATTTAGGTTATGGTTAGCAGGAGAAAAGTGAACAAATGCTTGACAACTAAAAGGACAAATATCCACCTGCCGAATCCGGTCTCTAAATGCACATCATCTGAAGGTACCTGAAAGAACAGTCTTTCCGCTCTGGTCCTCCAAGGCTATTTCCACGGTCCTGCTTCTTGGATTATGATCCTGCTCTCTTCACACTGCCACCTGCTCTACGCCCATCCTGTGCACAAAACACACTGAGCTGTTTTGTCCCTGGCGTGTCCCTCCTCATGTGTTCTCTTCTTCCTATCGTTCTGAAGTCTTAGCAAGAGTTGAGATCAGAGGAGGGGGAGGATGAGATGGTTTCTATTTCTTCATTGTCACCATTTGCTGTCTGTCTCCTTACCTCCTCAACAGAGCAAGAGTCAATTGATCAGACTGAGCTTCATCATTCTACCAGTTACTGCTATGATTCTGAAAAAGACACTTCACTGCTCTCTCAATTTCCACAACTGCAGACGGAGCTAATGATAGCCACTTCACCTCTTTCCAGGCAATAGCTCTAAAAAGAGAAGCATAAATGAGGGAGAGTAAGAGGGTGACAGGTCTGGAGACTAAATCCTTTTAAATGACTGTTGAGATTGCGGGTGATGCTTCTGCTAGAGAAATCTTAAAACGTGTTTTTTTTTTTTTTTTCTCAAGCATTTCAGTGATTGTGAAGGCTAAATGAAATATTTTGAAAATGTTTATAGACTCTGAAGCTCTTAAGAGATGCTGAATTATATTATGGGCCTCATACAGATGATTATAAAGCTCTTATTCCACCCCAAGTATTGTTTGTGTGTGTCACTTGTCAAGGGTTTCCACCTAGGGAACAAAAGCACAAAAGTTGCACTGAAGTCCTCTGGTCTAATCCTCTTAAGAGTCATTGAAACCTCTTTGAATTGATCCAAAGGGAGTCAAGTACCTTTTTAAGACAGAAGTTTCTTTTAGATTTCCTTACTGTTCCTGGTTCTGACAAGCCCACTCAAGTGTTCACTGCTACACACCACTGTTGCCATGCACCACTGGAGCCAGAGATTTTGTCCAAGGTCACAATGCCAGGAAATGGCTGAACAGAGATCTTTCTAGAATCCACCGTCCTTCCACATGGTCAACAAACACAGCACAGTCACAAGGGGCATTGTCAAGTACAAGGCTTCAGAGGCTTTCAAAAGAACAGATTTTGACTGCACTCTGCAGGAGGAATGGGACAGTGTCTGAACAAGGGTTGTGTGTGCAGGAATGAGTGGACCAGAAATTGGGAAGATCATCTCTTAGCCTGGCGGGGGTGCCTAACCCAGGATTGAAGGCATAAGACCAAATGTTTTAATGATCATTGCATTTGCAGAGCCTAGCACAGCAGCTGGCTTCAGGGATGCTCTGTTGAGCTGCTGATGGTCCAGGTGGAAAGGAACAGAAAGATTTTAAGAGGTGGTCTGGAGAGGAGACAGCTAAAATTTGTGACTGGTTGAACATGAAGGATAAACAGTAACTAAGTAAACTCTGATTCGGGTCTGGGGAACTAGCAGACACAGGGACAATTGAGTGAGATGATTAAGAGTTCAGTGATTGGCTTTAGTTTGAAGTGACAGTAGGTCAGCTATGAAAACTCTATCAGAGACTTACAACATGAAGTGGTTTCTTAATGAAAAATTTATACGAAATTTTGACTGTAGGTTTTGACTATATAATGTTAAGCCAATAGAATGTCTTATAGAAACTTTTCCTTTCTGTGGAGCACAGACCATTAGACAGAACACCTCCCAATGTTTTCCTTACTAATGAAACTCTACTTTTGACTGAAGCATTAGTGAGCCTGACTCAATAGTTTCGTATTCCAATTTCCCTTGCCAGATGACTATGGAACTAAACCTAGCCAATGAGACATAAGTAGAAGGTCTTGGACAGTCCCCAACCAACTGGTGTGTACATTTTGCTCTTGGACTTTTCCTTTTTTCCCCACTTCCAATATGGACCGGATGGCTGGAGCTCCAGCAGCCATCTGATGACCACAAGGATGGAAACCACATGCTAAAGATGGCAGATGGAAGGAAGCAGAGTTCCTCATGGCACTGTGAAGCCATCATACCAAGCCCTGGATGCCACTGTGTAACTTCTATTTAACATAAGAAAGAAAGCCTCTAATTTGTTATGTCTTTGTTTTTCAAGTCTCTGTCTGTCAAGGCCAAATGCAATTGCTTTTTAAAATTGCATTTGTCATCAAAATTATGAAAGATCTTTGCTTTTCTTCCAGAATGAGTTTTAGTGTTTTACAAAAGTAATAAGGCTTTAGTCCTTGATTCAAAATAATGTTTCAACCTTATAAGCATGACCATCATTTGCAATATCTGAAAGGCACTTTTGGGAGACTGGTGAAAACAGTTACAAGCATAGCCCACGGCCTACTTGTACCTTTATTCAAAAAGATTGAGAGAACAGCATGTTTCAAATGCTACACAAGTCAAGATTCTAACCCTTGCTCATGACCACTACTCTGCACTTAAAACAACCCACTACTTTTAATCCCAAATAGCCTAAAAAATACCAAGAGCATCCTGGTTTTTATAATGGTGGAATCTGTGCAAACAGATCCGCTGTGAGCAATCTCGTCCTGGGGAGATCACAGTTGTTGAGGCAAAGGAGGGAGGCACCAGGCACCCACAGCCGCATCAGCCTCTCTGTTAGTTATGGTAAGTGAACGGGATGTTTTTGTTTGATTGAAAGCACATGTCGGACAATGGCTGCTTCGACTCTGCCCCTCTACCTCAAGCCCAGCTCTAGCCAGCCGCTGACCACCTGACTGGCCAGGACTAACACCATTTTCCAGGAGATAGTCTATGCTTAATCCAGCCCACATTGTCAGGGGTTCCTCCCAGGTCCAGGCTGCGGCAAGGACTTTTGGTTTGGGACTATCTCCTGTGTTTGGCTAGGGGTTGTAGTGATTCTTAGCGCAAGGGGCATGGGGTAGGGGAGGGTGTCCAGATATGAGGAACAAAAAGCAGAGGTGTGCACACCACAGATGCAAAATGCAAAGTCACCCTTCAGGAAAGTTCCTCAGTCAGAATCCCGTCTGGTTTCATGCCTGAAGCTGTGGGCTTCATTTCCACAGTGTTCTCAAGCCTAAGAGCTTCATTTTGTCAATCACCTTCACAGATACAGAGTTCATTACTCAGCACCTGAATAGTAGTTCTGTTTGAAAGACAAATTTCTCCAGATTTGTTCAGCTGATCTATTAGGTAACCCAGAAACCTCTAAAAAGAAAAAGAAAAGTGAAAAACCTCAACCTTAATTCTGTAGATCCAAAAGAAAAAAAAAAGATACCCCAGTGAAGCCAGACTCACAGAACTTCCAGCTCATTTGACTTGCTTAGAACAGGCTCCCTCCCAAGGGGTGAGCCTTTTCTGGAACTTTCTCAGAATTTCTCCCCTACCCTGAAGTCTTTGCTACTACTTCAATGTCCTCAGGTGGGAGATGGAAATAAAACACACTCAAAAACCTTGGCAAAGCAACATTCTGGTCTCCATGCCTATTCAGAGGAGGGGCAGAGTCTAGAGACGGATCCTAAACTAGAGGAGAGCTTCTACCCCTGCCCAAGACAGTGGAAAGCGTTGATAAAAGAAGGCCCAGGCATGACCCCAGCTCCTCAACCAGAGCGAATTCACACCCACAGACCATGTAGAGTTCACATCACATGCATTCTCTCATTTCCCAGATCACTGGAGGCATCCCCCAGCGCCAGTTCCACATGGGGCAGGAACCCCCCATCAGAAGGTCAGGCTGCTGCACATCTGATGGGCAGGAACTCACCACTTCGTAAGGCCTCCCACCGCCATCTTTACATCTAAACTCTGCATCCCTCAGGTTTTCATTCACTAACCTAGTTCCAGCCCTGCAGCTCTCCATGTAGACTATGTATTTCCACATCCTCCTGATCATTTAATTATGTGACAACTACTATCATGTCACTCCAGTGAGTATTCTCCTTTACAGGCCATATGAAAGTGTTAGTTGCTCAGTCATGTCCAACTCTTTGCAACCCCATGGACTGTAGTCCACTAATATCCCACTAGTCTCCTCTGCCTATAGAATTCTCCAGGCAAGAATACTGGAGTGGATTGCTATTTCCTTCTCCAGGGGATCTTCCCAACCTAGGAATAGAACCCAGGTCTCTTGCATTGCAGGTGGATTCTTTACCATCTGATCCTCCAGGGAAACCCCTTATAGGCCATAGGGCCCCTGACATAGACCTTGATTTCTTCTCCACTTACCCTGCCTCCAGCTTGTCAATGACCCTCTTGAAGAACATTGTTATGGAGGCCCGGGTTCATTTGACTGTGCATGCAAGCTCAAGGTGAGTCCTCCTAGGCCCTACACCTCTGTCAATAGAGTCTGTGGTTGTACTAATGTCTTTGTCAGCCCCAGTCACACTGAGCCTCTGGTCAACTAAAACTCATAAATCTTCTCCAGTCGAAACATGTGCCTTATCACTTCTCGGCCTTTTGGCTAAGATCAAGTGTAGTATCAAACATGTGCCTTTCACTTTCTAAGCGTGGGACTGATGTCAATCAATAATGAATGTTGCTCCTGATGCAATTTTTGTTAAACCCGAGGAGAGTTCTGTCCATTTACCTTAGAAGTTCCATCCTGATGTTCCAACTAGCCTCAAGATCTAGAAAACTGATCTGTCATTCGTCATTAACTACACTTTTCAGTTTTGTGGCAATCACAAGCTTGTGGACCTGCTTTGTATTTCTTTGTGTCATCCATGGCTACATTCCAATGGAAGCTGACTATCTCTACCAAGGGGTGAGCCGAGGTGATAGAATCTATCTTACATGGGGTTTGCCCAAGGTCAGGCAATAGACCTATGCCCTGTGGAACTGGCACTGGAATTCTGGTCTCCTGAAGCCCAGGGTGGAGATTTTCCCAGAGGGCCATGGGGCAGCTGCGTGGGATGCTTTTCTCCCCCAGGTCCTGCTACACCTGCTTCGTGCTCATCAGCCTCTCTGCAGGTAGAATCTCCACGTGGTTTTCAGGGTGAGAAACTGTGTTCATTATCTTGTGTTGGCTGACACAGAAGGCCAGAGCTACTGACAAAGTTGCTCTCCATTTGCATTCACTTCTAGACTTCAAGAGTCTCTGACTAAACCCAGCTAGACCTGCCTCCTCCATGGACCTGCCTATATCACCCAGCTTTCCACCCTGGCATGGACAGCTCTGACCTAGGCACTAAGAGACTGGGATCCTAACGCTCATTCCATCATGTTTAATTCTTTGACTTTGAGACAAGCCATTTCACTTTGCTGAGCCTCAGTTTTCTCATTTAAAATAGAGGACACAGCATCCTTCCTTTCAGGGTAAATTTGAGCATCAAAGGAGAGAATGAATATAAAAATTTTTTGAAAGTTGTCCAATGCTTTGCAAAGTATATTGTTATTATCAAACGGGTACAGAACTCCAAAATGAGTCAGAACCACTTAAAATTCCTTTTTTAAAGCAGTTCATTGTATCCTAACCTATTTATTCATTTCTTTCTCTCTTTTTTTTTTCCTCTTAAATTCCCAGTAAAAACTGAATATTAAGAATGCATGCAGGGAGAGCACTGAATACAAATTAACTACGTAATGTTCTTTAGTCATTTTGGCAGGGAAATGATACACCTATTAAAATACCCCAGGCAGAGCTGGCACGTACTCTGCTGATAACCCCAGCAGAGAATGACCTTGGCACCATTACAAGGGCAATATTTTCAAATGGATGAACTATTCTTGAACAAAGTGTCCAGTGTACTAGGAATAAACAGGCTTTTCATCAACAAAGCCGTGTGTTTTCTGGTTCCAACAACCTTTCCCAGAGACAGTGGGAAAGAGTGGGGAGGACCAGGAAGCGGCACCTCCAAGCCGCCTGCCCAGTCTTACTCATCTCTCCTCGAGAATCCTGTGACTGAAAGGGCCTTCAAACCTCCCTCCTCTCTTTTGAAGTTGTCATGATGACTTGTCTGCACTTTTGCACAAGTAGAACCTGGTGCTGTCCACTGCTTTGCTGGTCAGACCTCAGTGAGTGTGTGGCAGGAGGGCAGGTAGGGGAACTGGCCCTCCCTACACTATCAAAAGGGGGCCAGGAACCTCAAGAGCAAAGGCTGTGATGGGGACTCACGTCCGATGTCACCAAGTGTGTCTAAGAGGCCAACTCCATCAGGAGGAGACAAGTCTCCCAGGCAGTTTCAAACAGGGTACACAGAGGCTTTGAAGACAAGATCCTTGTGACAAAATTCACAAGGAGAGCAAGAAAGGACTCTCATTCACCAGAAACAAAGCATACATGTACCGTATGTAAAATAGACAGCCAATGGGAATTTGCTGGGTGACTCAGGGAATTCAAACCGGGACTCAGTAACAACCTAGTGGGGTAGGATGGGGAGGGAGGTGGGAGGTTCAAGAGGGAGGGGACATAGGTATACCTATGGGTGATTCACATTGATGTTGTGCAGAAACCAACACAATATTCAGTTCAGTTCAGTTCAGTCGCTCAGTCGTGTCCGACTCTTTGCGACCCCATGAATCACAGCACGCCAGGCCTCCCTGTCCATCACCAACTCCCGGAGTTCACTCAAACTCATGTCCATCAAGTCGGTGATGCCATCCAGCCATCTCATTCTCTGTCGTCCCCCTCTCCTCCCACCCCCAATCCCTCCCAGCATCACAGACTTTTCCAGTGAGTCAACTCTTCGCATGAGGTGCCCAAAGTATTGGAGTTTCAGCTTTAGCATCAGTCCTTCCAATGAACACCCAGGATTGATCTCCTTTAGAATGGACTGGTTGGATCTCCTTGCAGTCCAAGGGACTCTCAAGAGTCTTCTCCAGCACCACAGTTCAAAAGCATCCATTCTTCGGCGATCAGCTTTCTTCACAGTCCAACTCTCACATCCATACATGAACACGGGAAAAACCATAGCCTTGACTAGACGGACCTTTGTTGGCAAAGTAATGTCTCTGCTTTTTAATATGCTATCTAGGTTGGTCATAACTTTCTTTCCAAGGAGTAAGCGTCTTTTAATTTCATGGCTGCAATCAGCATCTGCAGTGATTTTGGAGCCCAAAAAAATAAAGTCTGACACTGTTTCCCCATCTAGTTCCCATGAAGAGATGGGACCAGATGCCATGATCTTTGTTTTTGTAGAGCAATTATCTTTCAATTAAAAATAAATTTAATTATTAAAAAAACTCAGCTGGTGAGACTTGCTTCCTCTCCTGGCCCCAACAAGGCTGGCCCCTTTAGCTATTCATTCTTTCATTCATTTCAGATGTTTGTTTGAGCACCTACTGTGTCCCTAACATTGTTCTATGTTCTGGGGACACAGAATAAAGAAGATGGTCTGTTCTCCTTACATTCTGGTAAGAACAGGCAAACAAAAAACAAGTCTATGTCTAGTCTGCCAGGTGGTGGAAAGTGCTAAGAGGCACAGGGAGTACAGGGGTGGGTGGGCATAAGTTTATGTCGGGGAAGGCCACGCTGTGAAAGTGAATTTGACTGCAGGTTTAGAGGAAGTGCAAGAGTAGGCTGTGACTATCTGGGCAAGTGTATTCCAGGCAAGAATATGCTTCAAACAGCAAAGAAGATAGTGTTACAGGAGGGGAGCCAGCCAAGGAGAGAGTCAGAAGAGATAAAGTCAGAGAGGTGATGGGGAGCCAGTCCATGTGGGGCCTGAGAGCCATTTCAAGGACTTTGGTTTTAATTCAGAGTTATCTGGGGGCAGGGCGAGACTGGAAAAGTAAGATCATCTGATTTCTGGGTCTAAAGATCATCCTAGATGTTCTTTTGAGAACAGCATAGAGACAGGCAGAATGTGAGCAGGAAGAGAATTAGGAGGATATGGCAAGAGTGTCAGCAGGAGAAGATAGTGGTGGCTGGAACTCAGACAGCACCTATGCAAGGGTGAGATGAGGCTCAGGACGTTTTTTAGGTAAGATCTGTAGGAACTGATAATAATGGGATGTGGGAAATAAGGATTAGTCCATTGTTTTGATTTAAGCACCTGGGCAGACAGAGTTAACATTTTATCAAGAAGGAGAAGATGATGGGTGAAACCTGACTAAAGGCATCAGGAGTCTGGTGTGGGACATGGTGAGTTGGATGTGTGCATGCATGTGAAGTCACTTCAGTCATGCCTGATTCTTTGTGACCCTATGGACCATATCCTTCCAGGCTCCTCTGTCCTTGGGATTCTCCAGGCAAGGATACTGGAGTGGGTTGCCAGGCCCTCCTCCAGGGGATCTTCCTGACCCAGGGATTGAACCTGTGTCTCTTATGTCTCCTGCATTGGCAGGCAGGTTCTTTGCCACTAGCACCACCTAGGAAGCCCCGTGGAGATGTCTAGTGGATGCCAAGTGGAGACGCCTTGTAGGAAGTTGGATAAGCAAGCCTTGGGTCCAGGCTAGATATATAAATGTGGGGATCATTATTGTAGAGAAGGGAAGGGACAGTCCATGTCGAAGCACACCCTTGCTCAAATGCCTCAGCCTGAAGGTTCACACTCCCACACCGAGAACTAGTCATCTGGGCTTATTTACATGCACAGATATTGAGAAACGTCAGTTAGTTGTGTCTCCAGAAAGAAGAAACAGTTGGGTGACCATATAGCCAGTTTCTGCCAAAATGGTCTTAGCAAGTTCATTTTAGGGGATGGTGGGAGCGAAACATTGATTGAGAGGATGTTAAGAGCAAGAAGGAAGTAGAGAAATGGGTGGTAGCTAAAGTGGGATTTGGAATCAAGAGAGGTTGTGTTTTGTATCCAGCCTATATTCAGGATGGAATGGAAATTTATCTATCCAAAAGAGGAAAAAGTGCAATGATGCAAAAGAGAGAGGGGACCACCCCAGAGGGATATCCCTGAGCAGGTGAGAGAGAAAGGGTTCTAGCTAAGTGCTTCTTAAATTTCACTGTGCTGAAGAATCACTTGGAGAGACAGTTTCCAGGCTCTACCTGACAAATTCTGATTCAGCAGGTCTGGAGTGGGCTGGAGAATTGGTACTTCTGATCACCTCCCAGGTGATGCTGATGCTGCCAGTCTGGAACAAGGAGCACGCTTTGAGTACTGCTGATGGAAGCTTGGGAAATTCACCCCAGTGCCAGCAGGGAAGGCAGAGCAGACATGCACTGATGAGGATGGGTGGGGGCTGCAGTAGTGGGAATGTGGGACTTGTCAGTTTATTGTTCTATAATCCCACTGAGCTAGGAAGCAAGGTCATCAGCTGAGAGGGAGCATGGGGGAGGAAGACTGGGGGTTTGAGAAGGGAGGAGAAAATGGGAAATTGTTGTCTTACAGAGTGGGAGAATAATGGTGTAGGGAAATGGAATAGAAGGACCAGGCCAGCACCAAGGTCCCACCTGAAGTTCAACCACAGCCAGTGGCATGCTCAGCCTTCCTGGTGCAGACACAGTGGACAGAGGACGATTCAGCCAGGCCTCTGGTCTTGCCAAGAAGGTACAATGAGGGAAGAGGTTGAAGGGAGTTGAATGTGTATTAGTGGCCAGGGTGATAATGAGAAACCACATAATCTAAGTGGGTAAGGAGGGCAGTGAGGACTTGTGGGTGACAATGGGGGTGGTGGGGAACAGTGAAAGGGTGATAGATCCATTGACTGTGAATCTCAATGAGGTTGAAGAACCACTGGACAGAATAGAAGCCTGAACTGGAAGGAGAAAACTATGATGAGCGAGTGGAACATTTGAAATTGAGATTACGAAGAGAGTACAACTGTTAGCAATGGCAAGGTCAAGGGCATGGCCAGGGGCATGAGTGGCCAAAATACCATAATGAATCAGTGGAACAAGATATAAATCCCCTAAATAAACCCACACACCTATAGTCAATTAAACTATGACAAAGGAGGCAAGAATATACAATGGAGAAAAAGTCTCTTCAATAAGTGGTGCTGAGAAAACTGGACAGAATGTAAAAGAATGAAATTAGAACATTCTCTAACACCATATACATAAATAAACTCAAAATGGATCAAAGACCTAAATGTAATGCCAGGTACTATAAAATTCTTAGAGGAAAACAGGCAGAACACTCTTCGACATAAATTGCAGCAATATCTTTTTTGCTCCGCCTCCTAGAGTAATGAAAATAAAAGCAGAAATAAACAAACAGGATCTAATTAAACTTAAAAGCTTTTGAACAGCAAAGGAAACCATAAACAAAACAAAAAGACAACCCACAGAACAGGAGAAAATATTTGCAAATGAACTGAACAACAAGGGCTTAATCTCCAAAATATACAAACAGCTCATGCAGCTCAATATCAACAAACAAAAACCCAACAAAAATTGGACAGAAGATATAAATAGACATTTCTTCAAAGAAGACATACAGATGACCAAGAAGCATGTGAAAAGATGCTTAATATCACTAATTATCAGAGAAATGCAAATCAAAACTGCAATGAGGTATCACCTCACATTGGAAAGAATGACCATCATCAAAGAGTCTACAAATAACAGATACTGGAAAGGATGTGGAGCAAAAGAAACCCTCCTACATTGCTGGTAGGAATGTAAATTGGTATAATCACTATGGGAGGCTTCTTTAAAAAACTAAAAATAGAACTAATAGATGATCCAGCAGTCCCACTCCTGGGCATATATCTGGAGAAAACTATAATTTGAAAACATACATGCACCCCTATGTTCATTGCAACACTACTCACAATAGCCAAGACATGGAGGCAGTCTAAACATCCATTGACAGAGGAATGGATAAATAAGATGTGGTACATATATACAATAGAATATTACTCAGCCATAAAAAAGAATAGTCAGGGGAATGTCCACCAACTTCCCATGTGCCCCCATCCCCTCCCACCTCCTGTGTCGATAACCTGGAGCAAGAATCCCGACTTTGTCATTCCTCCCTCAGTCACATGCTTCTGTGAGCAGCCCATGCTGGGGCCTCAGGCAAAGTGCCCTGACCACCAGACCTGCCCCAGCAGTTTCTAAGGAGACCAGCCACGTGCCCAGGGAACGATGGATGAGCTTCTGCACCTCCAGCCTGGCAACCAGGGGAGAGTCTCGTCTTTCCTCCTACCTTGGGTAACTCACCTGCACACCCTCCACGGACATGCCTGTGTTACCCCCTCTCCTGGGGACAGGCCAGGCAGCCTAGAGAACCACTTTCCCATCTGCAGGACAGATACTGACACCACCTTACAGAGTCAAAATACCGATTAAACCAGAATGTGCTTAAAAACTTCTCGGTGCCATGTTTAATTTTTTTAAAAAAGTCATAACAGTGAGTATGTGACAGTGCCTATGTCCCAGATGCTGTTCCGGTGCTTTCCGCACATCATCTCAATGTCTCAAGATGCCCAGGTTAGGTCATCTCAATAACGTTCCAGAGCAGGGACTTGAACCCACCGCTGACAGTCTCAGTGCGTGCTCTCAGCTGCTGGTTCGCTGCCTCCCCTAACAGACCAAGTTTCTGTCCTATTCCATCCTAGCATCCCCTCTCCTAAATTTGCCTTCTGGATGACCAACCAGTTAAGGTTTTGAGCTATATAGTCAATTCTGATGAAACTGGTAGAAAATCCTACTTAAAGAGTGTCACTGTCATTTCCTAGTGGCTTCCCAGATGACTTGGTGAGTAAAGAATCTGCCTGCAATGCAGGAGACACTGGAGTGGGTTGCCATTTCCTTCTCCAATGTGTGAAAGTGGAAAGTGAAAAGTGAAAGTGAAGTCGCTGAAGTGACTTAGCAGCAGCAGCAGCAGCAGCAGGAGACACGGGAGATGTGGGTTCAATCCCTGGGTTAGGAAGATCCTCTGGAGAAGGAAATGGCAACCCAGTCCAGTATTCTTGCCTGGAAAATACCATGGACAGAGGAGCCTGGCAGGCTACAGTTCATAGGGTCACAAAGAGTCAAACGTGACTGAGCGACTAAGCATAAAAGAATGAAAGAACGCCATTTGTGGCAATTTGTATGGACCTGGAGATTTTCATACTAAATCACCCAGAGAAAGACAAATATCATGACATCACTTATATGTGGAATCTAATTTTTATAAATGAACTTATTTACAAAAAAAAATAGATTTAAAGATTTCAAAAACAGTTTCCAAAGGGGAAATGTAGCAGGGTGAGATGGGGTGGATAAATTATGAGCTTGGGGTTAAAATACACACACTACAATATATAAAATAGATAACCAACCTGTACAAGGACCTCCTATATAGCACAGGGAACCCTACTCAGTATTCTGTAATAACTTATATGGGAAAAGAATCTGAAGAAGAATGAATATATGTGTGTGTGTGTGTATATATATATACACACACACACACACACACACATATATAAAACTGAATCATTATGCTGCACACCTGAAACTAATGCAAGGTAAATCAACTATTTACCAATAAAATTTTGAAAAATGAATGAAAGCAGTACTCTATGTGAGACAGAAATATTAAAAAATCTTTAAAGATACCATAAAGGATAAGATCACTGGGAGAAGGAGAAGTTGAAGAACTGGGAGACAGTAGTCAGTTCAGTTCAGTTCAATTCAGTCGCTCAGTCATGTCTGACTCTTTGAGACCCCATGAATCACAGCACGCCAGGCCTCCCTGTCCATCACCAACTCCCAGAGTTCACTCAAACTCATGTCCATCAAGTCAGTGATGCCATCCAGCCATCTCATTCTCTGTCGTCCCCTTCTCCTCCCACCCCCAATCCCTCCCAGCATCACAGTCTTTTCCAGCGAGTCAACTCGTTGCATGAGGTGGCCAAAGTATTGGAGTTTCAGTTTTAGCATCAGTCCTTCCAATGAACACCCAAGATTGATCTCCTCTAGAATGGACTGGTTGGATCGCCTTGCAGTCCAAGGGACTCTCAAGAGTCTTCTCCAGCACCACAGTTCAAAAGCATCAATTCTTCAGCGATCAGCTTTCTTCACAGTCCAACTCTCACATCCATACATGACCACGGGAAAAACCAAAGCCTTGACTAGATGGACCTTGGTTGGCAAAGTAATGTCTCTGCTTTTTAATATGCTATCTAGGTTGGTCATAACTTTCCCTCCAAGGAGTAAGAGTCTTTTAATTTCATGGCTGCAATCAGCATCTGCAGTGATTTTGGAGCCCAAAAAATAAAGTCTGACACTGCTTCCACTGTTTTCCCATCTATTTCCCATGAAGTGATGGGACCAGATGCCATGATCTTCGTTATTAGAAAGACCACATTTGTGGATATTGAAATTACCGATGATTATTATCAACAGTATTTTTGGAAGAGCACTGAGAGCTATTGTTTTCAAACTCTCCTGACAGAATCTGGTGCTCTAATGAGGGGAAGAAGTTCTGAAATATAAATTCTGGGCCCCCAAGCAAAAATTTCCCCGTGAGTCTCCTTCTAGTGCTAATTGCAGAATAAACAGATGAGCCAGCAGGGGCTGCCGGCAAAGAGGCTGAGCCAGCAAAGAGGATTGCTCTAACTGGCCAGTGCAGGCCTCAAAAGAGCCCAACTTTCCCCAGCTCTTTCCCTGTTTAATCTGAAGAATTCAGAGTGATACATTGTTAACTGGCTATGTGCGTGCTTGTGCTAAGTCACTTCAGTCGTGTCCGACTCTTTGCAACCCCGTGGGCTGTAGCCTGCCAGGCTCTTCTGTCCATGGAATTTTCTAGGCAAGAATATTGGAGTGGGTTCCCATACCCTCCTCCAGGGGATCTTCCTGAGCCAGGGACCAAACCCGCGTCACCTGCGGCTTCTGCATTGCAGGCAGATTCTTTGCCACTGAGCCACAGGGGAAGCCTCCAATTCAAAATAAAAAAAAATTTTTTAAAAGACTGGTGGGGAGACGTTGAGAACCTGAGGTGATTCATCAGAGCCTGTGAATGCTAGTGATGTCTCCTCACGCATTTTATATGAAACAGGAGGCCAATGGTTTATCACGTCTTGGATTTCATATTTAACCACTATGCATGTGCTGAGGCTGCTGCTAAGTCACTTCAGTTGTGTCTGACTCTGTGTGACCCCATAGACGGAAGCCCACCAGGCTCCTCCGTCCCTGGGATTCCCCAGGCAACCCACTCCAGTGGGTTGCCATTTCCTTCTCCAATGTGTGAAAGTGAAAAGTGAAAGTGAAGTCGCTCAGTCGTGTCCGACCCTTATTGACCCGACGGACTGCAGCCTACCAGGCTCCTCCGTCCATGGGATTTTCTAGGCAAGAGTACTGGAGTGGGGTGCCATTGCCTTCTCCGATGTGCTAAGGCAGAAAAGACTAAATACAGACTTCAACTTAGGAGATCTAAAGGGAATACCAAGGCAGCATCAAGGGTGAGCAGAGGAACCAGGAATTAGAGTGGCAGACACTTGGCAAGAGGGAGGTATTCCTACCTGAGGCCCTCCACTCCACGACAGCGGTGTCCCAAGGGGAAATTAGTGGCTTCAAAACATGACGGAGAACAGACATACTTCATTCGCCTGAGTAGAGCTGAACTTCCGAGTCCTTACTGTGTGGAACACACTGAATCCTACTCAGAATTGTGGAGTGGGCTCCTCCTGCCTCGCACCCCATCAGATTCATCCATCCCTGAGACAGAAAGGGGGCCTGACTCCACGCTGTCCTCTCCATTACCCTCTAAGCCAGAGAATCCACACGCAAAACCTGGACCCTTCTGCAGTGTAGACACTGCTGCAAAGCAATGGGGATGGCAGTGGAGGGCGGGGAGGGTGGAAGAATGGCCATGACTCTGGGCATGTATGAATCCCACCTGAGACCTTCCACAAGTGTCTGTAGGGCAGGTGGGGTTCACATCCAGGGCTGGCTGTCCTTATCTCTGGGTGACAGGATTGTGGGTGACTTTTCCACTTTCTCATCTGTATTTTCTGAAGGAGTGTGTAGTACTACTGTACGTGGAAAACTCCCAATAAACTTATTTTTTTGTTTATAAAACGCTTAGTTGGATGGGTTTGCCTGGACAAGGAGCACATCAATCACGCGAGTCCACTCCAGGCAAACAGCTAAAGACTCGCCTGGCACACACCTGGGCTCAAGTGTGGCATATGGCACATGGCAGTGGCAAGTGTAAGAGGTGGTGATTCACTGCTAGCGTCACCTGGCAGGAGCCCTAAAACCCAAGGGTGGAAAAGACAAAGAAGCGAGGAAGGCAGAGCTGCCCTCAGGAGGGAGAGGACACTTAGTGTCCCTCCACCCGGCGATTCTCCATCTGGCCCCAGGCTGTGGGCACCAGAGCATCTTCCTGTGGATCAGCTGCCCCGTGAGCAAAAGGACAAGGTGATATTGCACAGGCCAGTATTACAAAGGAGGATGATGTGTCACCCGGTAGGACATATGTTTCATTTCTCCCACCTGGTCTGGGTTACCCCGGATGTCACATTGGCTTTGTCCTGAAGGTTGAGGTCAGGTTCAAAGACCCCTATGTTAGTCACTCTGTCATGTTTGACTCTTTGTGACCCCATGAACTATAGCCTGCCAGGCTCCTCTGTTCATGGGATTCTCCAGGCAACAATACTGGAGTGGGTTGCCATTCCCTTCTCCAGAGGATCTTTCTGACCCAGGGATCGAACCCTGGTCTCCTGCATTGCAGGCAGACTCTTTACCCTCTGAGCCACCAGAGAAACCCTCAAAGACCTCTGGTCTAGTAGAAACACACAATGACCTCGGGTTCAGGGCAGACCCCAGATAAAATTGTTAAATGAATAAAAGGCAGCTTTGGACAGCTCCCTAAAAAACAGCAGCTGCTTCTCACATGGCACCTCACTTTCTAGGGTCCCCCGAGGGTAGCCGCTGCAGTGCTCCCCCATTCTGAGTCCCGATCCCTCAGGATGCTCATTCGGGAAAAGCTCCCTAAACTGAGCCACTTGTGCAGAGGCTCAGGTGGTGGAGCCCAACATGTCACACTTCCTGCCATATCCAAATTATATCTGAGCCAGAGCCTCTTTCTAGAAAGACATGGCTTTACCCAAGTAAACAAAATGCTAACGATAGGAATTTCAGGTTGATTGATAGGGGTGCAAATAAAGGAGAATTGGGGGGATAGGGACAGCCCACCTCACTAAAATAACACTTTACTTATTCTGCAATGTGTCTCTATCAATAAGAATGTTGACTTACTGGAAGAGTAAGCTACTTTAAATCCTTTATGGAGCAATGAGGAATTTTTAAATGGAAAGGTGAAAGGGGGGAAGAGAAAGAAAAGGGAAAATAAAGAGTTAGTAAAATGAAAGACTGCTTCCTAAAACACATTCATGCTCTTTCATTCGTTTTTCTCCTTGTTCTTCTCAAGGACAAGATGCTATTTAGTCCATGATCATGTCCTTCAAGTCTTATTTTTAATATATTATTTTCTAGGACATCAGTTCTCAAACTGTGTTCCAGGAAACCCTGGAGGGTATCTTTGAGTCAAAGTTGTTTTCCATTTTAGTGCATTCTTGAGATCAAAGCTATTTTCATAACAATACATCAAATAAAATTTGCCTTTTTTACTTGATTGAGTTTTCCAGAAGCCACATGATGTGTGATGACATCAATGCATGAAAAAATGCTCTATGTTCCAAAAGGTTTAGGAAATGCTTTTAGACTCTTTTAGAAAATTCACAATGTCCATTGGCATATTGAAGGCTCTGAGAAGTTCTGTGGTAAAAGCAATTCTGTTTAACTTGTTTTAATACAACATTGCACATTTGTTTGACCATGGAATTTTTTGCTTACTTTTAGTTTTGGTTGAGGCCTTACTTTAGTACCTCATACCATCATGTTTCAGGAAATGTCCCTCCAAGGGTAAGATATCAAGCCAGGAATCCTCTGGCCAAGGAATTTATTAGAGATCCTTCCTCTGGACCGTGCGTAAAGACCGCACGCTAGTATGTCAGGACTGTGCAGGGGTCAAGAGCAGAGCCAGACTGCCTGAGTTCAAGTTCTGGCTCTGCCAGTCACTAGCTGTGACTTTGGGCAAGTTACTTAACATCTCTGAGCTTTGTAGTCCTTATGCACAAAATAGGAAAGATAATATGCACACAACCCTATACAAATTTTACAACAGCACCTTGCACATAGTGAACTAAACAAGAGAGTGTGTGTGTGTGTGTGTGTGTGTGCGTGTTCTATGTTCTATGCGTGCGCGTGTTCTGTTACTATGCTGAACTTGCCAGCCTAGGGCCAGCACCTAAAGCTAGTCACCAACTAGCGGTGTGCCTCGAGACTCGTCATCTCTCTGCCATGGGCTTCATTTTATCCATATGTCAAATTAGAAAGTGGGGTGCGGTAGTCTCTGAAGCCCCTTGTGCTGCTGACATTCGCTGATTGCAGATTGTGGCACTAAACTGAAGCAGGACTGGAGAAAGCGCAGAAGGAGAGGCGGTCTAAAAGCCCCCGGTCCTGGGCGCATCGTGCGCAGATGAAGGGGTCCACAAGATGGGATGCTTAGCCCTGAGGATGGAGGCCTTCCGTTCCAGAATGCTGCCTCCCACTGACTCGGCTTCTCCCCCTGCACAGGCATGAAGGAGAAAGAAGGTGGGGCTTTATTCCCACCACCTTGACCCCACCCTTATGGTACCACTACCACTTAAAACTGGCTGCTTGAAGACACAGAGAACAGGCTTCCGGACATGGCAGAAGTGGGGGTGGCGGGGAAGGAGAGGGTGGGACGAATGGAGAAAGCATCACGGAAACGTACACACTACCGTATGTAAAATAGACAGCCAGTGGGAATTTGCTGTATGACTCAGGGAGCTCACACTGGGGCTCTGTGACAACCTAGAGGGGTGGGATGGGGTGGGGTGGGAAGTGGGAGGGGGGTTCAGGAAGGATGGATATATGTATATCTATGGCTTATTCATGTTGATATATGGCAGAAATCAACACAATATTGTGAAGCAATTATCTTTCAATGAAAAATAAATGAATTCATAAAAAACTGGAAAAAAAATCGGCTGCTTGAGATGAGGGCCTGGCTATAGAGAGGAACGTGTTCTTCATAAGGCATTAACAGGATACAGGACTTTCAGCTTCTCAACAGGTTTTTCTGCTCTCTTCCAAAGACCGTCCCTACCACCCCAGCCCCACGAAAACTTTTAGACACCTTTGGTTGGTAAGACACAACAGTGACTGCCTCTATAAAAATTCCTCCAGGGTAACTTCACCACCATTGGGAGTGAGGAGAATACCTAAATTTAAAAAACTGAAAATATCTGTAAAGAAAGAGCTTTGGATTGCTGGCAGCTGTGGACCAAGGTAGAGGCGCCCAACATAATGCTTCAGAGGCTAAATTGGGAACATTTGAATGCTTGGTTTTACTTGTGCTTAAAAAAGCCAGTAGCAGCTCAGCTGCCAGATGTTGGAGAACTTCAACATGTAGCGCGCAGGCATGGTATCAGCGATACTGTCGCAGGTGACCACGCCTCAAAGGGAGATGATGACTTGCTTTCCTAAAACTGCTTCTAGGGAGGGAGCCCAGTGGCTTTCACTTTTCACTTTCACTGAAGAAGTTAAATTTGGGAACTTTACCAAAAAGATCTCACTTAACTCAGAAAGTATTGACACCAGGGCTTGTCAGCAAAGGAAGAATTTCTGAGAATGGTTCCTTTATAAGAGCTCAACTCCCTGTAACTAAGGCCTTCAAGTATTCACTGAACTATCATCTAATTCAGTGTATCAATGAGAAATTGCTTTCAGTTGCTAGTAATAGGACTGGTTACAGTGACTTAAACACAACGGTCTATTTATTGTTTAATGTGAAATGAAAAGTGTGGGTAATTACTGGCATTGGATCAGTAGCTTATGAATCAATTGGAATCAAGAAAATTAGAACTGAGTCTTTGTGATTCTTTTAGTCTCTTCTTTGTGAACTCAATATGGTTCTTGCAGCTCCAGCAATCATATCCACACCCCAAACAAGGCAGGTAGGATGGAAGGGCAAAAACGTCTTTCCTAAAAGTTCCATCCAACAATTTCTGCTTTCATCTTCTACAAAAGAGGCATGGCTGACTCCATGCCACCTGGAATTACATTGTATCTCTGTCTCTAAGAAAGAAAGAGAGTGGGTACCACATAGGAAGCTAGCACTCTCTGTATAGGGCTTTCTAGAGATGTGGTTAGACAAGAATGTGCTGCCCAAACTGGTTTTTCTGGGAGAACTTGTTATGTGAAATGGTAGGCACCTAGGGGAGCCTCAGTTTACCCATGAGACTGACTTCCTCTCTCACTAGTTCCCTTAGTTCCCAAAGCAACTTGGTTGGAAAATCTCTGAATAGCAGTGGATTCATTTCTTGGTCAAAGGCAGAGCGCTCAACATTAAGTCTACGAAGATGAATGTATGTGGACACAGGAGCGACAAGCACTGCTTGCTGATGGAGTAAGGCAGGTAGTGGATGAAGAAAACACGGTTCAGACCCTCCAGAATCTTATCATTTAGAACAGAGAGACAGAATATGTAAACTAGACAATGAAAGAGGTTGAATATTTGTGTCTCCCCGTCACCAAAATTCATATGTTGAAACCTAACTCCCCAAAATGATAGGGCCTCTGGGAGGTGATGAGGTCGTGAGGGTGAATGGGGTCGAATGAATCCCACGTGAATGGGATTGGTGCCCTCATAACAAAGACACCAGCCAGCTCCCTCAGCCCTTCTGCCGTGTGAGGATGCAGCAAGAAGACACAGCTATCTGTGAACCAGGGAGCAGGCCCTCGCCCGACACCGTATCTTCTGACACCTTGATCTTGGACTTCCCAACCTCCAGAACTGTGAGAAATAAGTTTCTGTTGTTTATATGCTACCCAGTCTGTGGTGTTATAGCAGCTTGAACAGACTAGGACAGAGGCTAAGTGGAGTCAGCACCAGGCAGAGTGGGGAAATGGACATCACCACCAGGCTGCTCCCAAAGAAGTCAGAGAGGAGGGCAAAGATGCAAAGGTTGCTGGCTGGCCAGGTGGGGGAGGAGGTAGGTGTCAGGGGAGGGGAAGGGGGGTTTGCTAGGTACACAGTGGGGCTCCGTCCACTGGCAAGAGATGCAGCCCTTGGCCTGAATTCTCAAGGGCCATCACGGATCTCAAATAAGGTGTCATCGCGACATTTCCAGCTCTCCATCCAGCCCCATACAACAAAGAAGAAGAATTTAAGATCCACCCAAAACTGGAGAAGGAGAGGGAAAACTCTCACACTGATGTGTGGGGGACAGATTGAAGATGAGGAAATAGTTTGTTCTGGACTTTCTTCAGATTTGGGAGTGGAAATGGGCTGTGGGAAAAGATGTGAAGGGCAGTAGTACAAGAGGAAGACAAATACTGCATGTAATCACTTCTAGTGGAATCTAAACAACTAAACAAGTGAATGAATATAACAAAGCAGACTCACATTTTAGAGAACAAACTAGAGGTTACCAGTGTGGAGAAGGAAGTGGGGAGGGCCGGAGAAGGGGAGGGAATTAAGAGGTTAAAAACTACTAGGTATAACATACATAAGCTACAAGGATATATTGTACAGCACAAGGGATACAGCCAATATTTTCTAATAATTTTAATGGCGTGTAATCTATAAAAATATTGAACTACTATGTTCTATACCTGAAACTAATATAATATATTGTAAATCAACTATACTTCAATTTTTAAAAATTGTGTGTTTCTTTTCACACACACAAAAAGAGAGTAGCCGGTTTGTTCCTTAAGTCTATGGCTTCCAACTGCTATTTGGTGCTTCCAGCAGTTACCATATGTTCACAGATTCTAGAATCCCAGTAAACGTCAGGGTGAACTGCAGTGCAATAATTCCCAGCTTTGTTCACTTTCCAGCACCGCCCCCCCGCCCCCCCGCCGATCAGATCACATGGCTTAAATAATGACTGGCCCTCCCTCCCCTTGCACATTAAGTGCACGGCTCCTCTCTGCTAATGGCAGCGAGAACAGCCAATTTTACTCCTGTGGGAGTTAGGAGACACGCAAACTGACCAGTGAGCTTTGAATGGATCATGAAACCTTCTGTTGCTAAAACTTGCTTTTCCAATGATTAGACTTTAAAAATAAGTTTTCTCCCTAGCAGCATCTTTTAAATGATCACAACACACTTTCGCAAAGACTGATTTCACCCTGTCCTGCATCATGAGAGGCCGATAACCTAGGAAGCAGTTGGAGGAGTGACTCTGGAGGGGGGCTGCTGCTGCTGCTGCTGCTAAATCACTTCAGTCGTGTCCGACTCTGTGTGACCCCATAGATGGAAGCCCACCAGGCTCCCCCGTCCCTGGGATTCTCCAGGCAAGAACACTGGAGTGGGGCTATCTGTGTTTAAATCCTGGTTCTGTCACTGATTTGCCCTGTGAAACCGGGCCCAGTATTTAACCAGTCTGTGCCTCGATTTTCTTATTTGTAAAATGAAGCTAATCGAAGTGCCTACCTCATAGTACCGTGAAGATTAAATGAACTGACAAGTGTAAGCGGATTAGAACTGTGCCTGGAACAGATGCCGGTTATTATTATTAAGTAACTAGCCGTGAATGTAATCACGTACTTATTTGCCTTGGTGGCTTCTTAAGGGTTAATCCTTAAGGCTCAAGTCCTGCAGGGATCTGCAGTGGGTTTGTCCACTTAGATGCAGGTAAGGCCTGCTCTTCTGCACACCTCCCCTCCCTCTCCCCTTTGCCCTTCCCACCACCAGCATCTTCCACAACACATGGAGCAGCCCTACTGGCAAGTTACTGGCTTCTCCGTGCCCAACAGCACAGGAGGGTGGAGGAAATATGGAAGGAGGGCACAGACCTGAGGGGCAGAAGTGTCCTCAGCTCAGAGTTCTTTTCTCTTTTCTGCAAACCTGGTACACCCTTGCAGTCTACCTAGGACAGTCAATTATCTGTACATCTGTTTGAAAAGCAGCCTGCTCATGGGGGCAGAGGCAAGCAGGCCTGGCCCAGGTCCTCGTGACACCGAACAGGCTAGCACTTCTCTCGGGAGCCTTGCCCAGTGGTCTGGCCTTGGAGGAGCTGCCAGCTCCCCCGAGAGAGCTGGACCTTTTCCACGTAACGAGATTGACTCAAAAAGAGCAAAGTTGCTCTCAACACCTGCTCACCCTCTCACAGCTCTGAAGGCCAAGAGTGGAACGAGTAATTGCAGACCATGGTCAATGAAAGGAAAAGGAGGAAAAAAGTCAGCAGCCCTTAGTTCAGCATCTTCCCCACTGTCCTTTCACGGGAGGAGATCAGTGCAGGACTCCCCGTGTCTGTCTCTGGGTGAAGAGCTGGGAAATAGTGAAGTGGCTCAAAGGGCAGCAGGCAGGATGGGACAGAGGGATCCGGAAAAGCAAACCCAGAAAAAGTCTCCTACTCTGCTGAAGCTAGCTTGAAATGCGTTCCTACGGCTTATGCATATGTGCATGCTCAGTCACTTCAGTTGTGTCCGACTCTTTGCGACCATATGGGCTGCAGCCCACCAGTCTCCTCTGTCCATGGGGATTCTCCAGGCAAGAATACTGGAGTGGGGTGCCATGACTTTCTCCAAGGAATCTTCCCAACCAGGGATTGAACCTGTATCTCTTGTCTCCTGCATTGGCAGGGTTCTTTACCCCTAGCACCACCTGGGAAGCCCTCCTATGACCTGTACCCACTCTTATTTGCAAGACATTTTGTGAGAAGTGCACAGGGGTCCCTGAGCACAAGCAGAACAGCCTGGTCCCACTTCAGCTGCAGGGTGACTTCTGGGCCCCTGAAGCATCCCACAAGCCCAGCTCCACTCTCTGAGGGGCCCCCAGCATCACCGTGGTTCACTTTGCTTTGCCCCAGCTCCCAGCCAGGGCCAGGTTCCACAGGGCTCACAGGACAGGACTCACAGAAGACAGCGGAGACAAGGACAATATGAAAGGAGGTTCTTAAAATCAAATGTCATTCTTCCGTTGACTGTTGTAATCAGACCACTAGATTTTGCCATCATGTTTGTAGGAGGCACCTCTCCTGGTGCCTATCCACCAACAGGGATGGACAGAGGATTGACCACGTTTATCTGTGTGACCCTAGCCCACACTCACGACTCAGCAGACAAGGCATGATGGCCTGCTCAGGCTGAACCATAAGTGAGGATGTGAGAGAAAAGTCTGGGCCCTGGTTTAAGCAGAGGCATGTGATCACAGGTGCCATGGGGTGACCATATTTGGCCTGCAGGCCAGAGCAACAGAAGTCAGCCTGCAGAGAGGGAGGGACCTGAAGACAGATGGACATGCAAAGGAGCCAGAGGGAGTGAGCTTCTAGCTCTCCAGACCCCATTTCTGCATCCAGTCTCACTCCCTGCCCCTGGTTTCGAAGAGATTTCCCAGTATCCTTTCAACTCAGTGCCTTCTTTCTGGTTTGTTTTTTTTTTGCTCATGTATTAGGTTTTCTATTATGTCCATCCAGAACACCTTCCACAAGGGCGGTGA
Source organism: Moschus berezovskii (assembly GCF_049115385.1). NCBI lineage: Eukaryota > Metazoa > Chordata > Mammalia > Artiodactyla > Moschidae > Moschus > Moschus berezovskii. The sequence goes on from NC_142469.1 coordinate 47,025,351, forward strand.
TTCACAGTTACTGAAGGCTCTCTTGTTATCTTGCTTGGATTTCGCTTTTCATGCTACTCCAAGGAGAAGACATGGGAGTCACCATCGACATTTTATGGCCAAAGAAGCTCAGACGACTGGCCAGCTCTCAAGGTCTCCCAGAAAGGGAGGCGGTCTTTGACCCAGACCCAGCGTCGCCTCCACCATGCCTCCTTGACCTTGAAACCATGCCTCCTTGATCTTGAAGTTTCCTCCAGAAAAAGGAACACTGGCTCCAAGGCATAATCAAAGGAGATGTGAAACATTCCTAAGCACAGTCAGACATTTCCTGGGAGTACAGGAGCTTCAGCTTGATCATTAGTTGTCACAACTTCACTTGCCTTTATCAGCAGAGCTAGCCATGCCTCTGACTTTGAAAACAAAGGATGCAGAAAAGCAGAGATGCCTCCCTCTTATAAAAGTATGTGAAACCTGTACTCTGACGATATTATTTTAGTATCCATCATACAGTACTTTCAGAGAAGGTGATGGCACCCCACTCCAGTACTCTTGCCTGGAAAATCCCATGGACGGAGCCTGGTGGGCTGCAGTTCATGGGGTCACTGAGAGTCGGACACAACTGAGAGACTTCACTTTCACTTTTCACTTTCATGCATTGGAGAAGGAAATGGCAACCCATTCCAATATTCTCGCCTGGAGAATCCCAGGGACAGAGGAGCCTGGTGGGCTGCCATCTTTGGGGTTGCACAGAATCGGACACGACTGAAGCGACTTAGCAGCAGCAGCAGCATGCAATACTTCACATCTTTCTCCCTTCCTCCAGGGCACTTGTAAACAAGGGATACATATGTTACATTTCTCCTCCATGCCTTGGTCTAATCTTTACTCTGACATTTCCACACAAAGTAGATTAATTCAGAAGTTGGCAGTCTCTCCTGCTGGCCCGTGTCCGTGCTTGTACATGCGTGTGTGTGCATACACACACACAACTCTTGGATATCAAAAATTTAAAAACCAGCTTAAGATATAAATTCAGGTACCATACAATTCACTTCATTAAAATGTACAATTCAATAGTTTGGAGTATATTATACTATTTTTAAACTGTGGTCAATATGTACATATAACCTAAAATTTGGAGCCTGAGCAAACTCCAGGAGATAGTGAAGTACAGGGAAGCCTGGTGTGCTGCAGACCATGAGGCCGCAAAGCAAAGAGTCGGACAGGACTTACCGACTGAATGACAAAAAGTGTACAATTCAGGCATTAATTACATTTGCAACATTGTGCAATGGTTACCACGATTTCTAACATTTTTTGCTCTGTCTCCCTCCCTTCCTTCCTGCCTTCTGTTTTTATTTATTAAGGAGAGAGGGAGAGTCCACCTCTCCTCCAGCCCTGGCTTTCCCACGTGTGCAAATCCCCACTGCACTGCTTCACTTTACATTCCACTATTAACCAACAGAGGCCAAGACTTGAAGGCAAGATATTGACTTTAAGTGTGAATTTCTGCCTGCTCCCAAGTCCCCACAACACAGAGAATAACCTGCTTCTGGGAAGTCTCCTGGCTGCCACACTCCCCTGCTAAAGGGGAACTGCTAGAGGTCAGGGCTATGTATCCTCAGGGGCTCAGCAAATGTCTGCAGAGTGGCCTTGGGGCCATGGTGGGCTGTCCTCTGCACTGGCTGAGATGCAAGCACCTCAAGGAATGTACATAGATATATAGAATTCCTCAAGGAATTCCCCCTTGCTGAAAGTTAGGTTGTTGTTTTTTTTTAGAAAGAACACACCTAAGTATCATTCTATTGATGATGACAATTGAACAATACTCATAAACCGTAATTCTTGAGTAACTAATAATTATCAAAGATTATAATTGTACAATATTGAGAAGTATAGAACAAAATACAATTATTGGAGGACAATTGCTCTACCCATGCTTTATTCCTTCATCATTTTTGCTTGCCTCCTATTACTTTGCACATGTCCTAATTGGTATGAAAAAAGAACCTCCTGGAAATTCAATCTAATCGGGTGCTAATATGGGCTTACCATTTTCATGTGGTCACTGGTGGCCAGTGGCAGAAAGTGGGTCCTGATACCATATTAGGTGCCAGATCCTTACTTCTGGGTTCTGAAGGCAGGTAGTGCCCCCCTTCCAGAATCCACTCAGAGAGAAAGAGAGGGAGGTAGGAAGGCAGTTTTCCAGAGGTAAAGCGTAGTTCTTAAGCAGAGTCTCAGGGTCTCTGCACAGGAATGACTTATGAACTTGTCTGGAAGGCTCCCAGTGAGCCCCATCCCCTCCACCAAAAGCCATCGTTGGGGATATTGTTACTGTCATTCATCATGCATGTGGACAATCAACAGCCCACTCTCCTTGTGAGAGTTTTCTATGTAATTAAATGTGCTAGCCTGACACCACCCCCCCCCCAAAGAAAAGACAATATCTTCTGGTTGTAAAATGGCTTTTATTTAATCCCAAGGAGCAGCATGCTGTTGCTAGGTGCCTATTTTTCTGCCTCTCAAATATAAAGTGACTAATGGGGTATATTTCATAAAACATCTGCAAGGATGTAGTTATTCTTATACTTCAGTGCCCTTTAAGATATTATTATCTGCCAACACTTGGATTATGTGCTTTATGCAAATTAGACATAATAAAGGAAGAAGGGAGAGGTTCTTTCCTCCTGAAAAATCATATTTATAAGGTTAATGAGATTTATATATATTACATCAGGGAACTGGGGTTAGAATGCAAGACTTTTTAAAATGTAGTAGTTGGCAACACTAAAGATTTGCTGGTGTTTTTCCCTGTACAAGATCAAAACTTTTCATCTCCGTTGAGGTTTAATGAAATGAAAAAAAAAAAAAAATTCCCACAAAATCAAAACACATAGAATCCAACTTCAAGAACAAGGCAGACATTCTAAGTTGAATGTTTTCAATTAGTAGTGCCAAGAACAGGAGAAGGGTTTTAAAAACACATAATTTTGCATTAAAAAATCAAGTTAAATATTTCAATGAGATATCCATTGAAGCCAGGAAAGTGAGCACTTTTATTTTTTGGATGAAAGGGAAAATACCAGAAAAATTCAATCTAATAAAAGAAAATGCACATGCCCCCCCCTCAAAAAAAAACTGGAAAAAATTTATAAACATATGTACATATATGCACACTTTATAGAACTATGAAGTATTCTATAAACAAGCAGGAAAATGTTCTGAACTCACTCTGGTCAAATAATGAGAAGTTATAATTTAGCAAATATTCTGAGTATAGGGAACTGTCTGTATCTTAGAGCATATGTCTATTTAGTATTAAAATAGAAACACAACTAAGTTTGTACTTGCTAAAGAATCAGATATCAGCAAAATACACTCAACACTAAAATAATTCTGATGATTAAGTTATCAGTGATGACTCAAAGGCACTTTAGGATCTTGTAGCACTTGGGACCAATACTACAGACATGAAGTTACAGCTGTCTTTGTAGCTATTGTTTGCGAGCCCTGAATAACAGAGTTCCAGTTGATAGGACGTTGGATTAATCAAATGTAGATGTTCTGGAAAGGTTTTAGGAGGCCAGTAATGGTGGATCCACCCAGCACACCCAGAAGTGGGTCAGGCCCAGGCCAGTTTTGCTCCTTACTGCGTACACAAGCACATAATCCTGGGCACGTGGTTCCCCTGGGTGTTTACTGAATAAATATTGTGGATGAATGAATTATTCGTAGTGAATAACAGAAGGTTAAATTGAAATTTTTCTGTTGTGAACTTTTGCTGAGGCTCAAAGCAGAGCTGGGTAACAAGTGGACCAAAGAGAGAAGCAGCTTCCATGTAAGCCTAGTTAGGAGTTGGCCAAAACAAGAGAGATAGATGATAGAGGTATACAGATATGATTTTAGATGGACTACAGGAGAGTTCCATTAAGAAGTATTGTGCATTTATTTTCCTTTTCCTCTCATCAGCGGAGGGGAGGGAGTGCTTCCCCCATCCAAGTGAGGTTGGCTCTAAAAGGCCCATTCAGAGAGTAGGGGAGTCTGCCAAGAGCAGAGGTAAAATCTCCCTTCTTGGTGGATGCTTGCTGAGCTGCAGGGTCTTGAGACAATAGGTGAGAATTCCTCTGTGGACCACGGGGATCCTGAGAGTGCTAGCTGGACTTGACTGCCACGGGGAGGTGAACCGGGCATTAGATGGCCTTACGGGCCATTGATTTGGATCTGAAGGGGGGCCCTAAGAGTCAGCCAGAGAGGGTGGGTGGGAATGGGGCAGGTCCAAGGAGCCCATGAAAGTGCCTTACAAGAGAAGGAACCAGTACCCAAAAACTTCCACATTCAGAGGACATCAGTGGCTGTGTTACAGCAGACCCCATTGAGTAAAAAGACAATTTTGCTTCTTCCCCTTTTCTCCCTACCCTTCCTCTACCTTGGAGAGTCAGAAACAGAGAGTGATCTGTGCAATCTTTTTGAGCTTGGGCCAATCCTGAGCTGAGGAAAGATGAAATAGCTTTGAATTTGGCAGGAAACAGTTGTAAAATGTGTATCAGACTGGGCTTTTTTAATACTTTAACATGAGGGCAGTTCATTAATAACCTGAAAGGGACTGAATAGTTCTGGGATCTGCCTGAGATATTGCCCAGTGAAAGAAGGTTTGACAGCAGTTTGGAAGGGCAGTGATAAGAGAGAGAAAAAAAAGCACTTTCCTGGTTATATCCCACCAAGTCCAGCCCACTTGATAAACTAGTTACAGACGAGTGAGTGAATGAATGAATGAAATCATTTCTGTATAATGTAGCTGGCACTGTGCCCACCTGTCCAGCGCCCTGTTCACCTTATCTGCCCCAGATGACGTCTCAGCTATAGGTAGGGGATCCGTTGAGACCTCTCCCCCAGCTTCAGGGTGTGGCTGGGAAAAGTCACCCTGTTGGTGAGTCAGGGAAGGTTGACTTCTTGCATTCCTGATTTCTCTCCAGTGTACTGTGGCTTGATCACTCACCACCATCTTATCAAACACTATGACTGCTAAGTGTTACTTTGGCCCCAATAAGAAATGACTCTCAGCAGGCACGTCAGTAAAGTGCCTGGGTATGACATCACCCTCTGTTTGGTACAGGACGTCTCCACTCCAGGCTGCTCAGGACACTCCTCAGACAGTAGGCCTGAGAACTTATTGAGAAGTATGGGAACCCCTCTATCCCAGGTCTCCGGGTATTGCGGGGATCAACCCTGTGCTGGAAGGCTGAACAGTCCCTGCTTTTGCCATCTCTCCCTAGATGAGCACAGCACAGGTTCTTCTGTTGAGGCGCCTGTGAAACAATGTTGACAAGAAGATCCATTCTAACCCTGATCTTTAAATGCAGGGCTCACAGTAGCCTCCAGGGCATCATCCCCATTTTTCTCTTGTAACTTAACTGCATTGCCCAAAACTGGCTGATCACTGGTCTCTCTCTTCTAGAGCTGGAGTTTCTCGTTATTCATAATTCTTCCTTCAGGTACAGAGTAGAGCCTCAAAAGATGCTGGTTCAGTAAATGAGACTGATTTGCCCTGTGGGTCTCCTGGAGACAGGTGGAGTTAGGGAGAAGACACATCCTCCAGAGGGAGTGGCAGAGGCATAGGTAGGGTGTGGGGGAAGGGCTTGGCCAAAGGTCCCTGATGAAGCAGGAGGACAGGTGAGTACAGGGCAGGGTGACGAGCCTCAAAAAATAAACATGAAGCCAAAGGTCTCAGTAAACACAAGTCAAAAGCTAGTTGCCTGGAGGTCAGGGTGCCTTCTCAGGGTACAGCTCTTAGTCCAGAGCCCTGGATAGCCATGATGTCACCGCCTGTTTAGTGGCATTTTACAGGTCATCAACTCACTTTTCACAGCAGCCCAGAGAGAAGAAGATGTTATTCTCTGCTCCAGAGAGGTTAAATAGCATTAAATAGCATTCCTGATGATGCACTCCTACTAAAGGAAGAAGTGTGATGACCTCAGGTCATGTGATCACATATCTGTGAGCTTCCCACCCAACCCGATCAAACCCAACTGTACAAGAGCATACAGAGCATTTCAGGACCCCTCAGGTGCCCCTTTTAAATAGTTTCAGGGCAGTGTTAGGAGAGATGTTTCTCTGTTTTTATATATACTTTAGAGGTTCCTTCAACTCTGCCCTACCAGGGCCCGCTGGGCCAGGCAGCACTCTCATTCCCAGGAAGAGCCATACACAGTCCCTCTGCCCGGGTCCCAGTGGTGACGCAGGAGCCTGCTGCAGAATCCAGCTCCAGGTTGGGCTCCACAGCTTGTGCTGGGCCTGGACGGGACAGATTGCTGGGATCCGGAAGTGCCTCTGCAGCCAACACACTTGCCGTATGGGAGAGGCTGCCGTGCCAAGGCTGTCATTTTCCACTCCAAAATGTTGGGTGTGAAGCGAGGCAGGCAGCATCCTCCCCTCGGTGCCTCAGATGTGCAAGCTTTCCTTTCCACTGGTAACACCGAATATATTTCATTCTCTTCAGAGGATTGTCTCGGCATAAAAAGAGTTCCTGAAATTTGGCATCCTCAGGGGTCTGATTTACAAAGTTGAGACCAGAAGGTGGAATTGCTTTCGAGGTTTTGTTCAGATTGTTAAAAGAGATGCCAAAAGATGTCTTTTTTATGTTTAGTTGGCTTCTTCTTTTAATGTCAATACCAGCTTAATGCTTTTAAGGTAACAAATGACACGCTGTGATACCTTGCCCAGTTAATTTTTAAAAGGAAATTTAAGGGGAGAGTCTGAAATTACTTTTTGTTTTTTAATGACAAAGCATATTTAGGCAGGCTAAATGTGGCAAAATAAAAAAAAAAAAAGTAAATATCAGTTCAGAGACTTCTATTTACTGAAACTCATTTTAAAAGCAAGAATAGACATGAAAGGCAAAAATTCTACGCAAATTCAAATAGTTTCCAAGGAAAATTCCTGTAACCTTGAAGAATAATAAAGGCTCTTGGATAAATTTGGAATTTCTGAATGGTAGGACTGTTTCCTGAGAGCATTTTAAACATCCCAAGTGAAAAATGAGAACAAGGCCTAAATTGTTTGGTGAAGAGCAAAGAACTCTTTGGTTTGAGAAAAAGAGAGGGGACTCTGAGAGTCAAAAATGCTGTGAGGGTTGGAGTTTCATATAAAATATGATTGATGGTAGCTTTTTGCCAGAAAACTTTTTGCTAGAAGCCATATGCAAAAAAAAAAACGTATGTTATAATCATTTTTTAAAGCCCATTTCATGCCATCTTGCATTCTCTGAGCTTTCCCTTTGCTTTTTAGACCCGAACAAAGTGTCAGGGTCTGAGCCTCTGCTGAGTGGGACCTGCCAGGCACATTCAGTCAAGCCCTTCTTTCATCTTTGCAGGATCCTGGGCATCTGCAGCCCCATCCCTGCCCAGATCTGTATTCATTTCAAGGCAGTGGAGCTTCTTTGCATTATTTTATATTATTTGCAGCATTTCTAAGCCACTCAAACCTCAAAATTGAACATTACACTGAAACCTAATAAGGAGGATACCTGGTAGACTGACGTCTGACATACACAACTGCCCTCAAGTAGTTTATAATCCTTTGGTGGAGACAGTATCATGTGACACACACAAGAGGTGCAATAATAGCCAGCATTATCCGATGCACGTAATAAAGTCTAAGCACTTTGCAAATGCTAACAGGAGAGCAATTACTTCCATCTGAAAGGAGGGGAGAAGCCTCATTCAAGTAGCATCAGTGCAAAAGGAACCTTGAGAGATGAATTGGGATTTAGCAGAGAAAGAGAAGCAGGCAGAAAGATCACCGGGGAGCACAGGCCTGGAGCCTGAAGGTGCCTGGCACCTTAGGGAACTCCAGCTCCTCTGGACCTGGTACCAACCTCCCTAAGGGGGAGGTTGGGCTGTGCCTTGGGAGGTTTGAGCACTGTGCTAAGGGCTCAGAGTTGATTCTGGAGGTTAAGGGAGGCCACACCATTGGGAGCAAAGAAATTATGAAACTCAGGGGACCTGGGAAGCCTCTGAAACTGCATCTATTCCTATGGTCTACATGTGTCCATGGCTTTGTCTAGTTTCTCAAAGGGTCTCTCTGTTCTGAAGCCAGGTGTCAGAGCCAGGCTGGAAAAGAGGCTCACTGCCATCTTCTCCCCAGAACCCTCTACCCCACGCACCTACAGTCAAGACACAGGCACAAAGGATGCCTCCAGTGCACCCACCCCTGGACAGGAATCACATTAAAATGGAGACCTGGGGGGTGCTGGTTCCCTCCTCTAGGACCTCCTTGTAGTATTGCATTTCTGCACTACCTAAGGGTGTTTATTTACACATTTTAATGTCAAATAAATGGACAATTGTCCAATAACTTCAGCCATGAGGTTCAGATTTCTAACTTTCCCCCTTTGGCAACATCATCTCAATTGTTTAAAACAAAGCAGCAGACTCTCCACGATTTCCCTGCTCCTCCCGCGGCTCAACACCAGACCACCAGACCGCAGCCTCCTGTCTCTGACCATCACCACTGTCCCCAGCTAGCAACCAACGGAACCCTGCTGGCCTTGTCAACCTTTTAGTTAATGAGAATAAATGTGTCCTTCTCCCCTTCACCCCACTCCTCTCACACTTTTCCTTGGGGGCCAGGCTGCAAATCTTGTCCTCAGAGCCCTCTGCTCCATAGACCAACAGGACTGATGGAGTTTTCCAGAATGAAGCCCATGTTCTACTTGAGATGCATTCTGGCTATTTTACTACAACCATTAACCACTGTTGGAAATCACACCAGGTTGCTCATGAGGAGGCCTCCATGTCTCAAGCAGTGGGTGGTGAGAGACGGGGAAGAGGTGTCACAGAGTCTGGGAAAGGAACAAAGAAGACTTGAAGACCGGAGACGGATGGGCCTCCCAAAGGGTGGCTGCTAGGCTGTCAAGGCTGACCTTAGAAGTACGGAGGTTAGGCTCCAATTAAAATAAAGAAATTAAAAAAAAAAAAAGAAGTATGGAGGCTCAGAACCTGAACCACCACTCAGAAATGAGTATTTCCTGGATTCAAAGCATGCAAAATTAACCAACAAGCACATGTTACTATGTGCCAAGCACTAAGTCAGATTTAGAGGCTCAGAAGCCAGGATGTGTCTGCCCCCCCCACCCCCACAGGTGTCTTTCCTCCCCCACCTGACTGTGATCTTGCAAGGTGCAGGTGCCCGACTCAGTTGTGACCCCACGCCCACCACCTCTTCACTCACAGTCCTGGGTATGGGTCTTGTACATGGTGGACATCAGTGACTGTGTGCTAAAGAGCACTGGCCTGTGCAAATGTTTGTTGAACTCTCCTGATGTACCAGACACTATATCAAGCCCTGAAGACAGACTTAAGATAAATAAAGCCCAGTCCCTGTAGTCCAGAGGCTAAATGACCATGGTATATGTGAAGGGAAGGGCTAACATTTAGGTAAAATGACCTAAGACCTAAACAAAGGCAGAAGTAAAACAAATGAATAGGCGTAGAATGAGTCTGGCAAAACTTTGCTTTGATTAGCAGGGCAAAACTGCTCATAAGAACTGGACCCAGGGCAAGGAGCTCATCTGCTTACTTCCTCCTCGTCTGGCAAAGCCAAAAGAAAGAAAACCACATCTTTGCCCCAGCAGGAGAATGTGCCTGGACACATACCCCTTCTTCCCTCTCATCCCATCTCTGCATCTCTGGCAGCCAGACACTCAGAAACACAGAAAGTAGGACACATACCACCACAGTTTAGCTCAGAAACACAGAAGGGTCAAGACAAATACACTGGAAAGAAGAAGATAGGAGGAGGTTGATTTGCAGGGAAAGTTTGGAGATAGAACTGCAGGTTTTCAGAACTCTCTAAAAGTTAAACATGTGCACACACATGCACAGACACAATCTACCTACTTACCCTTTATCACCTATGTGTTGCCCTTTCCTCTTCGCTTTTAAAAGTGAAAATGAAGACACAGATAGCCAAGAAACACATAAAAGATGCTCAACATTGCTAATTATTAGAGAAATGCAAATCAAAACCACAATGAGTTATCACCTCACAACAGTCAGAATGTCCATCATTTAAAAAGTCTACAAACAATAAATGCTGGAGAGGGTGTGCAGAAAGGGGAACCCTCTTACACTGTTGGTGGGAATATAAATTGGTGCAGCCACTACGGAGAACAGTATGGAGATTCCCTAAGAAACTAAAAATATATTTATCATATGATCCAGCAATACCACAACTGGGCATATATCCAATTCAGAAAGATAAATGCACCTCTATGCTCACAGCACCACTATTTACAATAGCCAAGATATGGAAACAATGTCCTAAATGTCCTTCAACAGATGAACAGAGGAAAAAAAAAGGTGTGGTACATATATACAATGGAACATTACACAGCCACTAAAAAGAATGAAATAATGCCATTTGTAGCAACATGGATGGACCTGGAAATTATCATAGTGAGTGAAGTAAGTTAAAGAAAGACAAATATACCATATCACTTATATATAGCATCTAAAAAAATGATACAAATGAACTTATTTACAAAACAGAAACAGACTCACAGTCTTTGAGAATGGAACTCCTGGTCACTAGTGGGGAAGGGTCAAGGGTAGGGATAGATTGGGAGTTTGGGAGTGACATGTACATGCTATATTTAAAAAATATATAACCAACAAGGATGTATTGTGGATAGAAAGAGGATGCTGCTCAATGCTGTAATAACCCAAATAGGAAAAGAATTTGAAAAAGAATAGACATGTGTGTGTGTATAACTGAATCACTTTGCTATACACCTGAAACTAACACAACATTGTCAATCAAGTATACTCCAATAAAATTTTTTTTAAAATTATTTTTAAAAGAGAAGTAAAAATGAAGAAAACAGAGGACTAGGCTATTTATGGGGTGAAAGGAATTGGGGCCGGGTCAGAGGTGGAGCTTCCTGTTTTGTTACAAACTCTAAACCAACGACCATGGCTCTCTTCTCACCCTCTCCTTGGACGCATACCCTGCACCCCACCCGCTGCTTTGCTCCTCTTATAAAAATCCCTGGTTTCATGAGAAAAATGAAAGAAAACACATATTACAAAATCTGTACAGTCCCATCTAATTTGTGTTTCTTTCTGAGTAACTACCGTCATTTCTACGTTCACTGCCCTCCTCCCACACCAAGACTTTCTAATTTTAGAGTTAAGAGCATGGAACTTGACATTGGATATGTTTCCATTTACCATGAAAGGCATGTTTCTCCACAAACAACTGGAGGGCAGGCTTGGAAAACAGGTTTAAAGACCAGACTTGTAGAATTTTGGCACGCAATTCTCTGGAAATGTCCACCAACCAGGCAAGAGGCAGGAAGCATTGAGAACGACTGTGTTCTCTGGCTTCTTTCAAGTCAAATGATTTAATTTTAAGACTTTCAATTCATAAAATAGCCTCAGCTAATTTTCCAAGGAAAAATTAGCATATTTTGTTTTTCTTCATTTTTCAAAGAATATTTGGGCCATGGAAAAGAATTTATACTGACTTTCCTTAAAAGACTTAATTGGGTACTGACCCCAGTGCTTTAGGAACGAATATAAAATAGTGAAAGAAGCAAGTTTACTAGGGATAGAAACCTTTTTGTGATGTGGAAATTAGAGATCAGTTCAGCCTTCATGATATTCACAAATAAAAATTAAACCAGAAGAAACTTGCCAGCTTGCTGTAGTCCATTTCTGTAATTTTGTAGATTTATAAATTTAGAAGTAGAAATAGCTTCTATTTCTACAGAAGGAAAGGCCAAGTCTTTGACTGTGAAGTTAACATTTTTATACCTCCATGGATGTCCTTCTTTACCTAAACTGTAGGTCAGTGCCTTTTATTTCCACTTATATAGTCAAATTATCAATATTTTCCTTTAATCATCATTTTATAAGAGGAAGAGTCAGAAACCACTCAATGTAGTTTTTAACATGTCATTTTTTGTTGTTTTTATTTTTTTTATTGAAGGATAATTGCTTTACAGAATTTCATTGTTTTCTGTCAAACCTCAACATGAATCAGCCATCAGTTCAGTTCAGTTCAGTCGCTCAGTCGTGTCCGACTCTCCGCGACCCCATGAATCACAGCACGCCAGGCCTCCCTGTCCATCACCAACTCCCGGACTACACTCAAACTCATGTCCACAGAGTCGGTGATGCCATCCAGCCATCTCATTCTCCGTCGTCCCCTTCTCCTTCCGCCCCCAACCTTTCCCAGCATCAGAGTCTTTTCCAGTGAGTCAACTTGTCGCATGAGGTGGCCAAAGTATTAGAGTTTCAGCTTTAGCATCAGTCCTTCCAATGAACACCCAGGATTGATCTCCTTTAGAATGGACTGGTTGGATCTCCTTGCAATATAAGGGACTCTCAAGAGTCTTTTCCAACACCACAGTTCAAAAGCATCAATTCTTTGGCAATCAGCTTTCTTCACAGTCAAACTCTCACATCCATACATGACCACGGGAAAAACCATTGCCTTGACTAGACGGACCTTGGTTGGCAAAGTAATGTCTCTGCTTTTTAATATACTATCAGGTTGGTCATAACTTTCCTTCCAAGGAGCAAGCGTCTTTTAATTTCATGGCTGCAATCAGCATCTGCAGTGATTTTGGAGCCCAAAAAAATAAAGTCTGACACTGTTTCCACTGTTTCTCCATCTATTTCCCAAGAAGTGATGGGACCAGATGCCATGATCTTTGTTTTCTGAATGTTGAGCTTCAAGCCAACCTTTTCACTCTCCTCTTTCACTTTCATCAAGAGGCTTTTGAGTTCCTCTTCACTTTCTGCCATAAGGGTAGTGTCATCTGCATATCTGAGGTTATTGATATTTCTCCCAGCAATCTTGATTCCAGCTTGTGCTTCTTCCAGCCCAGCGTTCCTCATGATGTACTCTGCATAGAAGTTAAATAAGCAGGGTGACAATATACAACCTTGACGTACCCCTTTTCCTATTTGGAACCAGTCTGTTGTTCCATGTACAGTTCTAACTGTTGCTTCCTGACCTGCATACAGGTTTCTCAAGAGGCAGGTCAGGTGGTCTGCTATTCTCATCTCTTTCAGAATGTTCCACAGTTTATTGTGATCGACACAGTCAAAGGCATTGGCATAGTCAATGAAGCAGAAATAGATGTTTTTCTGAAACTCTCTTGCTTTCTCCATGATCCAGTGGATGTTGGCAATTTGATCTCTGGTGCCTCTGCCTTTTCTAAAACCTGCTTGAACATCTGGGAGTTCACGGTTTACATACTGCTGAAGCCTGGCTTAGAGAATTTTGAGCATGACTTTACTAGCGTGTGAGATGAGTGCAATTGTGCGGTAGTTTGAGCATTCTTTGGCATTGCCTTTCTTTGGGATTGGAATGAAGACTGACCTCTTCCAGTCCTGTGGCCACTGCTGAGTTTTCCAAATCTGCTGGCATATTGAGTGCAGCACTTTCACAGCATCATCTTTCAAGACTTGAAATAGCTCAACTGGAATTCCATCACCTCCACTAGCTTTGTTCGTAGTGATGCTTTCTAAGGCCCACTTGACTTCACATTCCAAGATGTCTGGCTCTAGGTCAGTGATCACGTTATCGTGACTATCTTGGTCGTGAAGATCTTTTTTGTACAGTTCTTCTGTGTATTCCTGCCACCTCTTCTTAATATCTTCTGCTTCTGTTAGGTCCATACCATTTCTGTCCTTTATCGAGCCCATCTTTGCATGAAATGTTCCCTTGGAATCTCTAATTTTCTTGAAGAGGTCTCTTGTTTTTCCTATTCTGTTGTTTTCCTCTATTTCTTTTCACTGATCACTGAGGAAGGCTTTCTTATCTCTCCTTGCTATTCTTTGGAACTCTGCATTCAGATGCTTTCCTCCTTTGCTTTTCGCCTCTCTTCTTTTCACAGCTATTTGTAAGGCCTCCTCAGACAGCCATTTTGCATTTTTGCATTTCTTTTCCATGGGGATGGTCTTGGTCCCTGTCTCCTGTACAATGTCATGAACCTCCGTCTAGAGTTCATCAGGCACTCTATCAATCAGATCTAGTCCCTTAAATCTATTTCTCACTTCTACTGTATAATCATAAGGGATTTGATTGAGGTCATATCTGAATGGTCTAGTGGTTTTCCCTACTTTCTTCAATTTAAGTCTGAATTTGGCAATAAGGAGTTCATGATCTGAGCCACAGTCAGCTCCTGGTCTTGTTTTTGCTAACTGGATAGAGCTTCTCCATCTTTGGCTGCAAAGAATATAATCAATCTGATTTCAGTGTTGACCATCTGGTGATGTCCATGTGTAGAGTCTTCTCTTGTGTTGTTGGAAGAGGGTGTTTGCTATGACCAGTGCGTTCTCTTGGCAAAACTCTATTAGCCTTTGCCCTGCTTCATTCCGTGCTCCAAGGCCAAATTTGCCTGTTACTCCAGGTGTTTCTTGACTTCCTACTTTTGCATTCCAGTCCCCTATAATGAAAAGGACATCTTTTTTGGGTGTTAGTTCTAAAAGGTCTTGTAGGTCTTCATAGAACCAATTAACTTCGGCTTCTTCAGCATTACTGGTTGGGGCATAGGCCTGGATTACTGTAATATTGAATGGTTTGCCTTGGAAACAAACAGAAATCATTCGGTCGTTTTTAAGATTGCATCCAATACTGCATTTTGGACTCTTTTGTTGACCATGATGGCTACTCCATTCTTCTAAGGGATTCCTGCCCACAGTAGTAGATATAATGGTCATCCGAGTTAAATTCACCCATTCCAGTCCATTTTAATTCACTGATTCCTAGAATGTCTATGTTCACTCTTGCCATCTCCTGTTTGACCACTTCCAATTTGCCTTGATTCATGGACCTAACATTCCAGGTTCCTATGCAATATTGCTCTTTACAGCACCAGAACTTGCTTCTATCACTGGTCACATCCACAACTGGGTATTGGTTTTGCTTTTGCTCCATCCCTTTATTCCTTCTAGAGTTATTTCTCCACTGAGCTCCAGTAGCATACTGGGCACCTACCGACCTGGGGAATTCCTCATTCAGTATCCTATCATTTTGCCCTTTGTTACTGTTCATGGGGTTCTCAAGGCAAGTATAGTGAAGTGGTTTGCCATTTCCTTCTCCAGTGGACCACATTCGGCTGTGGTCCATGTGATCATATTGGCTAGTTTCCTGTGATTATGATTTTAGTGTGTCTGCCCTTTGATGCCCCCTAGCAATACCTACCGTTTTATTTGGGTTTCTCTTACCTTGGTCGTGGAAAATCTCTTCACAGCCGCTCCAGCAAAGTGCAGCCGCTGTACCTTACCTTGGACGAGGGGTATCTCCTCAAGGCCGCCCCTCCTGACCTTGAACGTGGAGTAGCTCCTCTCGGCCCTCCTGCGCCCGTGCAGCCACAGCCTGTTGGACGTGGGGCAGCTCCTCTCGGCCGCCCGCCCTGGCCTCAGGCGTCGGGTAGCTATTTGCGTGGTTCGTTGCGCCGGGGCGGCGTCTCTCGTGAATGCGGCGCCGGGGCCGGCGTCTCTCGCGTCTGCGCCGAATCAGCCATAGGTATACACATATACCCACCCTCCTGAGTCTCCCTCCCGAGTCTCCCTCCCATCTCCCTCCCCATCCCACCCCTCTAGGTTGACACAGAGCCCCTGTTTGAGTTTCCTGAACCATACAGCAAATTCCCCTCATCTATCAATTTTACATATGGTAACCGAACACGACTGAGCAACTGAACTGAACTGAATGAAAGTTTCCATGTTACTCTCTCCATATATCTCACCCTCTCCTCCCCTCTCCCCACATCCACAAGTCTATTCTCTATGTCTGTTTCTCCATCGCTGCCCTGTAAATAAATTCTTCAGAACCATTTTTCTAGATTCTGTATATGTGCATTAGAATATGATATTTATCTTTCTCTTTCTGACTTACTTCACTCTGTATAATAGGTTCTAGGTTCATCCCCATCATCAGAACTGACTCAAATGTATTCCTTTCCTTTTATGGCTGAGTAATATTCCATTGTGTATGTATACCACAACTTTCTTATCCATTCACCTGTTGATGGACGTCTACATTGTTCCCATGTTCTAGCTACTGTAAATAGTGCTGCAATGAACAATGGCATACATATGTCTTTTTCAATTTTGGTTTCCTCAGGGTATATGCCTAGGAGTGGGATTTCTGGGTCATATGGTGGTTTTATTCCTAGTTTTTTAAGGAATCTCCATACCATCTTCAATAGTGGCTGTATCAATTTACATTCCCACCAACAGTGCAAGAGACTTCTCTTTTCTCCACACCCTCTCCAGGATTTATTGTTTGGAGACTTTTTCATGATGGCCATTCTGACTGTTGTGAGTTAATATCTCATTGTAGTTTTGATTTGCATTTCTCTAATAATGAGAGATGCTGAACATCTTTTCACATGTGAAAACCATCTGTATGTCTTCTTTGGAGAAATGTCTGTTTAGGTCTTTTTCCCACTATTTGATTGGGTTGTTTGTTTTTCTGGCATTGAGTTGTATGAGTTATATGTATATTTTGGAAATTAATCCTTTGTCAGTTGCTTCATTTACTATTATTTTTTCCTATTCGGAGGGTTGTCTTTTCAGCTTGCTTACAGTTTCCTTTGCTGTGCAAAAGCTTTTAAGTTTAATCAGGTCTGACTTATTTACTTTTGTTTTTATTTGCATTACTCTAGGAGGTGGGTCATAGAGGATCTTGCTTTGATTTATGTCATCGAGTGTTCTGCCTGTGTTTTCCTGTAAGAGTTTTATAGTTTCTGGTCTTACATTTTGGTCTTTAATCCATTTTGAGTATATCTTTGCGGACATCACCAGATGGTCAACACCAAAATCAGATTGATTATATTCTTTGCAGCCAAAGATGGAGAAACTGTATACAGTCAGCAAAAACAAGACCAGGAGCTGACTGTGGCTCAGATCATGAACTCATTATTGCAAAATTCAGACTTAAATTGAAGAAAATGGGGAAAACCAGTAGACCATTGAGGTATGACCTAAATCAAATCCCTTAAAATTATACACTGGAAGTGAGAAATAGATTTAAGGGACTAGATCTGATCGAGTGCCTGATGAACTATGGACAGAAGTTCGTGACATTGTACAGGAGACAGGGATCAAGCCATCCACAAGAAAAAGAAATGCAAAAAAGCAAAATGGCTGTCTGAGGAGGCCCGTACAAATAGCTTAGAAAAGAAGCAAAACACAAAGGAGAAAAGGAAAGATATACCCATTTGAATGCAGAGTTCCAAAGAATAGCAAGGAGAGATAAGAAAACCTTCCTCAGCCATCAATGCAAAGAAATAGAGGAAAACAATAGAATGGGAAAGACTAGAGATCTCTTCAATAAAATCAGAGATACTAAGGGAACATTTCATGCAAAGATGGGCTCAATAAAGGACAGAAATGGTATGGACCTAACAGAAGCTGAAGATATTAAGAATATACAGAAGAACCGTACAAAAAAGATCTTCACGACCCAGATAATCAAAATGGTGTGATCACTCACCTAGAGCCAGACATCCTGGAATGTGAAGTCAAGTGGGCCTTAGGAAGTATCACTATGAACAAAGCTAGTGGAGGTGATGGAATTCCAGTTGAACTATTTCAAATCCTGAAAGATGATGCTGTGAAAGTGCTGCACTCAATATGCCACCAAATTTGGAAAACTCAGCAGTGGCCACAGGACTGGAAAAGTCAGTTTTCATTTCAATTCCAAAGAAGGGCAATGCCAAAGAATGCTCGAACTACCACACAATTGCACTCATCTCACACGCTAGTAAAGTGATGCGCACAATTCTCCAAGCCAGGCTTCAGCAATACGTGAACCGTGAACTTCCAGATGTTCAAGCTGGATTTAGAAAAGGCAGAGGAACCAGAGATCAAATTGCCAACATCTGCTGGATCATTGAAAAAGCAAGAGAGTTCCAGAAAAACATCTATTTCTGCTTTATTGACTATGCCAAAGCCTTTAATTGTGTGGATCACAATAAACTGTGGAAAATTCTTCAAGAGATGGGAATACCAGACCAGCTGACCTGCCTCTTGAGAAATCTGCATGCAGGTCAGGAAGCAACAGTTAGAACTGGACATGGAACAGCAGGCTGGTTCCACATAGGAAAAGGAGTACGTCAAGGCTGTATCAAGGTGAAGCACAGGCTGGAATCAAGTTTGCCAGGAGAAATATCAATAACCTCAGATATGCAGATGACACCACCCTTATGGCAGAAAGTGAAGAGGAACAAAAGACCCTGTTGATGAAAGTGAAAGAGGAGAGTGAAAAAGTTGGCTTAAAGCTCAACATTCAGAAAACTAAGATCATGGCATCTGGTCCCATTGCTGCTGCTGCTAAGTCATTTCAGTCGTGTCCGACTCTGTGTGACCCCATAGACAGAAGCCCACCAGGCTCCCCCGTCCCTGGGATTCTCCAGGCAAGAACACTGGAGTGGGTTGCCATTTCCTTCTCCAATGTGTGAAAGTGAAAAGTGAAAGTGAAGTCGCTCAGCTGTGTCCGACCCTTAGCGACCCCACGGACTGCAGCCTACCAGGCTCCTCCATCCATGGGATTTTCTAGGCAAGAGTACTGGAGTGGCTTGCCATTGCCTTCTCTGCTGGTCCCGTTACTTCATGGCAAATAGATGGGGAAACAGTGGAAACAGTGGCTGACTTTATTTTGGGGGGCTCCAAAATCACTGCAGATGGTGATTACAGCCATGAAATTAAAAGACGCTTACTCCTTGGAAGGAAAGTTATGATCAACCTAGATAGCATATTAAAAAGCAGAGACATTACTTTGCCAACAAAAGTCTGTCTAGTCAAGGCTATGGTTTTTCCAGTAGTCAGGTATGGATGTGAGAGTTGGACTATAAAGAAAGGTGAGCACAGAAGAATTGATGCTTTTGAACCGTGGTGTTGAAGAAGACTCTTGAGAGTCCCTTGGACTGCAGGGAGATCCAACCAGTGTATCCTAAAGGAGATCAGTCCTGGGTGTTCATTGGAAGGACTGATGTTGAAGCTGGAACTCCAGTACTTTGGCCACCTGATGTGAAGAGCTGACTCATTTGAAAAGACCCTGATGCTGGGAAAATTGAGGGCAGGAGAAGAAGGGGATGACAGAGCATGAGATGGTTGGATAGCATCACTGACTCAATGGACATGAGTTTGGGTGGAATCTGGGAGTTGGTGATGGACAGGGAGGCCTGGCGTGCTGTAGTTCATGGGGTCGCAAAGAATTGGACATGACTGAGAGACTGAACTGAGCTGAACTGATGGTGTTAGGAAGTGTTCTAATTTCATTCTTTTACAAGTAACTATCCATTTAAAGCTGAAACTCCAATACTTTGGCCACCTCATGCGACGAGTTGACTCACTGGAAAAGACTCTGATGCTGGGAAAGGTTGGGGGCGGGAGGAGAAGGGGACGATGGAGAATGAGATGGCTGGATGGCATCACCGACTCTGTGGACATGAGTTTGAGTGTACTCCGGGAGTTGGTGATGGACAGGGAGGCCTGGCGTGCTGTAATTCATGGGGTCGCGGAGAGTCAGACACGACTGAGCGACTGAACTGAACTGAACTGATCCAGTTTCCCCAGCACCATTTATTGAATAGGCTGTCTTTGCAACATTATATATTCTTGCCTCCTTTGTCAAAAATAAGGTACCCATAGGTGCATGGGTTTATTTCTGGGCTTCCATCTTGTTCCATTGGTCTATATTTCTGTTTTTGTGCCAGTACCATACTGTCTTGATGACTGTATCTTTGTAGTATAATCTGAAGTCAGGAAGGTTGATTTCTGCAGCTCCATTCTTCTTTCTCAAGACTGCTTTGGCTATTCAGGGTCTTTTGTGTCTCCATATGAATTGCGAAATTTTTTGTTCTACTTCTGTGAAAAATGTCATTGATAATTTGATAGGGATCACATTAAATCTGTAGATTGCATTTGGTAGTATAGTCATTTTCACGATATTGATTCTACCAGAACATGGAATCTCTCTCCATCTGTTTATGTCATCTTTTATTTCTTTCATCAGTGTCTTATAATTTTCTGTGTATAGTTCTTTTGTCTCCTTAGGTAAGTTTATTCCTAGATATTTAATTGTTTTTTGCAATAGTGAATGGGATAGATTCCTTAATTTCTCTTTCTGATTTTCCATTGTTAATATATAGAAATGCAAGTGATTTCTGTTATTGAATTTGTATCCTGAAACTTTGCTAAATTCACTGATTAGCTCTAATAATTTTCTGATACTATCTTTAGGGTTTTCTATGTACAGTATCATGTCATCTGAAAACAGTGAGAGCTTTACTTCTTTTCCGATCTGGATTCCTTTTATTTCTTTTTCTTCTCTGATTGCTGTAGCTAGGACTTCCAGAACTATGTTGAATAATAGTGGTGAAAGTGAACACCCTTGTCTTGTTCCTGATCTTAGGGGGAATGCTTTCAGTTTTCACCACTGAGAATAATGTTTGCTGTAGGCTCATCATATATGGCCTTTCCTATGTTGAGGTAGGTTCCTTCTATGCCCATTTTTTGAAGAGTTTTAATCATAAATGTGTGCTGGATTTTATCAAAGGCTTTTTCTGCATCTATTGAAAATATCGTATGGTTTTTATCTTTCAATTTGTTAATATGGTGTATCACATTGATTGATTTGCATATATTGAAGAATCCTTGAATTCCTGGAATAAACCCAGCTTGATCATGGTGTATGAGCTTTTTGATGTTTTGCTGAATTCTGTTTGCTAAAATTTTTTGAGGATTTTTGCATCTGTGTTCATCAGTGATATTGGCCTCTAGTTTTCTCTTTGTGCGCTGTCTTTGTCTGGTTTTGGTATCAGGGTGATGGTGGCCTTGTGAATGAGTTTGGAAGTGTCCCTTCCTGTGCAATTTTTTGAAAGCATTTTAAAAGGATAGGCATTAGCTCTTCTCTAAATGTGTCTAAATAAAATTCTCCTATGAAGCCATCTGGTCCTGGGCTTTTGTTTTGGGGGAGATTTTTGATCACAGCTTCAATTTCAGTGCTTGTAATTGGGTTGTTTATAGTTTCTATTTCTTCCTGGTTCAGTCTTGCAAGATTGAACTTTCCTAGGAATCTGTCCATTTCTTCCAGATTATCCATTTTATTGCCATATAGTTGTTCATAATAGTCTCTTATAATCCTTTGTATTTCTGCATTGTCTGTTGTAACCTCTCCTTTTTAATTTCTAATTTTGTTGATTTGATTCTTCTCTCTTTTTTCCTTGATGAATCTGGCTAAAGGTTTGTCAGTTTTATCTTCTCAAAGAACCAGATTTTAGTTTTAATTCATCTTTACTATTGTTTTTTTCATTTCTTTTTCATTTATTTCTGCTTGGATCTTTGTGATTTCTTTCCTTCTACTAATTTTGGGGGTTTTTTTGTTCTTCTTTTTTCCAGTTGTTCTAGGTGTAAAGTTAGGTTGTCTATTTAATACTTTTCTTGTTTCTTGAGGTAGGACTGTATTGCTATAAACTTCCCTCTTAGAACTGCTTTTGCTGCATCCCACAGGTTTTGAGTTGTCATGTTTTCATTGTCATTTGTTTCCAGAAATTTTCTGATTTCCCTTTTGACTTCTTCAGTAACCTGCTGGTTATTTAGAAATGTGTTGTTTAATCTCCATGTGTTTGTGTTTTTTACATCTTTTTTCTTGTAATTGATATCTAGTCTCATAGCATTGTGGTCAGAGAAGATGCTTGATATGATTTCAATTTTCTTAAATTTAATGAGGTTTGATTTATGACCCAAGATGTGGTCTATCCTGGAGAATGTTCCATGTGCATTTGAAAAGAAGGTGTATTCTTCTGCATTTGGATGGAATGTCCTGAAGATATCAGTGAGATCCAGCTCATCTAACGTATCAAGTAAGATTTGTGTTTCCTTAATTTTCAGTTTTGATGATCAGTCCATTGGTGTGAGTGGGATGTTAAAGTCTCCTACTATTATTGTGTTACTGTCAATTTCTCCTTTTGTCTGTTAGT
Source organism: Moschus berezovskii (assembly GCF_049115385.1). Taxonomy (NCBI): domain Eukaryota; kingdom Metazoa; phylum Chordata; class Mammalia; order Artiodactyla; family Moschidae; genus Moschus; species Moschus berezovskii. The sequence goes on from NC_142469.1 coordinate 47,047,333, forward strand.
GTTTGTCATATGTATTGAGGTGCTTCTGTGTTGGGTGCATAGATATTTACAACTGGTACGTCTTCCTCTTGGACTGATCCCTTGATCATTATGTAGTGTCCTTCCTTATCTCTTGTAATCTTCTTTATTTTAAGGTCTATTTTGTCTGATATGAAGATTGCTACTCCAGCTTTCTTTTGCTTTCCATTTGCATGGAATATATTTTTCCATCCTCTCACTTTCAGTCTATATGTGTCTTGAGGTCTGAATTGGGTTTCTTGTAGACAGCACATATATGGGTCTTGTTTTTGTATCCATTCAGCCAGTCTGTGTCTTTTGCTTGGAGCATTTAATCCATTTCCATTTAAAGTAATTATAGATATATATGTTCCTATTGCCATTTTCTTAATTGTTTGGGGTTGATTTTGTAGATCTGTTTTCTTCTCTTGTATTTCTTGACTATATAAGTCCCCTTAACATTTGTGGTAAAGCTGCTTTTGTGGTACTGAATTCTCTTAACTTTTGCTTGTCTGAAAAGCTTTTGATTTCTCCATCAATTTTGAAAGAGATCCTTGCTGGGTACAATAATCTTGGTTGTAGATTTTTTCCATTTCAGTACTTTAAATATATCTTGCCATTCCCTTCTGGCCTGCAGAGTTTCTGTTAAAAGATCATCTGTTAAGAGTATGGGGTTTCCCTTTTATGTTACTTGTTGCTTTTCCCTTGCTGCTTTTAATATTCGTTCTTTGTGTTTAGTCTTTGTTAGCTTGATTAATATGTGTTGCAGCATGTTTCTCTTTAGGTTTATTCTGTGTGGGACTCTGTGCCTCTTGGAGTTGATTGACTATTTCCTTTTCCATGTTGGGGAAATTTTCAACTATAGTTTTTTCAAAAATTTTCTCATACTCTTTCTTTTTCTCTTCTTCTCCTGAGACCCCTATAATTCAAATGTTGGTGCATTTGATATTGTCCCAGAAGTCTCTGAGACTACCTTCAGCTCTTTTCATTATTTTTACTTTATTCTGCTCTTCAGAAGTTATTTCCACTATTTTATCTTCCAGCTCACTGATTCATTCTTCTGCTTCAGATATTCTGCTATTGATTCCTTCTAGAGCATTTTTAATTTCAGTAATTATTGTTTGTATGGTTAGTCTTTAATTCTTCTAGGTCTTTGTTAATTGATTCTTGCATTTTCTCCATTTTGTTTTCAGGGTTTTTTATCATCTTTACTATCATTGTTCTGAATTCTTTTTCAGGTAGTTTACTTATTTCTTTTTTCGTGTTTCTAGTTTGTTCCTTCATTGGTGTAGTATTTCTCTGCCTTTTCATTATTTTTTTTTTTAACTTATTGTGTTTGAGGTCTCCTTTCCCCAGGTTTCAAGGTTGAATTATTTCTTCCTTTTGGTTTCTTCCCTCCTAAGATTGGTCCAGTGGTTTGGGTAAGCTTCATATAGGGTGAGATTTGTGCTGAGTTTTTGTTTGTTTGTTTATTTTTCTTCTGATGGGCAAGGCTGAGTGAGGTAGTAATCCTGTCTGCTGATGACTTGGTTTGTATTTTTATTTTGCTTGTTGTTTAGATGAAGCATCCTGCACAGGGTGCTACTGGTAGTTGGGTGATGCTGATTCTTGTATTCGGGTGGTTTACTTTGTGTGAGTTCTCACTATTTGATACTCCCTAGGATTAGTTCTCTGGTAGTCTAGGGTCTTTGAGTCAGTGCTCCCACTCCAAAGGCTCAGGGCTTGATTTCTTATGTTTGGCAAACAATGATATTGCTGACCTTGGTAGCACTTGGCCTGCATGCCCACTTGGCGATGGGCCACTTTTGTCTGTCTTAGTATATCAGTAGTCTTTGAGAGAATAAATGTGTCTGCAGTCCCCACAGCTCCTCGAGTCTTCTTCCAGCTTCTCTGGTTGCACCTTATCTACCCAGTGCACTGCTGCACAGCAGCCAAACCGTAGCTCCCTCCATCAGTGCTAGAAGGCAGCTGCTACACTGATGACACATGTCATTTTAAATGGGACTCCTATTTGTTCAGTGTCGATGTCACCTGCCTGTGGCCCCACCACCACCACCACCACACCTGTCCTCCCAGAAGGACAGCATAGTGCCCAGTACACAGGCCCAGGTGTTTGACCTGCTTTTCTTTCCAGTCCAGAGCTGCTACAACCAACAAAGAGCACTTTCTTCTCCTGTGACCAGCTCTTGGGCAAAGCAAAGTCTCCCCAACTCCTCTCTTCTACCTCATCCCTCAAAACAAGCAAATCAGCAATCAGTTCCCCTTTTAGAGAACTTACTGCTAATTCCTCTGTGTAAATGGACTTTGGGCACTGAAAATGATGAGCAGGAAGAAGTTGGGGAATCTCCTCAGCTCTCCAAGGCTCTCCCTGATTAGAGCCTGATGTTCTCCTTCTTACATGGCTGGCAGGAGCTTCTTCCAGTTGGTATTAGATACCGAGAAAACCTGTAGAGATTGGAGGCAAAATTAAATTTGATCTAGCTTACCTGGTGGATGAACTGATCAACAGAATTCTTAGCTATTGTGTAGGTACCTACCCAGGATGGAAAACTCTGCGGCCTCTCTACCCCATGTCCAAAGCAGACTTGGCTTAACAATCACGTCTTCTTTCCTGGTGAGCCTGGATGCTGCCCAGAACACTTCTTAACAAGGTGCTAGAGGCAACCACTAGAAACTCTTTGGATTAGTCCTGTGAGATGGACTTAGTGGTCATTTCTGTCCCACCCTGTCCCATATCCTGGGTGCTCTGCTGTATCCACCTTGCAAAGAAGCTTGGCTCCTTCTCCTCTTGTCTTAAGAACAAGAGAGAAGCATTAGCTTTCTTGACCCTCTCCTCCAGTGGGGTGTGTCAGGTCTCAGGTTTTTAGCAAATCCCAACATTTACCCAATTAGTTTGTGCATATGAATTAGTCAGGGGCTAACTACATGCCTATCAGAAATTTGAGACATTGGTCTAAACATGGGCAAAGGAGTTGTTATATGTGGATGGGACATTTTATTCAAGTTAATGGAGAGGCCAGTTGGCCCACTTTCTGCTAGGTCCTCATCAGAAGGCCTGTGAGCCTGGCGGCTGAGGCTCCTCACAGGTATGAAGAGAGGGAGGAGGTGATTGAGGCAGTGGTTTTCTTCATGCTCGTGCCCTCCTCTGTGGCCTTTTATGAGGCACTTGGAAGAGTGCACACATCTAGTCTGTTTTCATGCAGGCAAACAGCAGGGTTTGGGGAGCTTGGAGAGATTACGCTGCTTCCTCAGATGTGGGTCTTGTTAGCATTAATGTACTCTGACAAGCCTACCTTCTTACAATGGCATAAATCATCGGAAGGAAGGGAGCTGTGGCTCTGGGGAGGAGAACATTTCTCACGTGAACATGAAAATACAGGCGTCCTGTTCACAAAGGCATGTGGTTGCAAGAGGACTCAGAAACAACCTTTCTTTCCCTGAATGGCCCCAGCTACCACTGTGGCACAGATTTGAACCACTGAAGCATCATTTGGGGGAAATGAAGTCACAATTGAAGGAGAGCGTCACAGATTAGACAGTGTGATCACACATACATCTCTCTGGCCAGCTGAAGTCCTGGGTGTGGCTGAATTATCAAGCATGTGTCCCATGACAGTGACTCAGGTTCATTGGACTGGCCACCTAGATGACACGATATTTCTGGAAACTTGGAGCTCCATCGCAGAACATGAATTACTGCTATGAGCCAAACTCTATGCCTCACTTATATCATAAATCAGCTAGAATGAAGTTAAAAGTCACCACTCATAATGTAAACCTACATCCAGAACTGAGACGTAGTTTTGATTTAAGACATACCATAGTCCTGAGAAGAGTTCAGACTACTAAATACTAGGGATCTCTTGACTGTATCTGATTAAAGACAAATTGTGGACCTCTGACTATATATTAGGATCTGGAAAGGGGGGTTTGGACTGTTTTGTATTTCTGATAAGTATCTTCATGTTCAAACAGCTAAAAACATTTGTCATTTAAAATTTTCATGCAGCAAAATACACCACATACTGATTTCTGAGGCAATGGTTTAAAAATGAAAAAAAAAAACAAAACAAAAACCCTATATAAACACACTCCTCTCTTAAGGTAATGCCTGGGCCCAATTCTACATATTTTACATATTCCAAGTCTTTAATCCTTTTAACTTTTTAAAAAATTCCAGCAAAATATTTACTTAAATGCAAAATATCCTAAGGTTTAGGTTTCTGATTCCAGTATGAAAGAAAGTCCTTCTAGGTTCACTGCCATTTGCCAAGCTGCGATGATTGACACATGCTGTGACTAAAAAGGGCCTCATCTTCCCTGTTTCAGAGCATCAGCTCCCTCCCCCTCCTAAGCCCTTGGGTTTCTGCAGTGACTCACTATCCTTCTCCTCATAGGCCTCTCCCCTTCCTGCAAGTGAGCCTTTGAAACTCCCATTTTAAGGGGTAAAAATAGAAGGAAAAAAAAAAGAATTCTGCCAAAAGAAAGAGTCCTCTAAGTATATCTTTGGCAATAAGGAGTTCATGATCTGAGCCACAGTCAACTCCTGGTCTTGCTTTTGCTAACTGGATACAGCTTCTCCATCTTTGGCTGCAAAGAATATAATCAATATGATTTCGGTGTTGACCATCTGGTGATGTCCATGTGTAGAGTCTTCTCTTGTGTTGTTGGAAGAGGGTGTTTGCTATGACCAGTGCGTTCTCTTGGCAAAACTCTATTAGCCTTTGCCCTGCTTCATTCCGTGCTCCAAGGCCAAATTTGCCTGTTACTCCAGGTGTTTCTTGACTTCCTACTTTTGCATTCCAGTCCCCTATAATGAAAAGGACATCTTTTTTGGGTGTTAGTTCTAAAAGATCTTGTAGGGCTTCATAGAATCGTTCAACTTCGGCTTCTTCAGCGTTACTGGTTGGGGCATAGGCTTGGATTACTGTAATATTGAATGGCTTGCCTTGGAAACAGAAATCATTCTGTCGTTTTAAAGACTGCATCCAAGTACTGCATTTCGGACTCTTTTGTTGACCATGATGGCTACTCCATTTCTTCTAAGGGATTCCTGCCCACAGTAGTAGATCTCCAAGCCAGGCTTCAGCAATATGTGAACCGTGAACTTCCAGATGTTCAAGCAGGTTTTAGAAAAGGCAGAGGCACCAGAGATCCAATTGCCAACATCTGCTGAATGATGGAGAAAGCAAGAGAGTTCCAGAAAAAACATATATTTCTGCTTCATTGACTATGCCAAAGCCTTTGACTGTGTGGATCACAATAAACTGTGGAACATTCTGAAAGAGGTGGGAATCCCAGACCACCTGACCTGCCTCTTGAGAAACCTGTATGCAGGTCAGGAAGCAACAGTTAGAACTGGACATGAAACAACAGACTGGTTCCAAATGGACAAGGAGTACATCAAGGTTGTATATTGTCACCCTGCTTATTTAACTTATATGCAGAGTACATCATGAGGAACATTGGGCTGGAAGAAGCACAAGCTGGAATCAAGATTGCCAGGAGAAATATCAATAACCTCAGATATGCAGATGATACCACCCTTATGGCAGAAAGTGAAGAAGAACTCAAAAGCCCCTTGATGAAAGTGAAAGAGGAGAGTGAAAAGGTTGGCTTGAAGCTCAACATTCAGAAAACGAAGATCATGGCATCTGGTCCCATCACTTCTTGGGAAATAGATGGAGAAACAGTGGAAACAGTGTCAGACTTTATTTTTTGGGGCTCCAAAATCACTGCGGATGCTGACTGCAGCCATGAAATTAAAAGACGCTTACTCCTTGGAAGGAAAGTTATGACCAACCTAGATAGCATATTAAAAAGCAGAGACATTACTTTGCCAACCAAGGTCCGTCTAGTCAAGGCTATGGTTTTTCCCGTGGTCATGTATGGATGTGAGAGTTGGACTGTGAAGAAAGATGATCGCCAAAGAATTGATGCTTTTGAACTGTGGTGTTGGAGAAGACTCTTGAGAGTCCCTTATACTGCAAGGAGATCCAACCAGTCCATTCTAAAGGAGATCAATCCTGGGTGTTCATTGGAAGGACTGATGCTAAAGCTGAAACTCTAATACTTTGGCCACCTCATGCGACAAGTTGACTCACTGGAAAAGAGTCTGATGCTGGGAGGGATTGGGGGTGGGAGGAGACGGGGACGACAGAGAATGAGATGGCTGGATGGCATCACCGACTCGATGGACATGAGTTTGAGTGAACTCCGGGAGTTGGTGATGGACAGGGAGGCCTGGCATGCTGTGATTCATTGGGTTTCAAAGAGTTGGACACGACTGAGCGACTGAACTGAACTGAAGTATATCTTTAACAGGAATACCTTATCCTTCATTCTGAAGCTCTTCAGAACATAGAACCATTTCAGGGGAACTTTCTAAGCACTAGAAACCATTCCCTCTACCATCTTGCCTTCCATTCCTAGACACTAGTGAGTCCTGACTGGAATCTTCCATCTCCCCAGGCTGCATTCTCTGGCTTTTCTATGTGCTTCTCTGCCAAATGGGTCCCGAGTCTCCAGAAAAGTTGGCTCCTTTTTCCATCCTGGTTTATAACAGAAAGAATGGGGGAAAGAGAATTTATTGAAAATGAATCCCAGACAGTTCATTCCTGGACCTGGCACTGACTCCCTCTGTGTTGAGAAGTTCAGGGCCAGTGTCTCTGCTTTCACTTCCTCATATCACATAGGAGGGACCAGAAGACCTCCAAGGCCCCACCCAGGTCTAGCAGGATAGAATCTACCCTCTCTCAGCAAGCCCTGGAACTGGGCTCCATGGAAGTGATCACTCCTAGCTGGGGCCAAGTGGCTGGTTCTGCTCTGAGAATGTGGGGGGAGGGGCAGGGAGAAGGAAGCGCAGAATTACAGAAGTAGGTGGGGCAGTCAGCTAGTACTTTGCAAAAGGACAGACAGAACAGTAAGGAGGGAGGAAAATAACCACTATAGGCTTCCCTGGTAGCTCAGCTGGTAAAGAATCCACCTGCAATGCAGTAGACCAGGGTTTGATCCTTGGGTTGGGAGGATTCCCAGGAGGAAGGTGTGGCAACCCACTCTAGTATTTTTGCCTGGAGAATTCCCATGGACAGAGGAACCTGGTGGGCTATACCAGTCTACAATCAATGGGGTCACAAAGTGTTGGACAAGACTAAGCGACTATATATATATATATATATATATATATGCACCCTCTCATTATATGTGACATCTAAAATTACCAAACTCATAGGAACAGAGAACAGATTGGCAGTTGCTAAAGGGAAGAGGGTGGAGGTGGGGAAAATGGGTGAAGATGGTAAAAAGGTTTTTATAAACTTTCAGTTATAAGATGAGTAAGTTCTAGGGATGTATTATACAGCATGGTGACTATAATTCACAATACTGTATTGTATATTTGAAAGTTGATAAGAGTATATTCTAAAAGTTCTCATCACACACATAAAATGTCACTATGTGAGGTGGTAGATGTGTTAACTAACCTTGTTTTGCAATATATACATATAGCAAATCACTACCTTGTACACTTTAACCTTACATAATGTTGTAAGTGAATTATATCTCAATAAAGCTGGGGAAAAAATAAGGACAGACAATGGGTGCATGGAAAGATGTTCAACATCATTAATCATCAGAGAAGTGCAAATCAAAACCACAAGGAGATATCACCTGAGACTTGTTAGAATGACTGTCATCAAAAAGGACACATAACAAATGTTGGCGAGGATGTAAAAGAAAGAAAATCATTGTACATTGTTGGTGGGAATGTTGGTGTAGCGTCTCTGGGAAACAATATTCAGATTCCTCAAAAAACTAAAATTAGACCTACCATATGACCCAGCAATTCCACTTCTGGTCATACATATCTGAAACAAAAGTATTAATTCAGAAAGCTACATGCACCCCAATGTTCATAGCAGCATTATTTATAATAACCAAGATATGGACCTAGATAGCACATTAAAAAGCAGAGACATTACTTTGCCAACAAAGGTCCATCTAATCCAGGCTATGGTTTTTCCAATAGTCAGGTATGGATGTGAGAGTTGGGCTATAAAGAAAGCTGAGCGCTGAAGAATTGATGTTTTTGGACTGTGGTGTTGGAGAAGGCTCTTGAGAGCCCCTTGGACTGCAAGGAGATCCAACCAATCCATACAAAAGGAGATCAGTCCTGGGTGTTCATTGTAATACTCCAATACTTTGGCCACCTGATGCAAGGAACTGACTTATTTGAAAAGACCCTGATGCTAGGAAAGATTGAAGGAGAGAAGAAGAGGGGACAACAGAGGATAAGATGGTTGGATGGCATCACCAACTCAATGGACATGAGTTTGAGTAAACTCCGGAAGTTGGTGATGGACAGGGAGGCCTGGCGTGCTTCGGTTCATGGGGTCACAAAGAGTTGGACACAACTGAGTGACTGAACTGAAGATATATAAACAACTTTAGTGTCCGTCAACAGATGAAAGGATAAAGAAGATGTGCACACGCAACAGAATACTTCTCAGCCATAAAAAAAGAATGAAAGGCTGCCATTTGCAACAACATGCATGAACTTGGAGGCTATTATACTTAGTGAAAGAAGTCAGAGAAAGATAAATACTGTGTGATATTACTTGTATGTGGAGTAAAAAAATTAAAGCAAACTAGTAAATATAACAAAGGAACAGACTCACAGATATAGAGAACAAATTGGTGGTTACCAGTGGGGAGGAGAGAGATAGGGGTATGCAATTAAGAAGGACAAACTACTATGTATAAAATAAGCTACAAGTATATATTGTACAGTACAGGGAATAGAGCCAATTTTTTATAATAAGCGTAAATGGAGTATGCGTGCATAGTCACTTCAGTCATGTCCGACTCTCTGCGACCCCGGGGACCATGGCCAGCCAGGCTCCTCTGTCTATGGGATTCTCCAGGCAAGAATACTGGAGTGGGTGGCCATTTCCTTCTCCAGTGATAAAGTATGAAGTGAGTGAAGTGAATGACGTGAAGTCGCTCAGTCGTGTCCGACTTTGCGACCCCATGGACTGCAGCCCACCAGGCTCCTCCGTCCATGGGATTCTCCAGGCAAAGAGTACTGGAGTGGGTTGCTATTTCCTCCTCCAAATGGAGTATAACCTTTAAAAATTGCAAATCACTGTCATACACCTGACACTTATATAATACTGTAAATCAACTATACCTCAATTTTTAAGTATGCTATTTATTATTTTTTTAAATTTTTTATTAGAAAACTGAAATTTACAATGTGTATATATCACTCACTGAGTACATGGCATTTAAAAACAACATCATTACAGAAAGATAACAAAAATACAAAGTCTTAAAACCTACGGGATATGGAAAATATTATCCACTGAGGCCTTAAATGTAGTAGACTTTACATAAAAAGGAGAAGCAATGAGTATACAAGTATACAAGAAACTGAAAAAAAAATCAAGGATGAACATATATATGGCACTTTACAGTTCAGAGAAGCTTTCACTTATCTCATGAGCAGAATTTCTTAAACATAAGCAGTAGGTTTCTCTGTTTAAAAAAACAATCCCTCAAGCCTCTTATCACTGATTTAAATTAGTTCACTATGTTTCTTGACTATATCCAAACTAAATATAAGCTAGATATGAAATTTAATAAAAACCCCTTAAACTTTATGGCACTTAGGTGAGTGTCTGGTTTTGCTGAAACTAAATTGCCAACACCAATTATATGGTAGATTTAGTGTGGGTCTGCGCTGGCTTCTGCACTTGGCCATAGAAACACTATTGGCAGAGGATGCCTGTGTACTGGGTACATGGTGGGAAACAGCATTAATAACTGCAGAGCTTTTTTGCACTTCAAGATCATCACGTTCATATTGAACCAAAGTTCTGCCAGGAGCGAGCCTTAAAAGCCATCTCTAACTGTGGCCATCCGAGACCTCTGCCTCTTCCACTTAAAGATAAAGTTCATGCCTTGTTGGCCAATTCTTGCTGCAAGCTGTTAGATAAAGACCAGCGTAGAGACACAGATGTGTGTGATGTGTCTGCATGCCTGTGAATGTGGGCTTTGGTGTCTGGGAGGCTTTTCCTGTCACGTGCTCTGGGGAGGCCCAGGTCTCCCACCTCACTAGGGGTAATGCCTTCACAGCCAGCAGGCCCCAAAGAGCCAGGAGGCACTTGAGGCTCAGTGGTCACCCAAATGACCCAGCAGTGGCTCATGTAATTTGGGGGGATCATCACTGCAGAACTCTCAGTGCTACGCAGACCTGTTGAGAAGCAGTGGTCTGAGCTACAAGATGTCATATTCTGTTTTAAAGCCCTGCTCCTGCTTTTTGATAACTGTCATCTAATCCCAAGTCACCAAACCTCCCTGCATGTCAGTTTAAACATTAATAACACCTGCTCATCTTACAGGACTGCTACAGTGCAGTGGTTCTCAAAGTGTGAGCCCCAGAACAGCCCGCAAGCAGCACCTGGAAATGAAAAATGCAAATTCTTAGGTCCCACCCTAGACCTACAGAATCGGCACTTGTGGGTTGTGGGCAAGCAATTTATGTTTGAACAAGCCCTCTAGGTAATTCTGATGCCCTCTAGAGTCTACTAAAAAGAGGAGATGATGAAGGTGAATAGCATCTGCAAACTGCAATGCCTGTGTCCTCACTTTGAGAATCACAAGTCTCCAGAAATGCTGGTGGCTGTTCTGCTACCCAGGCTCTCGTTAAAATACAAATAGCCCTCAGTATTTGTATAACAGTTGTCAGTCGCTCCCAATAAGCATGGAAGGCAGTTAGCTGAGAAAAACCCTTTCCAGAACAGACCAGAAGGCTGAGAGTCTCCATGGCAGACAGAGGGAGAAAGGAGACAGAGGTTTGGAGCTGCACAGATGGAATGTATTCCAGCTCTGCCACTGACCAGCTACATGACCTTAGGCAAATTACTTAAAGGATATTCTAATGGTGCTAATGACCTCCAAAGGGTTACTGAGATTAAATGACAACAATACATGCTGAGCACTCAGCCCAATGCATGGCTCGTACAGGAATTCAATATATGACACCTATCTTAAATAACAGGGTGTCCAGGCTGTCTGAGGTTCCCACCAGGACCAATCCTCTCTCCCACATTGCTCAAGGTCCTCCCTGCCATCCTGTCTCTTGTTATACTCATCATCACTAGCCACTCCCTCACCCTTTCTTCCCCGGAGCCTCCTGACCTTAGACTTAAGACTGCCACCCTAAAGTGTCCCAGAAAGGTTAAGCACCAAGGAAGGAAAGGGGGCATTTCCCAGAATGGCATAGCTGCCTCCAAAGACAGGTGAGGCTGTGCTCTGAAACCTGAGAGATGGTAGGCATCCCACGGAGCAAGTCTTTCCTCTGTGTCCATCCCCTTCTCTGACCTGGAGGTGTGGCAGGTACAGCCTGAGGTGGGCAGAGTGGACAGGAGCTGACCCACAGCCTTTGTCCATTGTTGACCCCGCCCACCCAGGGTTTATCTCTCAGGTGGCTCCCACCTATCTGCCCAGGTTCAGACCTCTGAGATGGGTCATATGAACTCAGCTCATCTTCTCTGGGTGAGCTCAGGGTCTGTTGGCTGAGAGCCGCTCTCAGTCCCCTCCCAAAAATGACAGGAGGTCAGATGCCTTCCGGTTTAGTAAGGGCACTCCTTGAGGCTGCCTTTTGTCACCCATCCATAGTGGGAATTCTCCTTTTGTGAGCAGAGAGCCACACCCTTCCCCAGAATGAGGGGTGGGGTGGGGTGGTCTTTCCAGGTGGCACGGAAGCAGGGTCGATTTCACAATGGCCAGCCCACAGGTAAGGGACCAGGGCAGGCCTGGCCCCAGCAGTCTGAATGGGACACGGCCTCCTGAACCTGCTTGGTCAGCCCTCCCCAGGCCTCCCTCCTGGGCTGCACCTGCTTGGTGCTCCACCCACAGGAACATCTGGGGAGAGATGCTACAGCCGGCAGGGAGGCAGAGGAATGACAGAAGAGTTGTGGTAACTGAGTGCTCGATGATGCCTGGAAACCAAGCAAAGCTGCAAACCGGCCAGGTGGTGCTGGGCCACTGCTGGTTCAGCCAGCTCTCCACCGAGAGCCCTGGAGAAGCCAGACCTCCATGCGGTGTCCCCCAGTTTACACACATGCTCACGCGGTGTCTTACTTTTTTAAAACCTACCAGCCGCAAGCAAGTAATATGAACCTTATCTGCATCTCGGGACAGTTAAGGACATGTCTGGGTTATATGAGGATAAAGGAAAGCATTTTGGACTCAATCCCATGAGGTCCAACTCCAAAACCTGTCCGTTTTCTACTAAGCCACTGGTTTTTAAATTTCTTTTGAAAAAAAATTTTGAACATTGAAAAAGAATATAAAATTCTCTGTTCCTTGCTATACTATCTTTGCAACTTTCTCTAAGTCTATAATTATTCCAAAATAAAGTTTTTTAAAACCTCAGTGTGTAGAATGTATCGATGAGATACTAGCAGAAGTCAAGAGCATGTCTCCCCTTTTGAGGGAAGCACTGAAAAGGAGCACCTGGGGACTGGAAATGTTCTGCTTCTAGAGCAGGGTCAGTTCCACCCGTGCACAGGGTCTGTAAAATCTCATTGAGCAGCACACTCAGGATAGGTGCACTTCTCTATGTAAATGTTAAAAATCTTTAAAAGTCAAACATGTATTGAAGTGGAGGTACTCTGGTTGAATAGGAAGAGAGGTTGGGATTTGCTCAGCTTCTCCCGCCTTCCCCTCAACCACCTGAACACCCCAGCATTCTGTGGAATGCAGGTTGGGATCTGGGTCCCGAGCCCTCCTCATGAGCCGCTGGGTCAGAGGACCACAGCTCTCCAGGCTGGCTCTGAGCTGGTTGTCCAGTGCCATTTCCCATTGTTGTTGTTGATGTTTAGTCACTGAGTCACTGCGACCCCTTGAACTGTAGCCCACTAGGCTCCTCTGTCCAGGGGATTTCCCAGGCAAGAACACTGGAGTAGGTTAGTATTTCCTTCTCCAGGGGATCTTCCCCACGCAGGGACCAAACCAGCATGTCCTGCGTTGGCAGGCAGATTCTTTACCACTGAGCCACCAGCGAAGCCCTGGGAAATGGACATGTCCATTCAAAGGCATGTGAAGAAGAGCATAATCCTGGATGTGGGGGAGACCCCAAAAGGATGCTGTGTGAGAAAGCAAACAGCAGGCTCTAGGTTTCCCACTTGGATAGGGCAACCTTACTCCGAAACTGTAACTTAGAGTGAAAGTTCCAAAGAAAACTGGGTTGTTGCGGTTGTTTTAAAAAGGCTTTATGCCTTGAAAGGAACTGGTTCAGACTTATAATCACAGGAGCTGAAAATAATGGCTATTCAATATATTCTGCAAATAAAAAGCACCTGACAACATAAAGCAAACAAGCAAACCTCCCTCATGATCTAAGTTGGCCGTGTACTTCATTTCCACTTGATTTGGCTTTTGTGAAGATTTCTGGGTGGATGGTGCACTTTTGAGGGGCATGCTTTAGCAGGTTATTGTTCCCCTCATGCTTGGAGGGTATGGTTAACATTTGTTCCTTTAATCCACCAAGGTAATTTCCACTGTTACCTTCCCACTACTGTACCTGGCATCAGCAGTAGCTGCCAACACACAGCTAAGGGCAGAAGTTAGCCCAGTGTGAGGTTAATTGGACCCAATTGAAGCCATTACAGCTTAATAGATCTTCTCGGAAGTCTATGGGAGGAATGCTTAAGTGGGCCCCCGAGACTTTGGGAAGTTTGGAAATGAACTTGCTCCTGCTATTGACTGTAGCAGGGGCCCCAGTATTTACGTGTCAAACAGTCACTGTCCAGGCTGCAGTGGGATGAAGCTGTTAGACAAAGGAGAATCTTTGATGAGCTCCCATACCTAGTAGAGGCTACTCCCCGAGGGGATTAGGAAATGATAAAACTGACTAAGACTAATGACCCAACTGCACGGGGGAGGGGAGGAGCGCAGTGAGGCAGGCAGGTGTCAGGGTCTTCTACTTGGTGACATGGCTTCCTGTTAAAGAACAGGAAGTTCTTTCCTGTTCAATAACACTCCACTTCAAGGAAAATGGGGGTTTGTTTCACTGAATTTTCAGGCTCAGTGGAAAATTATTTTTTGGTATATCATTTGTCATTGGAGCACCATATTTTCTGTGATTTTCTGCCCAGAGCACTCTGTACCTGAGGACCCCTCCTCTGCAGAATAAAGGCAAGGAGGTTCCAGTTGGTCAAAGGGTAAATAGCCAGTGGCAGCACACAGCTCTTGTTACAGAAGCCACCCCGACAGAGACAGACCTCATCAAAGGGCTCATCTAATAAGGAAGGTAATAGCGTGGTCCTTCTGTGCTTCCAGGACATCTGGCTTGTTGGGTACAATTGTAAGAGGCTTATTTCAACACTGGCACACTAGAATCTTCCAAGAAAAGAGCCCAGAGTGGTAACACGTCTGAGAGCTGGGTCAGTTAGAGAAAGGGCATGCACAGCCCAGGGAATAGAAGACTTATCTGGGATGGGGTAGTCCCTGGGGGAAGAGCTCTGACCTCAGAGTGATGGTTCTAATGAGGGATTTGTTCAAAACCAAACTCCTAGATAGGGTTTCCCCATGCCCCAGTCACAGATCTAAACACTGCACATACCACAAATTCATTTAATGCTCACAATAGTCTTATGGGGGTACTAGCTCATACTATTATCCTTGTTTTACAGATGTAAAAACAAGTCAAGTAACTTGCCCAAAGTCACACAGCTATATATGATAGAATTGGAATTCTAATCCAGCTTTCTTACTAGACCAGGGTTTCTCAATTTTGGCACTATTGACATTTGGGGTTGGGTAATTCTTTGTTGTGGGGGACCGTCCTGTACAATGTAGGATATTTGATAGCATCCTTGATCTCTGTCCACCAGAAGCTAGTATCATCCCTGAGTCATGACAACCAAATATCTCCAGACATTGCCAAATGTTTCTGGGAGGGCAAAATCCCCCAGTTGAGAACCACTAAGCAAGAGACTTTGGGATGGGACAACCTGTGTCATGCTGGAGAGGGTGCCCCTGGTGTCCCCTCCAGCTCAGTCTGGGGGCCACCAAGGACCTTTCCACCTCAAGACTTTAATGCTGCCCATCTTAACAGAACAAAGTTCTACAATGGACCTTGTGTCTGCCTAGAGAAGTCCTGGCACTAGAGGCCAATTTGCAACATTTCCAATAGTGATCTTTTTATTGCCATCTGCCCCTGTGTCTCAAAAATGAAGGCCAGAGAGACACAGTTCCAATCCCTGGTCCAAGAAGATTCTACATGCCATGGCGCAACTAAGCCCCTGTACCACAGCTACTGAGCTTCTGCTCTAGAGCTTGGGAGCCACAACTACTGAGCCCACGTGTCCTAGAACCCATGCTCCACAACAAGAGAAGCCACTGCGCCAACTAGAGAAAAGCCCGTGCAGCAACAAAGACCCAACACAGCCAAAAGTATATAATTAATTTTTTTTTAATGAAGGCCAGAAAGCAATTCTGACTCACTGGGGCAAAAGCTGAGGAACGGCCTAAATTTTACACATGTCCTTATAATAATCCAACTGGGGCAGATATTTTTTAACTTTTTATTTTTATTGGTGTATAGCTGATTAACAATATTGTGATAGTTTCAGGTGAACAGGGGAATGACTCAGCCTTACACATACATGTATCCATTCTCCCTCAAACTCCCCTCCCATCCAGGCTGCCACATAACATTGAGCAGAGTTTCCTGTGCTATACAGTAGGTCCTATTTGTTATCCATTTTAAATATAGCCGTGTGTACATGTTGATGGGCTTCCCTGGTAGCTCAGCTGGGAAAGAATCTGCCTGCAATGCAGGGGCTGGATAATTCTTTGTTGTGGGGGACTGTCCTGTACAATGCAGGATATTTAATAGCATCCCTGACCTGCTTTCGATTCCTGGGTCGGAAAGATCCTCTGGAGAAGGGATAGGCTATCCACTCCAGTATTCTCGGGCTTCCCTGGTGACTTAGATGGTAAAGAATTGCCTGCAATGCAGGAGACCTGGGTTCAGTCCCTGGGCTGGCAAGATGCCCTGGAGGATGGCATGGCAACCCACTTCAGTATTCTTGTCTGGAGAATCCCAGGGACAGAGGCGTCTGGTGGACTACAGTCCATAGGGTTGCAGTGAGTCAGACATGACTGAGAGACTAAGCACACAGTACATGTCAATACTTTTACGCCCGCTTTATAGAGAGAAAACTGAGGCTCAGAAAGTTTGGTAACTTAGCCAGAGTCATAGCTGATATGTAATGGAGCCAAGATATGTAGCCAGATATATTGATGGAAAAATCCAGACACCTTTTTAAGGGACACAGATTAGGACAACCAGAGAGAAGCTCACTCGATGCTCACAGTCAGACTGGGACAGGAAGAGCCTGAGCTGGAGGGCGGGGGTGGGGACAAGGGGTGGGAGACCTGTTGTCTCCGCTGTCCTGGGAGACAAAATGGTGTCACAGGCTATGCTGACAGGGCCTGAGCCAGAGTTGGGGAGCACATTACGGAGGCTCTGGGCTTGGCCCCCACCCCTTGTCCAGCTCAGGTCCTGATCTCTCTCTTGTGGGCCCACCAGACTCCTTAGCCTTCAGCATCTCAGGGGGTGGCCACGCCTTCCTCTGGAAGATCTTCCTGACCCAGGGATTGAACCTGTGTCTCTTACATCTCCTGCACTTGCAGGCGGGTTCTTTACCACTAGCGCCACGTGGGAAGCCTGCCCGTGTCAGTCCTCTGCTCTGATCCTCCACTGTTGCTCTCCTCGCAGAGCCAAAGCCCAAACCACCCGAGTCCAGATTCCTGCAACCTCTTGGCCACCTGATCTCGTGTCCTATAGCTATATAATGTCCTCCAACTTGTGTTTTACAAGTTAGCTTTGCTTATTTTATGTCTTTACATCTTAATATACTTTTTAGAATAACCTTGTCAATCTTTACAAATGATCTTCCTGGGGTTTTGATTGAGAATACGGTGAATCTGTAGATCAATTTAAGGAGAATATTGAGTCTTCCAATCAATGAACACAGTGTAGTTTTCCATTTCATTATATATTTTTAATTTCTCAGCGATGATCTGTAGTTCTCAGCATGGAAAGCTTGAATATTTTTTATTAGTTATATTTATAACTATTTTAGGTTTTGTGGTACTATTATAAAAGGAATTGCTTTTTTAAATCTCATTTTCAAATTTTTTGCTGCTAGTGTATAAGAATATAATTGATTTTCTTATAATAATTTTGTGTTGTACAATTGTACTAAATTTGCTTATTAGTTCTTATTTTGTGGATTCTTTGGGATTCTATATATAAGCAATCATAACATCTGTTCCGTTCCGTTCCATCGCTCAGTCGTGTCCGACTCTATGCGACCCCGTGGACTGTGGCCTACCAGGCCGTAAGTAGGGACAATTTCATTCTTTCTTTTTTAAATATATTTTTAATTAATTAATTAATTAATTTTTGACTGCACTGGGTCTTTGCTGCTGTGCTCGAGTTTTCCCTAGTTTTGGTGAGTGGGGGTTGCTCTCCAGTTGTGTTGTTTGGGCTTCTCATTGCAGTGGCTTCCCTTGTTGAGAAGCATGGGCTCTAGAGCGCAGGTGCAGTAGTCATGGCACACAGGCATAGCTGCCCTGTGGCCTATGGGATCTTTCTGGACCAGAGACTGAACTCACGTCCTCTGCATTGGAAGGGGGATTCTTAGCCACTAGACCACCAGGAAAATCTTATTTGTTCTTTCGTGATCTTTATGTCTTTTATTTCTTTTCATGCCTGATTTCAATGGCTGCTGCTGCTGCTAAGTCATGTCCAACTCTGTGTGACCCCATAGACGGCAGCCCACCAGGCTCCCCCGTCCCTGGGATTCTCCAGGCAAGAGGACTGGAATGGATTGCCATTTCTTTCTCCAGATTTCAATGGCTGCTGCTGCTGTTGCTAAATCACTTCAGTCATGTCCGACTCTGTGTGACCCCATAGACGGCAGCCCACCAGATCCCCCATCCCTGGGATTCTCCAGGCAAGAGAACTGGAGTGGGTTGCCATTTTCTTCTCCAGATTTCAATGGCTAGGATCTCTAATACAACATTGAATAGAAATGAAAGCAGGCATCCTTGCCTTGTTTCTGATCTTCGGGAGAAAGTCTAATTTTTCACCATTAAGTAAGATGTTAACTATTGGGTTTTCTGTAGACATCATTATGAACTTGAAGTTTCTAGTTGCTGAGGGTTTTTATCATGAATGGGTGCTGCATTTTACCAAATGTTTTTTCTGTGTTGATTAAAGTGATCAGATGATTTTTCCTCCTAATTGTCTTAGTCCATTCATGCTGCTATAACAAAATGCCAGAGTTTGGGTGGCTATTAAACAGTAGACATTATTTCTCACAGACGGGGGAGCCTGGTGGGCTTCCGTCTATGGGGTCGCACAGAGTCGGACACGACTGAAGTGACTTAGCAGCAGCAGCAGCAACGCTGTAGGCTGGGAAGTCCAAGATCAAGTCACCAGCAGATGAACGCCTGGTGAGGGCTCACTTTCTGGTCCACAGCTTGTATTCATGGCAGAAGGGATTAGAGAGTTCTCCAGGGCCTCTTTTAGAAGGGTACTAATCCTGTTTATGAGGACTCCACCCTTATGACCTCATCCCCTCCCAGAAGCCCCAAATGCTAATACCATCACACTGGGGATTGAGTTTCAACATAGGAGTTGCAGAGAGCCACAGTCAGTCTATAGCACTAAGACAGATGTAACTTTATGGAGGTAGGAAAAGGTGTGGAGTATGATATCCTGCCACCATAGAAACCTTCAGGCATCTTGGGGAAGAGGAGCGAAGGGGACAGAAGAATTAGAATACAAGCATTTCAGAGAGCCAACCTAGCCGTTGAAACTCAGTTCTACATCTTACTACAAGCAAGTCAGCTTAACAACTTTAAGTCTCATTCTTCTCATCTATAAGACAGAGGAAATGCCTTCCTCGAGAGGTTGTGCTGAGGATTAAAAAGAAAAATATATGCATAGCAGGGAGCACGTATAAGCCACAGATACTCTTGCTTATATTGTTGGATGTGAAACTGGAGGCATTTGTCCTTGGGTAAAGACAAAGTGTGCACCACTGTGAGACGAAAACAAATACCCCAATCCAGCTTCAGCTGAGGTGGCAAAAATATGTGAATGTCTGGATAAAGGTTTCTCTCCTTCCTTCTTGTGTGCCGTGATGATCCTAGCAGATATATTTTTAAAATGTGCATCAAAGATGATGATTTTTTTGGTTAAACAAGAGGCAGGTATCTCTGAATCCAGAAGATTCAGAACCCATCCTTTGCAAGAAATCAATCTTTTTCAATCATAGGTTAAAAAATTTCTGATGACTAAGAGTATGGTCACAGAAACCCCCATTATGAATTTCCAATTCAGTTTAAAATCTATCTCTAAAATTATCGCAGCAATTGGTATCATCCAATCCTTGGCTAGGTTACATTAGGAAAAGGGTAATTTAAAATTTCTCAAAGTGTGTTATATCGAATCTGGGATATAAACAGTGTGACATAAATAGAAGTGTCCATTTTTTTAAGTGATCAAATAAATGTGCAAATACCAAGTTTACCATAAACATCCTTTTTAAATCACAGGACTTTAAGATACTAATGTGATGTAAACCCCTAAAAGGAATATACAGACTACAGAGTTTTCCAAACATTTGACTTCAGGACCCTTTCTCAGTTTTTTTCCCCCCACTTTAGGAAAGCCTGCTGTAGTTTTACTCATGCCTTTGTGGCATCAAATCTTAAAGGTTTTAACATCCTAATCAAACATTAAAAAAAAATATTCAGACATATTTACTCCCTGCAGCCTTCCACAGAGCTCAACGCTTAGTAGGCTATTACTTAGTAGGATTATATTATAATATATATTGTTAGGTAGTATTATCCCCATTTCATGAATGAGAAGAAACAACATAGAGTGTTAACCACTTTTACATTTCCCCCAGGTTAATCATCTCAATACCCCTGTAATGTTGACATCGTGGTCTCCATTTGACAGCAGGGGAAGGAAGTTAAGTTACTTGTCCAGGGTCACATAGCTAGTGGTAGAATAAGAAAGGGAGTTCTGTCTTCTGGCACTAGGGTAGCAGGTCATCATGGCTGCCTGCATCCACCTGAGGTGAGCCAGTCTCTAAGAGAAAGACAGACAGAGATGCAGGTGCAAGTTCCTCCAGGAGGACGGCACCATGCAGGTGCTGCTGACTCACCCCCACCTCACCTCCCTTCCAGGTGGGTCTTGGAGGGGAATCAAGCGGAGGTGGTAAAGAACTCCTGAACAACAGGGTTTTGTTTTCTGCAGACACCAGATAGCGCCAGGAGATAATCTGGGCTCACAAACACACCAGCCTGCAGATTTGTAAAGCTTTCTATGCAGCCCTTGTTATCCTCACACCTTCTTTCTTACTGGTGCATTTAGAAAGGAAGTAGGAAGAAATCCTTCACTCAGATGTTCACATGAATATTCACTACTCTTAGTCCTGAAATTAAAAGACGCTTGCTTCTTGGAAGGAAAGCTATGACAAACCTAGATAGCATATTAAAAAGCAGAGACATCACTTTGCCAGCAAAGGTACGTATAATCAAAGCTATGGTTTTCCCAGTAGTCATGTATAGATATGAGAGTTGGACCATAAAGAAGGCTGAGCGCTGAAGAATTGATGCTTTCAAATTAGGGTGCAAGAGAAGATTCTTGAGAGTCCCTTGGACTGCAAGGAGATCGAATAAGTCAATCCGATGGACATGAGTTTGAGTGAACTCCGGGAGTTAGTGATGGACAGGGAGGCCTGGCGTGCTGTGATTCATGGGGTTGCAAAGAGTCGGACATGACTGAGCGACTGAACTGAACTGAAAGAAAATTAACCCTGAATATTCTTTAGAAGGACTGATGCTGAAACTGAAGTTACAATACTCTGGTCATCTGATGTCAAGAGATGACTCATTGGAAAAGACCCTGCTGCTGCTGCTGCTGCTAAGTCACTTCAGTCGTGTCCGATTCTGTGTGACCCCATAGACGGAAGCCCACAGGCTCCCCCGTCCCTGGGATTCTCCAGGCAAGAACACTGGAGTGGGCTGCCATTTCCTTCTTCAATGTATTAAAGTGAAAAGTGAAAGTGAAGTCGCTCAGTTGTGTCTGACTCTTAGTGACCCCATGGACTGCAGCCTACCAGGCTGCTCTGTCCATGGGATTTTCCAGGCAAGAATACTGGAGTGGGCTGGAAAAAGACCCTGGTGTTGGGGAAAGATTGAAGGCAAAAGGAGAAGGGGACAGCAGAGGATGAAATGGTTAGATAGCATCACCAACTCAATGGATGTGAATCTGAGCAAACTCAGGGAGACAGTGAAGGACAGGGGGCCTGATGTGCTGCAGCTCAAGGGGTCACTAATTGGACACGACTTAGTGACTGAGCAACAACAACCCCTAGTCCTGCCCAGTTTTAAGATGAATAAGAGGGGAACGGGAGACAGCCCAAGCCTTGAAAATTCAGGAAATCGTGGGTAGAGGAGAGTAAGGAAAATGCTAACCTGACATTCAAAATGAAAAGTTGTCATAAGGTGGTTACTCAATTGTATTAATTGGCAAGTAATTGCCAGGGTGTGGGGAGGAAAACACCTCATCACAGGAAGCTGAGTGTAATTTAGTAATCCCACTGAGACATACAGACACTGTCCTCAGATGTTTGGAAATCTGACCTTAAATGTAATCTGTGGGTGGAGGGGGGAACTCAGGTTTGCCTTTATTTTGAAGATGCTGAACATGGCCACATTATTCCAGGTTTAGATTTGAATATCTTAATGTTGGGGAAGGAGGGGAGGAACTGGCAATGAGGTGTTAGCGTCCCCACAATAAAAGATACGGTTTCTTTCTTAGCTGCAAAAACAGTTTGATAAATCAGCTAGTAGCTTTTTTTGGTACAATGGTCCATTTATAAAGGCCACCCTGAGTAAGAGGATAAAAGCAGAGATCAAAATGAAAAATTAACTGGGAGACTGTAGAAATGGACCTGTAAAACAAATAGCACCCAAAATTCAGGTTTGCAGTTTTAGCCTCTGTACGGTGTCCTGAATCCACTTGGCAGTTTGATGAACATGCAATAAATGCACACAACTTTGTGTAAACCTAAGGGTGCTCATTGTTCCATTGGGGCCTCACCATAGACCTTCTGGGAATGGAGAGCCTAGATTTAGAATCCCTAATCTTGGCAGAAATCATCTTTAAGCTGGCAAGGGGTATTATGATTCTCTCCTTTTGAGATAATTAGCTGAGACAACTTTTAGAGCTACATCTGGGACTGCTCCAAGAAATCATTTCACTTAATCATCTGAGGCAGTCTATTAAATATTGGCTATCCTGAAAAACTGGCCTCCAATCTGCCAATACTGGTGACTTATTAGAATTGATAAAAGACAATCACCTACAGGATAGTTGTGGATCCCATTAACCCCTCTCTGGCTGTGATGCAAATATTGAACACGGTGACCTGGGGTAATGAGTTGGAGGTTGGGATGGGATCTTCAAATGCCACCAACTATTGATTCCCAGGGAATTGATTTTGTCCTTAGCAAAGCCATAGCAAGATAGGCTCTGTGTCCCTTGTGACAATTTGATGAAAGTCATTTTCTTCTATGCAGGAGGTCATCAGCAAACACTGGGTGGGGGACCTCAGGCTCCAGGGGAATTATTCAGGGATTCTCCATCCTGAACTGGAGTTGGTATCCCCCACTCCACTCCTTAGCTATGGACCTACACAGACTCCCAGCCATGACCAAGCTCAGAAGGTGAAACTGAACAGCTTTAACTCTCCACTCATAGGTCTTGACTGCCTTTTGGGTTCATTCAAGGAGTGCTAGAGAGAAAGAAGACTTTGTTGACCAGTGACAGAGTCTCTCTCCATATACCCAGGCAAGGAAAACACTTCCTAAATCCTTTCTGTACTGCCAGGTCATTCCAGAACAATGTCCTCTGAGATGTATGTGGGTCATTCTACCTGGACCAAGTTCTGTTGCCTGGGAAAACAGTGTTTTCTGAACCAATATGGGGGCTGGGAGAGCTCTAGGTCTGGTGTGTTGCAGTGTAAATGGAGCGTCAGACGAGTTGGGGCTGGCTGAGTCTTGGAAGCTGAGGGTCACCATAACCGCATCTCACAGTGTCTCCCCTCCTGGACCAATATCCAAAAGTACACAGCTGGCATCTCAACACCCTTCTACAGGGCAGTAGCTTGTTTTAAGGGCAGAATGACTGGAGTTCTGACACTTTATGACACACTTTTAATTATTCATAAGTAAAATCAACAATAAATCAGATCACACTTCACATTAGAGCCTAGATTCCAGTCCATATATGTGTTTCAGGTTATTTCTAAGAAAATCTAAATATAAAAATTCTTAAAATTGAAGAAAATTATACCATGACCCTAATTTCCCACCCTCTCCACCTTCCCCACCCCACCCCATGAATTGGGAAAAGACCAGGTTTCTTTGCATGGGGAACAAATCACTGCAATCTAATGTGTGATGTAAGAGCACTGGCTGGGAGACATTGGTTTAAAGTTTTAATAGAGAACTGAAGGACAAAAACAAGGAGGAAAAGAGAAGGGAGAATCATTCCCATTAAGTATTTTCTTTTGGTCTGTCTTCTTATTTCTCAAAAAATCATAGTGTCTCACCCAGCTTTCCATTAAGTCTAACAATTTAAATCTATTTCTAGAAGTCTGAATGGCAGTCTGGTGTGGACTCTGAGAATTCTTTCTATTTAGATTTTCTGAAAATACTTAAAATAAGAGTTTTAAAGTTATGTTTATTTAGGACTCTCTAGCAATAAGCAGTGGCTGCTAGAGTAATTTTCAGAGGCCTGAGCCATTCTCACCCCAGAATTCTCCTTCCACTGGCTTCCCACAGTGTGTCTAATGTTTTCCAATCAGTTCAGTTCAGTTCAGTCGCTCAGTCATGTCTGACTCTTTGCGACCCCATGAATCACAGCACGCCAGGCTCCCTGTCCATCACCAACTCCCGGAGTTTACAGTTGTCCAAAAAGTATTTCCAGAAGGCAGGAAGGCATATTAGAAAGATAACAGTATGGAAACACCAAAGACCCCAAATAGCCAAAGCAATCTTGTGACAGGTAAATGCAGCTGGAAGAATCAGGTTCCCTGACTTCAGACTATACCACAAAGCAATAGTGATCAAAACAGTATGGTTCTGGCACAAAAACAGACATATAGATCAATAGAACAGGATAGAAAGCCCAGAAATAAACCCACATACCATGGTCAATTAATCCATGACAAAGCAGGCAAGGATACAAAGGAAAAAAGACAGTCTCTTCAATACATGTTGCTGGGAAAACTGAACACCTACATGTAAAAGAATGAAATTAGAATGTTATCTAACACTGTGTACAAAAGTAAACTCAAAATGGATTAAGATCTTAGTGTTAGACCAGATACTATAAAACTCCTACATGAAAACATAAACAAAAGACTCTTTGCCATAAATTGCAGCAGTATATTTTCAGATTCATCTCCTAGGAAAATGAAAATAAAAACAAAAAGAAACAAATGGGACTTAATCAAGTTTATAAACTTCTGCACAGTAAAAAAAAAACATAAAGCAAAAAGACAATCTATGAATTGGGAGAAATATTTGCAAAGGATGCAACTAATGTGGGCTCAATTTCCAAAATACACAAACAGCTCATATAACTCATATCAAAAACAAACAAACAACCCAATCAAAAAATGGGCAGAAACTATGGAAGATGGTATGGAGATTTCTTAAAAATACTAGGACTAAAACCGCCATACAACCCAGCAATCCCACTCCTAGGCACATACCCTGAGGAAACCAAAGTTGAAAAAGACACATGTACCCAGTGTTCATTACAGCACTATTTACAATAGCTAGAACATGGAAGCAGCCTAGATGTTCACTGACAGATTGATGGATAAAAAAGTTGTGGTATGTATACACAATGGAATATTACTCAGCTATAAATAGGAACACATTGAGTTAGTTCTAATGAGGTGGATAAGCCTAGAACTTATTACACAGAGTGAGGTAAGTCGGAAAGAGAAATATAAATATTTTATACTAATGCATATATATGGAATCTAGAAAGATGGTATTGATGAATTTATTTGCAAAGCAGCAATGGAGAAACATAGAGAACAGACTTATGGACATGGGGAGAGGGGAAGAGAGGGTGAGATGCATGGAAAGAGTAACATGGAAACTTACATTACCATATGTAAAATAGACAGTCAATGGGAATTTGCTGTATGACTCAGGAAACTCAAACAGGGGCTCTGTATCAACCTAGAGGGGTGGGATGGGGAGGGAGATGGGAGGGAGGTGCAAGAGGGAGGGAACATATGTATACCTATGGCTGATTCATGTTGATGTTTGACAGAAAACAAACAAAATTCTGTAAAGCAATTATCCTTCAATTAGAAAATAAATAAATTAGAAAAAAAATTTTAATGGGCTAAAGACCTAGATAGACATTTCTCCAAAGAAGACATACAGATGGCCAAAAAGCATATGAAAAGATGTGTGACATCACTAATTATTAGAGAACTGAAAATCAAAACTATAATGAGGTACCACTTCACATTGGTAAGAATGGCCATCATTTAAAAGAGTACAAATAATAAGTGCTGGAGAGGGTGTGGAGGAAAAGGAACCCTCCTATACCTTTGGTGGGAATGTAAATTGGGGTAGCCACTATGGAGAATTGTACAGAGGACTCTTAAAAAGCTAAAAATAGAGTTATCATATGACTCAGCAATCCCACTCCTGAGCGTACATCTGGAAAAGACAAAAACTCTAACTTGCAAAGATACCAGTACATGTTCACTGCAGTGCTATTTAAAATAGCCAAGACATGGAAGCAACCTAAATGTCCATTGACCGATGAATGGATAAAGAAGATGTGACCTTCCAGGTGGTTATGAAAGTGTAACTTTTGAGTATTGAGGCTAGAACATGTTCTATTCAGCAGGTGTTAGCTTGATTTGTAAGTTTCATGTGTACCACAGCCCCCACACGTGTTAAGGGTGTCCCTGGGCCAGAGTGGACTGGTTGTTTAGCCACAATTTGGGTTCTGATAGATAGTATGGGATTCTATAGGCAAAGAGGGAAGAGGAGCTGGGCTCAGACCCACAGAAGCTCACAGACCAGGGAAGAGCAAGGGCTCCATACCCAGGTCGAGGCTTCTGAGTCTGGTGTCTGCAGTCCTCTAGAGAGAACTCCCTTTGGCTTTGGGGGACAGCACCGGTTTTTTATGCTAACATTTATGGAATGTTCTAAATTGTTCTAAACATATTTCATGTATTGCCACATTTAATCCTCCTATGAGTTGGGTAATATTATTATCCCATTTCACAGATAAGGAAACAGACAAGGAGATGAGGCAACTTGCCCAAGGCACTGCTGGGATTCAGGCTCAGGAATCTCAAGTCAAGCTCTTATCCATATCCCATCCTGCATCCTACTCTGTGAGAACTCTGTGAGTACCTGGAGAAGACTCTGACCTCCCTACTGCGCACTCCCTCCCTGGACAGAGAGAGAACACTTGCTGTCATTCTCCCACACATTTAAAAAGACAGTTTTGCATCCTAATCTAAGCCTTCTCTTTTCCTGGCTGAACTCATGGCAGAGCTTCTGCTCTCCTTACCACCCAGCTTGCTCCTCAGTGGGGTCCCTCCATCCTGTTTCATTATCTCTTTTGAAGTGAGGGACCCAGAACTGAAATCCACATTCAGGTTGTCCAAACTGCCCCATGTGAGCAGAATTAGGAAATCCTTTCTGCCCATCACCCCTGTACAAACACAGCGAAAGACAGGGTTAGCTTTGGCGACAGCCAGACCTTCTCTGAAAATATTTGTTGGGCATGAGAGAGCCCTGGCCCTTAGGGAGTGCACAGTCCCGTGAAGGAAGCAGCAGGAGAACTGGTCACCGGAGTGAAATGTGTTGAGTGAGGGGCACAGAGGAGTGAGGACTCTGTGTCAGGGTCCCGAGAGGCTCCACTCAGGTGGAGCTGCTGATCTGGGTCTTGAAGAGTGACTAGGAGTCCATCAGGTGAACTAGAGGAGCAGGGAGTGGGGACAATGCGTGCAGAGGGATGGAAGTGTGCAAGGACACAGAACATTCCAGACCCTGTCCAGTGATGGTGGCCAGATCACATATGGATCTGATCCTATGGAAAGACAGAACACCCTGATGGCAGAGGGGAGCTGTGAGCTCCTTACCATGGCTTGATTCCTATGAACTCAATAGAACTTTCAGTTCACCAAAACCCTGGGTCCTTTTCACCCCATGTCATAGATTTGTTAAGCCGAAGTCCAGAACTTTCTACTTATTCCAAATGAGTCTCAAACTATTAGATCCTGCCCATTATTTCAGTCTGCCTGGTTCCTATTTCTGCATCCAAATTGCTAATGATCTCTCCCAGTGCTGCATCATCTGCCCTTGGTGTTATTGATAAAAATACCCAAAATAGCAGGCTCAAGCCAGAGACTTGGTGCCCACCACTACAGACCTCCTTGGAGTCACCGTCGGTCAGCATTCCCCAGGTTACATGTTTAATCAGCTTAAAAAAAAAGATAGCACTAAGTCATGTCCAAATCTTCCGATCCCATGAACTGTAGCCTGCCATGCTCCTCTGTCCATGGGATTTTCCAGGCAAGAATACTGGAGTGGGTTGCCATTTCCTTCTCTAGGGGATCTACCTGACCCAGGAATCAAACCCAGTTCTCCTGCATTGTAGGTAGATGCTTTACCAACTGAGCTTTGCACAAAGCCCTTAATCAGCTATGCATTCTTCCAAATAAAAGCATCTCTAGCTCACAATTGGCCAATTTTGACTATGAGGAAGTCACAGGAGACATTATCAGCTGGCTTGCTGAAATCCAGATATATACCACGTCATCAGCATTTCCCTGATCAACCAGCTCAGCAGGCGTATTAGAAGAGGAAGTGAGATGAGACCTGGTTTGTTTGAAGTGGACCCTGTAGCTCTTTAGGGATCTGTGCTTCCATTGTTAACGGGCACAAACCATTTGCTCAATGGCATACACTGCAGTTTCTCTGGGGTTCCCTTGTACCTGTGGGTATGCAGTATACAGAATCTAAAGTGTCCTTTTTTTTTGAAAACTAGGGGTCTTGCCCGGCCCTGGAGCTCTCTCCCTTTTGCTCTATGAAAGATTAACAACAGCCTTGGAGAAAGCTAAGCCCTTCCCTCTTCAAAGCCTGGGCTGGGCCTGGGTGCGCTGGTTGGGGAAGGGCACTGCGACTCCCTTCCAACCTTCTCCTGCTCCTCAGGCATGTTCTCACCAGCCTTGGGTTCCAATCTCAACTTAGCAGAGCTATTTTCTTTTTTCTCTCCAGACTGAAGATTACTTTTGAAAGAGAAAACAGCAACAGGGTTTTGGCATTTTATCATCTTCTCTGTGGTGCTTTGTATTGCAGGCTAAAGAGTTTAAACTTCATCTGGTAAGCAGAGAAATCATTGGAGAATTTTGGGGGAAAAAAAGAGTGATCTGATCCTATTTTAGGTGAGAGATTTTAAGGTTTTCGACAGTTTCACATCATTACTAACCACTTTTAGCCTCAACATTGAACACTAGCAGTTGCCTATAAGTGTGATAGGCAGTGCAAAATATACTAGCTAAGGTGGACCATTTTATCTTTAGTGTGAGGTGGAAAGGGGAAAAGGGTATCAGTAGGTTTTGGAGTCTGATAGACCTGAGTTTAAATACCAATTCCATTACTTAAAGACTGGGGACCTTAAGCAAGCATCTTACCACTTCTAAGCCTCGGTTTTCTCGTCTGAAAAATGGGAATAAATAATTGTACCCTCCCCGCAGAATGGGTGTGAAGATAGAGATAATGAGTGTAAAGGGCCTAGCTCCACAGACAGAGCAAATCCAAGAAGCCGTCTTTCACTGGCATCCTTCAGCTTCGGTGTTACAAAGTGGTTACTCTGCAGGACTGCCAGGTACCCCAAGACCAGAGGGTGTACTCCCACAGCAGCCCAAAGGGAGTAGGGCTCCGTGGAAGCAGACATGGAGGTGGTGCCTGCTTGCTGCCCAGCTCTGAGCTGATGATGCCAAGGCCTGGCAGGGCCCCAACCCCTGAGTGACCTGCAGGGTAGGCTGGCACCAAATTCCTAGAGTCCTGATCTACCGTCCCACCCTAATTGACTCTGCCTGGGTGTGTGTTTTGTCAGGAGTTGCAGGGTTAATGGCTGGAAGAACCGGTTTTAAAACATATCCTCAGGAGCTGGTCTGGGTGACTCTTCAGAGGAGCCTGGATGGGAGGCGCCAGGCCCCAGAACTGGAGTGTGTCCCAGGGCCCCGCCTGAGGTACCCACAGCTTCCTGCACATGTGGCCTATCACCCCCCACACACCTGGACTGCCTCCTCCCACCCAGTGTGGGTGTGCACAGAAGGAAAATGGAATAGGCCTGGGGACATATTGTTGGGGAGGTGCCAGCCGTCCCTCATCCGACTGTCATCCCAAGCTCCAAGGCTGGCCTTCCAGCCTTCCAAGCTGAGCAAAATAGCTCTGGATAGCACACAAAGCTACTCCGACTTCTGACCCGGGACCGGCTGGCTCAGTCCATCAGTTTATCCTGGCCAGAAGTAGCCACACTTTCTTTTCACTGAATGCATTTCCATCCAGATGCCCAGTTCTTTACTGCAACATGAATTCTCCCATACTCACCTCAACCCTGTCAAGAAGAGTGGAACTTTTTAAACACTAACAGAGCACATTGGACAAAATGCTGAGGGATCCCACAGGATGACTTGTTCAGTCCTCGCCCTATGCCAATGATGGACTGTTACTGTCCCCATTTTACAGATGAAGAAACTGAGGTACTTGAGAGCTCAGACACCTTGCTAAAAAAGCTACATACCTAAGCACGTGGCAGAGTTGGGATTGAACTCTTGAAAGTTTTCCCTGCTCTGTATTCTATTTCCTCTCCTGTGATAAAAATTTTGGGAACTTGGAGACCCGGCAGGGACAAGTGCCAGTCACTTAGCCCAGTTTACTTCCTCTGGTGACCTTGACCAAGTAAAAATAGTCACCAGACTCTCTAGTGACCAGGTTAATTTTGACTTTCAGGACCTTTGGAGCAGGATGTAGGACTGCTCCATCCACCACCCTCACTGCCCCCTACACACACAC
Source organism: Moschus berezovskii (assembly GCF_049115385.1). Lineage (NCBI taxonomy): Eukaryota > Metazoa > Chordata > Mammalia > Artiodactyla > Moschidae > Moschus > Moschus berezovskii. The sequence continues at coordinate 47,077,573 of NC_142469.1, forward strand.
ACACATAGACACACACACAGGCACACAGACACACACACACACACACAGACACACACACCCCAGCACTCCTCTTCTTGGGTCCAGGCGGCAGCAGCCATAGCCCTTGGCTACTGGAAGATTAAGTCTCTTTTTTAAAATGTGTTTTAAAAAATTATATTATAAGTACAGGATGTCCTTCGTTTTGAAGGCTGAATGATATTTCACTGTCTGTATAAAGCACATTGTGTTTACCCGTTCATCTACTGATGGACACCTGGGTGGCTTCCGCCTCTGGGTTATTGTGAACAGTGCTGCTGTGAACACGGGTGTGTAAATACCTTTTTGATACTCTGCTTTCAATTCTTTTAGATATATACCCACAAGTGGGGATTGCTGGATCATATGGTAGTTCTATTTTTAATTTTTTGAGAACCTCCACATTGTTCTCATAGAATCCGCACCATTTTACATTCCTACAAACAGTGCACGAAGTTTACAATTTCTCCATATCTGTGCCAACACTTGTTGTTTTCTGGTGGGGTGTGTGTGTGTGGGTGTGTGTGTGTGTATGGGTGGGACTATCCTGTTGGGTGTGAGGTGTGAAGACTTAACTCTTGATCATGGAGTCCTGCACACACTGACTGGAGGCTTGGACTTCCCAATGCCGGGACTGAGACTCACACATGACAACAAGAGCTCCTGTTACATTTTCGTCATGACCAAAGAAGTCAAGTGATTCTTGCTGACTTGCTGAAAAGCCTTGGACATTACAACTTCGTTTTAGAGAATCCTGAGGAACTGCCATGGTTCAGTGAACTTTCCTGCGTGAGCAGTATTTTCCGTGGGTGTTTGGCGACAATAACGAACGTAAGCTCCAGTGCAGGTAGAGATGTTTGTCTTGGTCATGTCTGCATCCCCAGCACTCGGCACATGGAACATGCTCAAAAAGACTTGTTGAATAAACAAAGAAATGGGTAGCTTTCCAAGACTATTGAAAGCAGTCCCTCTGAGCTAAAGTGGTCCAGAGTGGTAACCTTTCGCAGCCTGCCTTTGGTGGCTTGCAGACTGTTTTTCATGAAAGTAACAGCTGCCCCTCCCTCCTTGCTCTAAAGCATTATGTACCTGGCTTCTAGCCGCCAGCCCATTCCTGTCACCCCCTTCTCTACAAAATGACTCTGGACTTTGTCATTCTGACAAGGCTGACAGGGAGAGAATTTTAAAAGTTTGAGAAGGGATGCCTTTGAGGGAGGTTTTGACAGGCAGTGATAAATTGTCAGCTTTGCTTCAAGAAAAACAAAGTCTATCCTGTCCTCGCTCCTTGCAGGGAAGATTTTTTAAGCATCTCAGCACTTTTCTGTGCAGTGAGATCTAGCAGTCCACCACCCCACTTCCAGACACAAAGACACTGCAGTGGGGAATGAGGGGGTGTCAACAATGCAGATACAACAAAACTTGCTTCCTCCAGGATGGTATGAGGAAAGGGCCACAAGTGTGAAGAGAGTTCATGCCAGCCCCATTGTCACAGTCTGGGGAACTCAGTGAAAGAACCCTGACTGTAGGCCTGGCCTTGTTCTCTGTTCTTGACACATACTAACTCATTTAGTCCTGCCAACAGTCTTGAAGGATGTATATGATGTCACACCCATTGTACAGATAGGAAAACCACGCCACTGAAAAATCAGGTCATCCGCCCACAGTCACACAGCCCAGGAGATTTGGATCCAGACGTGTAGTCCCAGAGTCTGGGCTCTTAACTGTGAACCATGCCAACTGTCTTCAGTCTGTTATCAATTCATTTGCTAATTCAACAACCATTTCCAGAGAGCCTACTTTGTGGCAGGGACCATGCCTAGCAACGAACAAAACACAGGTCTCACCATCCAAGGCTTTCAGTCTAACAAGGACATTTACTCCACAGGCATCTGGTCTCTGAAAGGAGACCAGGGATAGTGGGAATCCAGACCCACAAATCACCAAATCAAATTCATTTCATGATCAAGAGAGTCCTGACAGACTACTTTCCAGGAGTCGAAAGTTAACCTTTTTTTTTTGAAGTAAACATCAGTAAGTATAGGGGTGTTTTAGATGGTGACTCTGGCTTCAGAAGAAAGACTTTGGAACATCCGGACTGAAAAGGGAGCCACTAATGCTGCTGCTGCAGACTTCGCACAGGGCACACCTGCCCATCCAAGAGCCGAGTAATGCCAAGATTTCCTCATGAGAATGCCAAATGAAGTCACGAGAAATATCAACTAACAGCAGCCAAATTCCTGCACAGGAGTAGGATGAGAGGAGCTAAGAGCTGCTCTTAGCTTCTCTGGGGAGACCAGCCGAGTAGCACTTTCTCATCAACTCAGATAAACCATGGGTAGTGTGTGTATGCAAATACCCTGCGTTCTACAGACGTGTTGGGGAAAGATGGAACACTCGTGTGTCTCTACTTGTGGGGCAGTGGGCAGTTCAGAGAACAGACCTGGGTTTCATCCTGGCCCCCCAGCTCATACAGCCAAATCTGTCTCTCCTTCAGCCTCCACATCTGTAAAATGGGACTAAATTTCTAGTCATGTGCCTTCTGCATGGGGTAGATGTAAGGATGAAAGGAGAGAATCCTGTTGAATATTTAGTATGGTGCCTGGCCAGAGAAAGATACCAGAAGTGTCAGCTAATATTCTCTTATATATTATCTGCAAATAATTTCACTGACTTTGAAATTCACTCAGTTCAGTTCAGTTCAGTCGCTCAGTCGTGTCTGACTCTCCGCGACCCCATGAATCACAGCACGCCAGGCCTCCCTGTCCATCACCAACTTCTGTGCTATGAACACTGTATGAAAGTATTTGTTCTATATTGCTCAAAGTTAAAGCTTTATCCCCATCAGACACATGGTAGGGCCAAGGCCCATATTTCTTCCCATTTTCAGTCGGGTGGCAAGAGGAGCAGGACCCTCAACGACCAGTTCAAGGGTTTGGCCAGTGGCTCAAGCTTCCTCCCTTCAGCTCTGGCTGCAGTCCATTGCATCTACTCAAAATCAGAGAGTTTTGCCGACCCTACTCATCCTGACTTCCAGGCCCCTCTTAGGTTGGCTTCCCCAGGAAGCAGACTCTTTTGGGTACAAGTAATTTAGCAAGGAGAGGCTCCTAGAAGAAATCAGGAAGGGGAGAAGTACAGGGAAGGAGAGGTCCATCCAAGGTGAGGTCTCAGCAGAGCCTCATGGAGGGCGGCTTCAGATTGACACTGCCGGGGACCTGTGCGTGCACCTGCGTCTTCCCTGCCCACAGGGACAGGAACGTGAAACAGACCAGGGAAGGACAGGCAGTGGGAGTGGCCCATTCACCATCTCTGCCAGTGACCTATTTGGGGGAACCTGGGCTTCCCATTGTCACAACTTTAGGTTCTGTGGGTCTAGAGAGCCTAATTTCCAGAAGGAAGACACAGAAATGGTCTACTCAACCTAAATCTATGGCAGCCACTTGGTCATTTGGGGGCTTCTCATGCTGCAGAGAGAGCATCAGGCAAAGAAAGAAGCTGCCACCCTGGCCAGGGTAATTAACCCTGATCGTTAGGAGGAGGCTCTGTCACTGCTACACGGGCCAGGCAGGGCTATGTGTGGAACTCAGGGCAACTGGAGGTCACTCCCATGCCCAGGGTTAACTGCAACCCAGCAATCATAGCCAGCATGGCCATGGTAACCGGGGCTCAGACTCTTCACAAATGAAGGGCTGGGTCACCCCATCAGAGGAGCAGCCAGCAGCAGTGCCGGCCAGCCGAGGGTGAGGGCTTGAGGAGGGTTATGTAGGTATCCATTGCCTCCAGCCTAGTTGTAACAGTGAGGTCTATGAGTGGTCCAACTAGCCCACCTCTTGTAAGTTTTCCCTATACATTGTAGCCAGTCTCCATTGTGAAAACTCCTTGATGAAGTGGAGTGACCCCAAATGTGGGGTGTGAGTGAAAGATTTCTGTTCACTCCAGCAGGTGCTCGCGGATCCCTTCTTGTGGTTTTTGTTTACCCCTGGCTCCAGTGTGCTTGGCTTCCCAGTCCCACTTTTGAAACCAACTGTCATAGGCTGGTTCCCCAAAGCAGGCTCCAGACACGGGTTTGTGTGCACATAATGTGAGGACCCTGGGAGGGGGTGGAGGGTGCAGGACAGGGTCAGGAAGGAGCACAGGCTGGAGCTCACACAGAGCAACTGGGGCCTGACCTGTCACTGGTGCTCCAGGTGTTTGCTCTGAGCAGCCAAGGCAGTGCCAGAGCCCCCGGGGGCCATCGTGCCACACTCACCACAGAGCTAGTTTTAGAACCAAGGCCTGGGGTGCAAAAGAGGTGGTAAAAAGGGACTGAGAGGAGTATGGATGTAAGCACTGGCATTTTCTGTTACCAACTTTACTATATAAATGCTTTTTGAGGTGCTTTGCTACCAGTAAGAAAGAATTTGGGTCAAAAAAAAAAAAAAACAGAACCAAGGGAACAAACAGTCAGCCTGTTCCAACAGGACCGGAAGACCACGTGTGCCCAGCTTGCCTCTAAGGTCTAGGGGAGCAAGAGAGGGCAGCTGCACAGCCCTGCTCTCTGGAAGATCCCCTCTGGCTGCAGAGAGCAGAAGCCACCTGTGGACTTCACAAGCCACAGCCCAGCAAGCCCCCAGGCAGCCTGTTATTACAGGGCAGAAGGGAAGTACATGCCCCAGGAGATTAGAGGCTGGTGAGATCGCCCTGAACCTGAGAGGTGAAAAAGCAAAGCAAAATAGACAGCGAACTGGCATTGACAAATTCAAGACACAATTTGTTTCTTCAAATTACACTTCCTTAAGTTTTGCTTGGACTTGGAGTTATTTTCAAGCCAGGCAGGTTTCCAAGAGTCCAAAGCTGTTTTGAGAGCAAGCGCATTCATTGGTTCATTTCTTGTGTCTTTCTTTCAGTACACGTGAATGGAATGCCTGCTCTATAAACAAGCATGGGGCTGTGAAAAAGGAGACATCAGCCCTGCCCTTATGGAGTTTATGGTTTACAAGGGAGACAATCACTACAGAAATAACTCATAGGTATGAAAGTACAGGTTGTGATGGGCATCTTGGAGGAAAAGTGTAGAATGCCAAGAGAGAAAATAGTGGAGTGAACTAAATTAACTTCATTTGTCAGGAACGATCCCTCTGAGGAACCAACCTATAGACTGAGGCCTGAGGATGAGTAGGAGCTAGACTATGGAGGGGAAGGAGGTTGGGCCTTGGTGGATTGGCCTTCCTGGGCAGAAAGAATAGCCTGGAGTTGGGGAAGATAGGGGTTGACCTGAGGATCACACAAACCAGAGCAAGCAAAGTAGAGGACCCCAGATCCCCCAGAGGATCCAACCAGAATCTCCAGCATGTTTCTGTATGGATTCAGTGGGCGTAGAGTTTCAGAAGTGGAAGGGGACCTGGAGTGGTGATAAGCATTAGCCTTGAAACCTGCTCTGGTTCTGAGATTTAAATCAGACCAAAACAATCAACCTTTTGATAAAAGACAAGGCAGAGCGGTCTCAGCTTATGGCACCGCACAACTCCAGGGGGCACTGTACACGCTGCAGTCTTTGTGAAGACGGCCCCCAGGTGTGGGCAGTATGCAGTTTGTGTGGCCATCAAGTGCGTTTAAAACCAGAGCTATGTGTCTTCCCTGGTAGGCCAGTGGCTAAGATTCCATGCTCCCAATGCAGGGGGCCTGGGTTAGATCATTCGTTGGGGAAGTAGATCCCACATGTCACCACTAAGAGTTCATAGGCTGCAGCTAAAGATCCCACGTGCCACAGCTAAGACCCGGCACAGCCAAATAAGTAAATAAATAAAATAATAGTTTTAAGTGAAAGTCGTTCAGTCGTGTCCAACTCTTTGCGAACCCATGGACTATACAGTCCATGGAATTCTCCAGGCTAGAATACTGGAGTGGGTAGCCTTTCCCTTCTCCAGGGGATCTTCCCAACCCAGGGATCAAACCCGGGTCTCCCACATTGCAGGTGGATTCTTTGCCAGCTGAGCTATCAGGGTAGAAATATTTTTAAAAAACAGATTAAAAAATAAAACCAGAGCAAGTGAGAAAGAAGGTCTCTGGAGAAGTCAGTAAAATAGTTTCATCATTGGGGAGAAAGAGGAAAACCTCATCATTGAAGCAATGAGGTTTTATTTTGTGGAGAAGTCAGAGGTCACTGAGGCAGAACAACAAAATGGAAATGTAATATGTATTAAGAAGAGTTTTTCTCCTACAACAAAAAGGATTTGTGGAGCTTTCTGCCAGACAGACAAGATTGAGGAATACAGACAAGGTCCTCCCTTCATAGACCATACAGTCTAGCAGAGAAGGAAGGACACTAGTGTAAATGATATAAACACACACGTGTCCTTGTACATTGAGAAGAAGCATGCAGGAGAGGCCGTGGGGTGGGATGGTTGGAGGTATGTGCCAGGTCCTACGTCTGGAATGTGTCAGAACACCTTCCTTGAGGAAGCAATGTTTCAGTTGTGATCAAAGGGATGATCGAAGGTTAATCAGGCCAAGGAGGTGGAGATTCAGAGATCCCTAAACCTTTTTCACCACAGAATCCTTCTGTCCCAAGGCATCTTAGTGCACTAGACAAACCTCTCTGGCAGCAGACTAAGGTAACCAGGGCACTATGCTATTTTCCCTCTGAGGACAAAACCAATAGAACAGTGCCTCACACTTGACTTGGTGCTTCTGTATCACTTTGTTTTTACATTTATTTTTAATTGGAGTAAATTGCTTTACAATGCTGTGTTGGTTTCTGCTGTTACAACAATGTGGCTCAGCTACAGCTTCCCACTAGCCATCTATTTCATACATGGTAATGTGCATGTCAGTGCTACTCTCTCATTCATCCCATCCTCTCCTTTCCACACCGTGTCCACAAGTCCATTTTCTCATGTCTGCATCTCTGTCCTCACCCTACAAATATGTTCATCAGTACCATTTTTCGAGATTCCATAATATGCATTAATATACGATGTTTGTTTTTCTAACTTTCTTAATTCTGTGTGACAGACTCTAGATTCATCCATATCACTACCAATGACCCGATTTCATTCCTATTTGTGGCTGAGTAATATTTCACTGTATATATGTACTGTTCAGCTCCCCAGATAACCCTGCACAGGTGGTTGTAGAATCCCCACCTACAGACAAAGCTCAGACATGTCGAGTGGCATACCCAGTGCCCACTGTCTCACAGCTAGTGAAGTGCAGACCTGGAACTAAAGCTGGTCCAACCAGGTCACCGGATCCCAGACTGCTCCCGCAGGGGAATACAGTGTTATTAACTGAATAGTTGTAAGGCTGATGCTTGGATCCTCAGAGCCTTCATCTGTTAGCTGAAAAGCCTATGCTTCTGAACCAGACCTGCTTCCTCTTAGTAACCTAAAAATGGCTACACTGAATCAGACCCAAGGTCCACTGCAGAGGAAGCACATGGCTGTCCTCAGGGAGGTCAACTTTTAAGGCCAGAGCCCCACCCCAAGCATCCTGCTTCTCTTTAATAGATTCCTATTATGTAAACACCACACAGATCAAGAAACATAAAGCTACCTGTGCCTCTTAACAACGCAACACTACCTCTCCTTTCTACAGATAACCAGTGTTCTGAACTATTCTGACCTAATAATTCTCCTTTTGTTACTGTAACAAATTATCACAAACTAAACAGTGGAAACAGTGTCAGACTTTATTTTTTTGTGCTCCAAAATCACTGCAGATGGTGATTGCAGCCATGAAATTAAAAGACGCTTACTCCTTGGAAGGAAAGTTATGACCAACCTAGATAGCATATTAAAAAGCAGAGACATTACTTTGCCAACAAAGGTCCGTCTAGTCAAGGCAATGGTTTTTCCCATGGTCACGTATGGATGTGAGAGTTGGACTGTGAAGAAAGCTGATCGCCGAAGAATTGATGCTTTTGAACTGTGGTGCTGGAGAAGACTCTTGAGAGTCCCTTGGACTGCAAGGAGATCCAACCAGTCCATTCTAAAGGAGATCAATCCTGGGTGTTCATTGGAAGGACTGATGCTAAAGCTGAAACTGCAATACTTTGGCCACCTCATGCGACGAGTTGACTCACTGGAAAAGACTCTGATGCTGGGAAAGGTTGGGGACAGGAGGAGAAGGGGACGACAGAGAATGAGATGGTTGGAAGGCATCACCGACTCTGTGGACATGAGTTTGGGGGAACTCCGGGAGTTGGTGATGGACAGGGAGGCCTGGCATGCTGTGATTCATGGGGTCGCAGAGAGTTGGACACGACTGAGCGACTGAACTGAACTGAACTGAACTGAGTGGCTTTAAAACAACATATATGTATTCTCTTATAGCTCTGGAGAGTAGAAATCCAAAATAGGTCTCACTGGGTTAAAAATCAAGGTGTCTGGGGCTTCCCTGGCTCAGAATCTGCCTGTCAGTGCAGGAGACACCAGTTCGGTTTCTGATATGGAAAGATCCCAGATGTCTCTGAACAAATGAGCCCATGCACCACAACTATAGAGGCTGTGCTCTGGAGGCTGGGAGCTGCAACTATTGAAGCCCAAATGCTCTAGGGCCTGTGCTCTGCAACAAGAGAAGTCGCTGCAATCAGAAGCCTGCAGTTAGAGAGTAACTTCCGTTCACCACATGCAACTAGAGAACAGCCCAGTCAGCAAAAAAGACTCAGCACAGCCAAAAGTGAATTAATTTTTTTAAAAATCAAAGTGTCAGAAGGGCTGGTTCTTTCCGGAGGCTTCTAGGGGAGAATCTCTTTCCTTCTCTTTCCAGCTTCTAGGGGCCACCTGTACTTCCTGACTTATGACCTCTTTCGAAAATCTTCAAATTCAACATCGCAGCTCTGACTCACCTGCTCCCTCTTATTAGAGCCCTTGTAACTGGACTGAGCTCACGTGGATAATCAAGGATAACCTCCCCATCGCAGAATCCATAATTAATTCACATCTAAAAAATCACATTTTACCATCAGTTCAGTTCAGTTCAGTCGCTCAGTCATGTCCGACTCTTTGTGACCCCATAAATCACAGCATGCCAGGCCTCCCTGTCCATCACCAACTCCCGGAGTTCACTCAAACTCATGTCCATTGAATCGGTGATGCCATCCAGCCATCTCATTCTCTGTCGTCCCCTCCTTCTTCCGCCCCCAATCCTTCCCAGCATCAGAGTCTTTTCCAGTGAGTCAACTCATCACATGAGGTGGCCAAAGTATTGGAGTTTCAGCTTTAGCATCAGTCCTTCCAATGAACACCCAGGATCGATCTCCTCTAGAATGGACTGGTTGGATCTCCTTGCAGTCCAAGCGACTCGCAAGAGTCTTCTCCAGCACCACAGTTCAAAAGCATCAATTCTTCGGCGATCAGCTTTCTTCACAGTCCAACTTTCACTTTAGGTCATAAATTCTCAGGTTTAGGAGACTAGGATGTAGATATCTTTGGGGGTGGTGGTGTGCTATTTGGCCTACCACAGACCATAATGCTATAGATCCATTTTGCTTGTTTTTAATTTCATGTAAATGGAATCACACACTCCTTTAATGATATCTTTTGATTTTAGAAAGCTTAAAATTTTATAATAATCTAACTTATCAATCTTTTGCATTAAGCTTAGCACCTTTGTGTCTTTAAAGAAATAGTTGCTCACCTCAAATAATAAAGATGTATGTTTCTTCTTGTTGCTATAAATTTTTACCTACACATTTAAACCTACAGTCCACCTAGAATTAGTTTTAGTGGACAGTGTGAGGTACTTATGAAGGTTCATTTTTTCCTGATATGTATACCCAAATGACCCAGTATGATTTGGAAAAGATTGCCTTTGCCTCACTGATCTGAACTGCCACTTTTGTCTTAATCTAAGCATCTGATTCACACCATATAACACTGCCTTAATTATTGTAGTCTTTAAAATAAATCCAGACAATCTTTGGTGCAAATTCTCCAATTCTATACTTCTTCAATATAACTTTGGCATTCTTGACCTTTGGTATTGTTATAAATTTTAGAATATATTTACCAATTTCTTTGAATTTGACTGAGACAATGAATCTGTTGATTATTTGGGAGAGCATCTGTACAATGTTGAGCCCTCTAATCACTGAATATTTACTTCAGTTTTCTTTCATTTAACTCAATGACATGTTATTCTTTTGCACAAAGGTGTTTCACATCTTCCATTGGATTTATTCCTCTAGAGATGCACTGCTTTCTATGATCTTATTACAATGCTGTAACATTATTCAAAAATTTCATTTTCTGATTATTTCTGGTATATAGAAATACAATTGATTTTTATATTGATCTTACCTCCAGCTAGCTTGCTAAAAAAAAAGGAAAGATATAAGCATCTGAATGCAGAGTTCCAAAGAATAGCAAGGAGAGATAAGAAAGCGTTCCTCAGTGATCAATGCAAAGAAATAGAGGAAAACAACAGAATAGGAAAAACAAGAGAGCTCTTCAAGAAAATTAGAGATTCCAAGGGAACATTTCATGCAAAGATGGGCTCGATAAAGGACAGAAATGGTATGGACCTAACAGAAGCAGAAGATATTAAGAAGAGGTGGCAAGAATACACAGAAGAACTGTACAAAAAAGATCTTCACGACCAAGATAGTTACGATAACGTGATCACTGACCTAGAGCCAGACATCTTGAAATGTGAGGTCAAGTGGGCCTTAGAAAGCATCACTACTAACAAAGCTAGTGGTGGTGATGGAATTCCAGTTGAGCTATTTCAAATCTTGAAAGATGATGCTGTGAAAGTGTTGCACTCAATATGCCAGCAAATTTGGAAAACTCAGCAATGGCCACAGGACTGGAAAAGGTCAGTCTTCATTCCAATCCCAAAGAAAGGCAATGCCAAAGAATGCTCAAACTACCGCACAATTGCACTCATCTCACACGCTAGTAAAGTCATGCTCAAAATTCTCCAAGCCAGGCTTCAGCAATATGTGAACCGTGAACTCCCAGATGTTCAAGCAGGTTTTAGAAAAGGCATAGGCACCAGAGATCAAATTGCCAACATCCACTGGATCATGGAGAAAGCAAGAGAGTTCCAGAAAAACATCTATTTCTGCTTCATTGACTATGCCAAAGCCTTGGACTGTGTGGATCACAATAAACTGTGGAAAATTCTTCAAGAGATGGGAATCCCAGACCACCTGACCTGCCTCTTGAGAAACCTGTATGCAGGTCAGGAAGCAACAGTCAGAACTGTACATGGAACAACAGACTGGTTCCAAATAGGAAAAGGAGTGCGTCAAGGTTGTATATTGTCACCCTGCTTATTTAACTTATATGCAGAGTACATCATGAGGAACGCTGGGCTGGAAGAAGCACAAGCTGGAATCAAGATTTCTGGGAGAAATATCAAGAATCTCAGATACTGATATCTGAGGCAGTTGACACTACCCTTATGGTAGAAAGTGAAGAGGAACTAAAAAGCCTCTTGATGAAAGTGAAAGAGGAGAGTGAAAAGGTTGGCTTGAAGCTCAACATTCAGAAAACAAAGATCATGGCATCTGGTCTCATCACTTCATGGGAAATAGATGGAAAAACAGTGGAAACAGTGTCAGACTTTGTATTTTTGGGCTCCAAAATCACTGCAGATGCTGATTGCAGCCATGAAATTAAAAGACGCTTACTCCTTGGAAGGAAAGTTATGATCAACCTTGATAATATATTAAAAAGCAGAGACATTACTTTGCCAACAAAGGTCCGTCTAGTCAAGGCTATGGTCTTTCCCGTGGTCACGTATGGATGTGAGAGTTGGACTATGAAGAAAGCTGATCGCCGAAGAATTGATGCTTTTGAACTGTGGTGCTGGAGAAGACTCTTGAGAGTCCCTTGTACCGCAAGGAGATCCAACCAGTCCATTCTAAGGGAGATCGATCCTGGATGTTCATTGGAGGGACTGATGCTAATGCTGAAACTGCAATACTTTGGCCACCTCATGCGACGAGTTGACTCACTGGAAAAGACTCTGATGCTGGGAAATGTTGGGGGCGGGAAGAGAAGGGGATGACAGAGAATGAGATGGCTAGATGGTATCATCGACTCTGTGGACATGAGTTTGAGTGAACTCAGGGAGTTGGTGGTGGATAGGGAGGCCTGGCATGCTCTGATTCATGGGGTCGCAGAGAGTTGGACACGACTGAGCGACTGAACTGAACTGAACTGAACTGATGGGAGAGACTGACTGAGGGGGAATCTGGGTCTTGTTCTGATGGGTGGGGCCACGCTCAGTAAATCTTTAATCCAATTTTCTGTTGATGGGTGGAGCTGTGTCCCCTCCCTGCTATTTCAGTTCAGTTCAGTTCAGTTCAGTCGCTCAGTCGTGTCCGACTCTTAGCGACCCCATGAACCACAGCACGCCAGGCCTCCCTGTCCATCACCAACTCCCGGAGTTCACTCAAACTCATGTCCATTGAGCCGGTGATGCCATCCAGCCACCTCACTCTCTGTCGTCCCCGTCTCCTCCTACCCCCAATCGCTCCCAGCATCAGAGTCTTTTCCAGTGAGTCAACTCGTCTCATGAGGTGGCCAAAGTATTGGAGTTTCAGCTTTATCATAAGTCCTTCCAAAGAACCCCCAGGATTGATCTCCTCTAGAATGGACTGGTTGGATCTCCTTGCAGTCCAAGCGACTCGCAAGAGTCTTCTCCAGCACCACAGTTCAAAAGCATCAATTCTTCGGCGATCAGCTTTCTTCACAGTCCAACTCTCACAACCATACATGACTACAGGAAAAACCATAGCCTTGACTAGACGGACCTTGGTTGGCAAAGTAATGTCTGCTTTTTAATATGCTATCTAGGTTGGTCATAACTTTCCTTCCAAGGAGTAAGCGTCTTTTAATTTCATGGCTGCAATCCTGGGGCCAAACTATGGTGGAGGTAATGAACATAATGGTGATCTCCTTCAAAAGGTCCCATGCATGTACTACTACACTCAGCAGCAAGTGGCAGCTATGCAGCACTGGAGCAGCAAGTGGCAGAGAGGAAATAACCCAGGTCCAAAGTCAGAGAAACCCCAGTAAGACGGTAGGCACTGGAGCAGCTGTGAGTAGATACCCACGTCCAAGGGCAAAGGAGAAGCCCCAGCGAGACGGTAGGAGGGGCAAATTCACATTTAGAATCAAACCCTATTCCCACCAGAGACGCTCAGCGGGCTCTAACAAACCTTATGTACCCCAGGAACCCCACAGAGACTGAGACAGAACTGTGTTTGAGTGTCTCCTGTGGAGGTACGGGTCAGCAGTGGACTGCCACAGAAACAGGGGCCCTGGGTGCAGCAGACTTGGCTATGGCATAAGCCCTCTTGGAGGAGGTAGTCATTAGCCCCACCACAGAGCTGCCAGAACTTACACAGGACTGGGAAATAGACTCTTGGAGGGCACAACAGAACCTTGTGCACCAGGACCCAGGGGAAAGGAGCAGTGACCCCACAAGAGACTGAACCAGACTTTCCTGTGAGGATCCAAGAGTCTCAGCGGAAGCGTGGGTCAGTGGTGGCCTGCTGAAGGGTTAGGGGCACTTTTAATTATACTATATACTTTATTCAGATTTTATTAGTTTTTTAAATGTTTTTCTCTTCCAGGAGCCCATATTAATTACATTTGGTAGTTAAATCTCCTCAGTCCACTCTTACCTAAGTAACTCTCTTACTTTGAGTTTTGGGGAAATATTCTATACAGATGATGTGCTCTTCCCAATGCATCACATCAGGGGATACATGGAGATACATGATATCTGTTATTATTGACAATGTTAACTTTGATCACTTGGTTAAAATGGTATCTGGCAACACAATTAAATTTTGAACATTAAACTTTCCTTATGTTCTTGGAATAAACTCAAAATTGGTTATAATAAATTTTCATATATTTTAGGCTAATATTTTAAATAGGATGCTTGCATTATGAGAGTTTCATCTGTAATTTTCCTATCCTTTCCTGTAATATGTTTGTCAGGATTTAGTATCAAGGTTAAGCTGGCTTCATAAAAAAGTTACTAAGTATTCCCTCTGTAGTCTCTGGGAGAGTCTATGGTTTATGTAAGATTGCTGTTATATTTCTTCCCAAAATACTTGAAGTATTCATTGATGAAGTCATCTGGGCATGGAGTTTTCCTTGAGGGCAGGTTTTAAGTTATAGATTCAATATATATATAGGACTATTCTATTTCTGCTTTATTGATTATGCCAAAGCCTTTGACTGTGTGGATCACAACAAATTGTGGAAAATTCTGAAAGAGATGGGAATACCAGACCCCCGACCTGCCTCTTGAGAAATCTGTGTGCAGGTCAGGAAGCAACAGTTAGAACTGGACATGGAACAACAGACTGGTTCTGAATAGGAAAAGGAGTACGTCAAGGCTGTATATTGTCACCCTGCTTATTTAACTTATATGCAGAGTACATCATGAGAAACACTGGGCTGGAGGAAGCACAAGCTGGAATCAAGATTGCTAGGAGAAATATCAATAACCTGAGATATGCAGATTACACCACCCTTATGGCAGAAAGTGAAAAAGAACTAAAGAGCCTCTTGATGAAAGTGAAAGAGGAGAGTGAAAAAGTTGCCTTAAAGCTCAACATTCAGAAAACAAAGATCATGGCATCTGGTCCCATCACTTCATGGGAAATAGATGGGGAAACAGTGGAAACAGTGGCAGACTTTTTTGGGGGCCTCCAAAATCATTGTGGATAGTGACTGCAGCCATGAAATTAAAAGACACTTACTCCTTGGAAGGAAAGTTATGACCAACCTAGACAGCATATTAAAAATTAGAGACATTACTTTGCCAACCAAGGTCCGTCTAGTCAAGGCTATGGTTTTTCCCGTGGTCATGTACGGATGTGAGAGTTGGACTGTGAAGAAAGCTGATCGCCGAAAAATTGATGCTTTTGAACTGTGGTGCTGGAGAAGACTCTTGAGAGTCCCTTGGACTGCAAGGAGAGAGATCCAACCAGTCTATCCTAAAGGAAATCAGTCCTGAATGTTCATTGGAAGAACTGATGGTGAAGCTGAAACTCAAATACTTTGGCCACCTTATGAGAAGAGCTGACTTATTTGAAAAGACCCTGATGCTGGAAAGCACTGAAGGCAGGAGGAGAAGGGGACAACAGAGGGTGAGATGGTTGGATGGCATCACCAATTCAATGGACATGAGTGAGTAAACTCCGGAAGTTGGTGATGGACAGAGAGGCCTGGCGTGCTGCAGTCCATGGGGTCGCAGAGAGTCAGATGACTGAGCGATTGAACAGAACTGAACTGAACTGATTCAGATTCTGTTTTTCGTTGTTTCAGCTTTAGTGCAATATCTTTCAAGGAATTTATCCATTTTATATTTTCTAATTTATTGGCAGAAACATTTATCACGTCTTGAGATTCTCTTTTATACATCTGTATTATCTGTACTGAGGTGTTGCTTTTAATCCCTCATACTAATACATTGTTTATTCTCTTTTTTCTTCGTTATTCTTGCCAGAGGTTTATCAGTATCACTGATCTGTTTATAGAGCCAGCTTTTGGCTTTGTTGGTTCTCTCACTGTACATCTGTTTACTACTTTATTAATATTTTACCTTTATCTTTATTATGTTCTTCTACATTCTTGGGTTCAGTTTGCTGTTTTTCCTCCCTAATATTTTGAGATAGATTCCTCTGTAACTGATTTTCAGCCTTTCTTCTTTCTCTAATGTATGCTTTTCATATTATAAATTGCCACCCCAACCCCCAAGCACAGCTTCAATGGAATCCCTTATGGTTTGATTATATACATGCTTTGATTACATATAATACATATTATACTATAATTTAGCTAAAATACTTTCTCTTTTTTATCCAAAGATTATTTAGAAGTGTATCACTTAATGGTGCTGTGAAAACTGGACAGCTATACGTAAAAGAATGAAATTAGAATGTTCTCTAACACTATATGCAAAAATAAACTCAAAATGGATTAAACACCTAAATGTAAGGCTGGATACTATAAAACTCCTTGAGGAAAACAGACAGGACATAAATCAGACCAATATTTTTTTGGATCCATCTCCTAGAGTAATGGAAACAAATATAAACAAATGGTTCCTAATTAAACTTAAAAGCTTTTGCACAGCAAAGGAGACCATAAACAAAACAAAAAGACAACCTATGCAATGGGAGAAAATATTTGCAAACAATGCAACTGACAAAGGATTAATTTCCAAAATATGTTGTTCATTTGCTAAGTTGTGTCTCACCCTTTGTGACCCCATGGACTGCAGCACCAGGCTTCCCTGTCTTTCACCATCTCCTTGGTTGTTTTCACTGTTTTACTATAATGTGCCTAATGATTACTTTCGTTGCACTTGCCTGCCTAAGGCTTGTAGCGCTTTTAGAATCTATGACTTCATGTTTTTTTGGTCAGTTTTTAAATCCTCAGATTATTTTCTCTTCAAATCATTTAAGCTCCATTGTCTCTCTCCTTTCCTTCCAGGACTCTAATTACACAAAGTTTACACTGGCTTTCATATATATCGTGGGTTCTTTTTATAAATGTTTTATCTTGTTATTATAGTGACATCTGCATATTTTCTCCTGGCTTATATTCAAATTTATGAATCATATCTTCAGTTGTGTGTAATCTGCTTTGAAATTCTTCCATTGAGTTTTTAATTTCAGTCATAAAATTTTTATTTATTTTTAAAAGAGATTCAACATATATGTTTGAATTATATCTTTTTTCTCTTATTTGGTTCTATCTTCTGGCATGCCTGTTTTTTAAATGTATATACTGTATACTGTGCATGTAATGATAATTTGAGGCTCTGGATGGTGTTGCTGCTGCTGCTACTAAGTCGCTTCAGTCGTGTCCGACTCTGTGCGACCCCATAGATGGCAGCCCACCAGGCTCCTCTGTCCCTGGGATTCTCCAGGCAAGAACACTGGAGTGGGTTGCAATTTCCTTCTCCCTGGATGGTGTTAGCTTCCTCCAAAGAGGATCTACTTGTTTCTGGCAAGCAGATAGCTAGGAGAATACATCCTTAACAAATCTGATTGAATTGATTCAGTCTGAATTTCAGTCTCTGTGAGTACTAGTCTGTTTTCAGGCTAGCTTTACTACCAGGGTATAGACTTTCAAGGTTTCCAGATGAAAGAGTGGGGCATTTACGAGAACACCTCCTTTTGGAAAGACTTAAATCCCGATTTTTGTTTCCTTAGGCCTGTGAAATTGCCAACAACCCTGCTCAGCATCTCTGTACTTATGCAAAATTACAAATACTTTATGGAGAAATCAGCTGTATACTAAGCTACTCACTGCTTTGTGTTTCATTTTTCTCTACCACCTTTGATCTTGTCTTAGTTGCTCTCCAGTGTTTCCAAACTGATAATTCTGAGTTGTGTTTTTTTTTTTTAACCTAGGTTTTTCTTGTTCTCACATGGAGGACTGGTCTGCTATTGGGTTGGCCAAACAAGCTGTTCAGGTTTTTCTATAAGATGTTATGGAAAAACATGAATGAACCTTTTGGCCAACCCAATATAAGTCTGCAATGTCTGGAAGCAGAAGTCTCCCCCTAAGGAATCTGTAAGTAGTACTGCTCTATTTTATCAACCTTGGTTCCTGCCCTTAAGGAAACTTTGATTTAAAACTCAATCTCAGTTGCTATTAAAAAAAAAAAAAAACCAAAAAACCTCAGGATAACAAAAATAATTGATACCTTGGATATTGAGCATTATTTTTCAAACAATATGTTATACTGTCAACAATAATAATAATCAACAATTACTGAATGTTTACTCTGGGTTAGGAAGTGTCCTAGGCCCTTACATGCAGTAATTTATTAAATGAGAGACAGTGAAATCCTAGTGCTGTCCATATTCCTCAATTACAGAATTTGATCAAGGATGGGTCATGGGTGAAAGATGACAGATAATTCCACAAACACAGCCAAGGCCCAACTAAGAAAAAAGTTTAGACGGTACCTAGGCTATCGAATGACAGGGAATGCACAGGCAAAAGTGTGACCTACACGCCTAACTACTTCCCCACTAGTCTTTTTCTAGTGGGAACCACTAACAAAGTTAGTTGACAATAAAAGACTAACAGTGAGCGTGCTTTCCTTCCACCTGTGTGCTTCCTGGTGGAGGTGACAAAATGTAAGTAGCAGAGAAGCAAGTAACAGGAGGTGAAGAGAAAACAACTAAGAGCCGAAATCAACTGTCACTGGGGATCAAGAACCAGCTTCCTCTGCACTCAGCAGACACCAAATCATTGCAGGTCTACGTCATGGAAATGAGTTGTGTGACAGACACAAGAATGAAACGGAAGTGATATGGTATTGATGGCTCAAGGTACCAAAGAGAAGTGAAGAAGATATTTATGCTATCTGCCCAGAAGAGCAGAAATGTACACCAAACACCAGGCATAGAACATAGAACATGGTCATCGCAGTCTAACTTCCACTCTCAGCCAGACACTCTCCAGGGCCAAATACTCCTCACCCTTCAGTATGCTCTAGCCAAAGTAATAAACAGTGTGTGTGTCTTATTCTTGCTCTTGGGTAAAACTCTACTTAGCCCCATCCATAATCCAGAAAATTTTGTTTCCACCAGCAGAAACAGTCTGGAGTTGGGTCAAGTCTTGGCCCTACCTGGATTACTTTGGACAAATTATTCAATCTCTCTGAGCTTCAATATCCTCATTGTGAGATGGGGATGATGATAATAATAGTTATCAAGATGACATGAGGTAATGTCAGTGAAGCACTTGGCAAAATAAGTAAATAAATGTTGGCTATGGCCATTATTTAACTTAATTTAGGGTCCTGTAGTGTGTAGAGAAAGCCACTCCAGTACTCTTGCCTGGAAAATCCCATGGATGGAGGAGTCTGGTAGGCTGCAGTCCGTGGGGTCGCTAAGGGTCGGACACAGCTGAGCGACTTCACTTTCACTTTCACACATTGGAGAAGGAAATGGCAACCCACTCCAGTGTTCTTGCCTGGAGAATCCCAGGGACAGGGGAGGCTGGTGGACTTCCGTCTATGGGGTCACACAGAGTCGGACACGACTGAAGTGACTTAGCAGCAGCAGCAGTAGCAGTGTGTAGGGAGGGCTTGTACTATTCTCATCTACTGGACTCCTCATTTAAGAGGCAGCCTCAGGGGACTTCCCTGGTGGTCCACTGGCTGGGACTCTGCATTCCCAATGCAGGGGACCTGGATTGATCCCTAATCAGGGAACTAGATCCCACATACTGCCAGGAAGAATTCACATGCCACAACTAAAAATTCCTACATGCCAGCCACAACAAAGGTTGAAGATCCCACATGCCACAATTAAGACTCAGTGCAGCCAAATAAGGAGAAGGCAATGGCAAGCCACTCCAGTACTCTTACCTAGAAAATCCCATGGATGGAGGAGCCTGGTGGGCTGCAGTCCATGGGGTCGCTATGGGTTGGACACGACTGAGCGACTTCACTTTCACTTTTCACTTTCACACATTGGAGAAGGAAATGGCAACCCACTCCAGTGTTCTTGCCTGGAGAATCCCAGGGACGGGGGAGCCTGGTGGGCTTCCGTCTATGGGGTCACACAGAGTTGGACACAACTGAAGTGACTTAGCAGCAGCAGCAGCAGCCAAATAAATAGATAATTAAAAAAAAAAAGTAGCTTCAGTAGTGCTGTGGGAGGGAAGGAAGAGTTGGAAAACATAGGAGTTTCTGTGACTTCATGGGTGAGCATAAGTTTAATCCAACAGCAATGGTGCTTCCAAGGCTGGTATCTAGATCTTTTTAGAGACATCACAGGTCTCAGCTTCCTCTCACCTATGCCTTCCAGAAACACTAAGGCTGAGATGGCCTTAGATTAATCACAAACAGATTGAGACAGGCTGGGACCCGGGGCCCTTTGACCTAGTATTTGCACCTGGACAAACGTTTCCTCAAGCAACAAAGAAACTGTATGGGACTAAAAATAGCTGCGTGTGTCTGCATTTGGGGCAAATTATGGACACAAGACACACAAAGACCGAGAACCCAACCGCCACTTTGAAAACCTGGGGGCAAAAGCAGCGTACTGAGTGTACCCCATGCACACACCACCACCAAATAGGTAGGCAAACCACCTCAGTTACACCTCTGGCCTGATCCCTGGACACACCCCTACCCTACCCGACCAGCGCACCCCCACCCCCGCCCTGCCAGGAAGCAAGGCAGATAATGTGTTACTTGATTTCATTCCCCGCCGCTGCAGCAGCAGCCCCAGGAAAGCCTTGCCTGAATTTCCTGTCTGACCTCTTATCAACTTCTATTGACTAGGGAAGGCCAAGAACCCTGTCAGTAACAAGATGGTGCCTCCCCATCCTGGTGGTCAGAAATGCTCCACCATGGAGCTCAGGGACTTCCCATCAAACTCTCTCCCCAGTAAAGTATTAAACATCAATTATTTAGCTCTTAATGTGAATTAACATGTCATTTCACCCAAACGCATTTGCGAGTCTTTTGAGCCTTACTTTTACCCGATTGTGTCCCCATGAAAGCCAAGAAACAGCACTGTGAAAGGGGCCTGGTGGACAGCCATCTTAGGAGTCTGAAGACCCCTGTCCCCACTTCCGGTCTCATTAGCTGTGTGGTTTTCAGTTCAGTTGCTCAGTCGTGTCCGACTCTCCGCGACCCAATGAATCACAGCACGCCAGGCCTCCCTGTCCATCACCAACTCCCGGAGTTCACACAAACTCATGTCCATCAAGTCGGTGATGCCATCCAGCCATCTCCTTCTCTGTCATCCCCTTCTCCTCCCACCCCCAATCCTTCCCAGCATCAGAGTCTTTTCCAGTGAGTCAACTTGTCGCATGAGGTGGCCAAAGTATTGCAGTGTGGTTTTAGGTAATTTATTTTTCCTTTGTTGCCCTCAACATCCTCATTAAAGAGGTCTTTAAAATCCCTTCCAGCTCTGCTGCTGCTGCTACGTCACTTCAGTCGTGTCCGACTCTGTGTGACCCCATAGACGGGAGCCCACCAGGCTCCCCCGTCCCTGGGATTCTCCAGGCAAGAACACTGGAGTGGGTTGCCATTTCCTTCTCCAATGTGTGAAAGTGAAGTTGCTCAGTCGCGTCCGACCCCTAGCGACCCCACGGACTGCAGCCTACCAGGCTCCTCCATCCATGGGATTTTCTAGGCAAGTGTACTGGAGTGGCTCTTCCAGCTCTAAAACCTCTTATCTACAAAAAGTAGATCCCAGAAATCACCCTCAGGCACCTACACTCATCCCAATCCCAACCTGACCCAGGAAGCTTTCAACATGACCCATGTGCCCATTCACCTGCCCTCCCCACCCGCACCCCGTCCATCCCCTCCCCCTCCAACAGCCCCCCCCCCCAAGCCAGGTCCCCAGGGTGCTGGTAACGTGGGCCCAGCCTCACTGGTTGCCCCCCTTCTCCCCTCCTCTCCAGATCCCTGTTTCCTGTCTGGCAGATTTACGATGCAGTTCAAAGAAGGATGATATAACGCTTTCCTGCTCCCTCCCTCTCCCAACCGACTTAGGTTAACTGGCTGGGGGCCAAGCGGTTTGTTTTCCGCAGCCTTGAGTTTGTAAAAATACTCCAGGCCCCAACCTCCAGCCTGTGACATGGCGTCAGCTCCCAAACCCACTTGTCAGGCCTTCGCTTGTGGGCGGGAAGGAGGCGGCCCTGTGTTGGGCTGGAGTCTAATTAAGTGCTGAGCAAATAAACCATGGGCTTCAATTTTAGCTCTGAAAATAGCCAGGGCCCAGGATTCCTCTCTCTGGCCTGAGCTGTGAGGCTGGTCCCACCACAGTGACCTCCGCGGACTGAGCAGTGAGGTTTGCGAGGGGGGATTGAGAGGAGAGGGGTCCAAGGAGCCCGTGGAGGCCCATGGGCACAAAGCCAGTGGGGGAAGCCAACTTCAGGGAGAGGGAGACTCCAGCCTAGGGGTGGGCTACCCTGGCCCTGCCTTTGCACTGTGCTGACCGCCTACTTGCAGGACATCCAGGAATTCTGGGTCCCACTGACTGAATCTCTGAGTCCCATGTGGCTAAGAATGCTAAGCTCTGGCCAACACTGAGGTAATTCTCTAGGCAGATCATGGAATACACATCACAGTTTCATGCATAATCAATCCTCTTGGGCAATGAGGATGAGGAAAAACATCAACAAATGAATACGTGAAAATAAAAGCTTCTGCGAGTCAACTGAATGTATTACTGGCTCAGTTAGACTGGCTCCTGAGCATCTTCCTGTCCACTCCTGCCTGGCAGGAGAGAGGGTGGCCTGCTGAGGGGGCGGCCAGGGGACAACTAACCACCTACTCAAGGTGAACGAAAGGGGTGGGCCGTGAGAACTAGGGCATGTCCAGAGGGTCGCTGGCTTTGCCATCTGGGCACCTCCTCCATCCTTCATGCCGTCCCAGCTCTTCTCATACCGTGCCCTCGTCGGCTGTCCGTCTGCTGATTAGACCATGGATGGAAGCTCTATTTTATCTCCTCCCCTCCCCCACTATGGAGGCACCTGGCTTGAATGCTTTTGTTCCTTTTCAGCCTCCCTTCTGCAACACCTAGGACTGAATTTGCTTTGCATTGGCATAGAGCCCTTGGACCTCAGCATCAGAGGCGGGGGTGAAGCCACAATCAAGAATAAATGAAGTGAGTGCAGGGAATTTACTTATTTGGATGGTGTCTGCATGTCTGGATGACCCACAGGGACAGCAGACCTCCAATGCCAACAGCGGCTGTGAAGACAAAAGTCTCAAGTGCCTCAGACTAAGCCAGTACTCTCTGCTTCTGCGGAATGGTTGGAAGAAAAAGGAAGGAGAAACTCAAAGGAAATCAAACTGCAAGGGCAGGAGTGCAGGCTCTTACTTGGCACTCCTCGGTGAGGGCTTTTCCAGCAGGACAAAATGCCGAGCAGGTATATCAGGGACACAGGCCCCTTCAGCTCACTCTTGCAGATGCCTTCTGAGGCCCTGCTTCTCTTCAAACACCTTCAGTCACTCCATGAGCATGTTTGAAGCGGCTCCCACGGCTGCATGTGGCCGTGCAGCAGGGGCACAGTCAGCCACACGAGTTAATGACAAGACAGAGGGACGATTACAGTCGTGCGACCAGTGCTGCACGGAGGAGGAGGCCGGGGGGCCGAGGGAGGACGGGGCACAGGCACCCACGGCTGCCCGGCAGTCAAGGAAGGCTTCCCCGAGAGGGTGAGGGTGCCCAGGCCTTCTCCAGCCCTGTCCACTGCTCTTTCCCCCACTTCTCCACTAAGGGTCTGGTCTGGGCCGTGGGAGACAGACAGGCAGTCAGAGGACACTCCTCACTCAACAGGGACCTGTCGGCACCCTGGTCTCCCCTTTTCTGCTCTGAGGAGCCTCCTCTGGCCTAGTTGTTCCTAACTCAGCCCCCTCTCCTGGTGGAACCTGAGGCCAGAAAGCAGGCCACGCTGGGGCAATAATCATCATAGTAACAATAATGGTAATGCGGAGAAGGGGCAGGGAGAGGAGAGGTGGAGGAGAGAGGCCGCTTTACCTCAAACCCCACCCTGCAGGCCAAGTGTCTCCACCCCCAGCCACGCTTGTGGAGAAGGCAGCTCCGTGTGGCCAGACCACAGAGTCCCCATTTGGAAGATCCCGTTTCCTAACCACCCTGGCCCAACATCAATAGCAATATTGCCCCACAAGGAGCAGCGAGCCATTTACTGCAAAAATCACCAGCGTCAGGGCTCAAACACCAAGAACTCCCCCTCTGGAGCGTAAAACCAAGTTCAGAATGAAGAAAAACAAAATTTCTAGCCCGAGTTTCCTCTGAGGAAACACCCTCAGCGCCCCTCCTCACAGCTGCAAGGCCTCCCTCCCGGGCTGGGCCCTCATTAGGAGCTAATGGGCCCCAGCTGTGCCAGCTTCCAGACTCCTCCTTAACCCCTTGGTTTCCTCCGTCACTGCCAGAGGAAAAGGAGGCCTCAGAATTTCCGGGCAGGGTTGAGAGCAGAGGGCACCCACTGCACAGAGTTAGTGGGTGCGCCTTCTATGGTTCCTCCTAAGAATCCAAATAATTAACAAACGCTACTATTTGTGGAGTGCCTCGGAAGTCTTTGTGCTGTGCTCAGTCACTTCCGTCCTGTATGACTCTTTGTGACCCTATGGATTAGACTGTAGCCCACCAGGCTCCTCTGTCCATGGGATTCACAGGCAAGGACACTGGAGTGGGTTGCCATGCCCTCCTCCAGGGGATCTTCCCGACCCAGGGATCAAACCTGGGTCTCCTGCATTGCAGGCGGATTGTTTTCCATTGAGCCACCAGGAAAGCCCTCCTATGCCTTACCCACTATGATTATTAGCTCCTCCAGGCTCTCTCATCTTTGGAGACACAGTACGGGTAGGAATTATTTCACCCATCTTATGGATGAGAACACTGAGGCCAGCAAAGATACGTGATTCAAACCCATTCTGTTGTCTTTCTGCCCACCCTATCATTTGCTCTGAGCAAGAGTTAATTCTCCAACGTGCAGATGAAAGAGATAAAGGACACTCGCACGTTGTCCATCTGTAGAGGTTGTAAAACTCTAAAGCCAGAGAACACTGAGTCGAGAATCTGAAGAACCAGGTTTTCTCCCAGCCAAGGGCCTTTGTTGACTCTGGACAAATAACAGCTTCCTTGAGCTCCCACAACCTAATCTTCAAAATAATGCAAATGAAAATACCTGCCTTTCTGCCTCTTGGGCCTATTGGAAGATCAAATAGATCCAGCTAAGCAAAAGCATTGTAAACTGTATCGAAGAAGGATGATGACCTTGGAGGGCCTCCCCCCAACCCCCAACATTTGTGAGAAATAGACTTTGAGGCATTCTGTCAGAAGCTGTTATTTTTATGATTTTGGAGGACCAGAGGTTTATTATAATGGCAAACTTTAAGTCCTCCGTGGCTGAACCTAGTCTCTTAAGAAGGCGAACCCTGTTTGAGCCACTATCTTTAACTCACCACCTATCCCCTCTTACCACACGGCCACTAGATCAGATTTTTCCTCTCCCATGGAAAACAATCAGTTAATTAAGATAATTGGGTTTATCACCAAAACCCAGAAAAAACCCAAATGTCTTTCAGCTGGGGAAAGGATAAATGACTCTGATACATTCATATAAGGAACAAAAGGTGTGAAATACTGTCACCTACCATAAATACTTTATGCCAAGTGAAAGAGGCCAAACTCCAAAGGCTGTGTACTGTATGATTCCATTCAAGTGACATTCTGGGGGAGGCAGAACTACAGAGATGGGACCAGACCAGCGGTCACCACGGCTAAGTGCTCAGGAATGGTTTGACTAGAAGGGTACAGGGAGCACAGAGGAGTTCTGCTGGGGCAATGGAACTATTCTCTGTCTTGATTCTGATGGTGGCTACAGGACTCAAGGCACTTGTTAAAACCCACAGACCTGTGTACACCAAAGAGTGGATTTCACTGTAGATAAATTAAGACAGATTATTAAAAATTAAAACACAAACCACTGAGATTTTTTACAAAAGGGTCATTGAGAAAGTAGAGCAGTTTCGCAGGGAGCCCAGTGGTAGAGTGCACTGTGATACCACGCTGTGTAGGGCTGTGTCCAGGGCTCAGGCCACGGGTTCGCTACCTCAAATTGGTAGCAGTGGCCTGGGGAAGGCCTTAAGAGTCCAGGATCCCGCCCCCAGCTGATATGATTCCCTAGATCGAGGGTCAACCTGGGGGTCTCATTCTGAACAAGTTTTCCAGGTTATTTTGGTTCAGGTAGTTAACAGCCCAGACTTGGAGGCCCACTATTAGGCCTTTCTTCATTATTTGAGAACTAAATTCTTTTGTGAGCAGGTCCCCTTTATGAAGCTTTTGCGTTTCCACCGTAACATCAGGACAGTTCACCAGTCTCCTGCTTTAAGGGATCTGATGTGGGAGGTCACTTAGGGACATCATGGGGTTGCTCCATGCTGTTACCTGTGTTCAGTGGCCGTAGGCTCGGCCTCTGGGGCCTGTACCCTGAACATCTTTCCCCACAATCTGCCATCTTAGAATTCACCTCACCTCTTGGCAAGTGGTGGCTTTCACCTTAAGAGGATACTGTTAAGATGAAAAGTTGTTACTCTGAAGTGCTTTGAGTTTTCTCACAGAAGGAAATCCCAAGTCAGAGGCATGCTCTTCTGGGATGACCAGAATTCTGAGCTCCAGAACCATTCACACAGAAGACAGGAGGTGAACCTGGGTCAGGTTCCCATTCCGTCATTGACCATTTGTGTGATTCTGGACAAGTCATTTCATGTCTCTGAATCTCAAATACTTACAAATTCCTCAGGGGTAAAGCAGAGCTGATAATCGTACTTTGCCGGGGAACGATGGGGTTGAAAGATGCATGCTGAGGCATTTAGAGAAGAGTTGTGATGGCTGAATATTCAGAGGATTTGGTAAAAAGAAACACACACACATATATATCAATGCACACATATAGATACCCCTGATACACAAGTATATAAAGCAAATGTGGCACATGTTAGGCATTGTTGAACCTAAGTGACAGGCATGCGGGTAACCACTTTTTCAAGTTTTCTGTATGTTTTTAAATTTTTATAATGAAATCAGGAAGAAGAGATGGCGCGTGTCAGACGGTCAACACAGTGCCTGTCACTCAGTAGGTCCCAGCAGCTTGGAGAGCAGGGGTGCTGAGGACGGCAGGGTGGAGGGTAGGATGGCAAGAGGAGGAGGAAGGCCTGGCTGAGGCTTGCCCACTGCAGGAAGAGCCTGGGGAGAGAAGGAAGCCAGGCAGTGCCCCAGCTCGGGGAGGGTATGAGTGTGAGAACCTCCCTTTGTCCAGCTCCAGAGAATCAGGGGAGGCTCCGCCGTGCTCCTTTTCATTTCCTCAGGATCTGAGAAGAACCGATAGCATATGCATGTTCATGTGCTTCAGGCCCTCTTGGTTGAGGTCCTGTGGGTCTCTGGATATATATACATATATATATATTTTTTTTTTCAATTTACAGGCACTCTGAACCCCCATCCTGTATAAACGTCCCGCTCAACAGCTGTCCTGAGCACCAGAGTGGAAATGAACAAGGTACCAATAACAGAGTGGGTCAGCCAAGCCACGAGACAGCCTGTGAACCGGACAGCCTATGCCCCGTCCCATGCCATTCCCTTCAGCCATGGGTGCCCACCCTGGACCACGGCTGGATCTCTTGGGTCTTCCAGATCCAGTGACGTTGAGTCCGACCTGGTCGAAGAGGACACATTTGCTTCCTGTTGCTGCTGTGACAAGTCACCCCAAGCTTAGTGGCTTAAAATAACATCATTTTATTATCTTGATGATTCTGCAGGTTAGAAGCCCAGGTTGGGTTTCATGGGCTGAAGTCAAGCAGGGCTGCATTCCTTCTGGAGGTGCTAGGTGAGAATATGTTTTCTTGCCTTTTTCAGCTTCTGGAGGCTGCCCTCATTCCTTGACTGGTGGCCCTTCCTCCTTCTCAAAGCCAGAGTCTTCCTCGGAACACTGTCTCTCTGGTTCCAACTCTTCTATCTCCGTCTGCTCCATGTAAGAACACTTGTGATTACATTGGGCAGATAATCTTCTTATTCTGAAATTTGTTAATTAGCAACCTAAATTCTCCCTTGCCATATAATCTGAGACAGTCACAGTTTCCAGGTATTGGGACATAGACATCTTTCATTGTTGTTCAGTCGCTCAGCCATATCCGACTCTTTGCGATCCCATGGACTGCAGCACGCCAGGCTTCCCTGTCCTTCATTGTCTCCCAGAATTTGCTCATGTCCATTGGGCTGGAGATGCCATCTAACCATCTCATCCTCTTTCGCCCTCTTCATCCTCCTGTCCTCAATCTTTCCTACCATCCAAATCTTTTCCAATGAGTTAGCGCTTCTAACCAGGTGACCAAGTATTGGAGCTTCAGCTTCAGCATCAGTCCTTCCAATGGCTATTCAGGCTTGATTTCCTTTAGGATTGACTGGTTTGATCTCTTTGCAGTCCAAGGGACTCTCAGGAGTCTTCTCCAACACCACAGTTCAAAAGCATCAGTTCTTCGGCGATCAGCCTTCTTTATGGTCCAACTCTCATATCTGTACACGACCACTGGGAAAACCATAGCTTTGACTAGATGAACCTTTGTTGGCAAAATGATGTCTCTGCTTTTTAATATGCTGTCCAGATTTGTCATAGCTTTCCTTCCAAGGAGCAAGCGTCTTTTAATTTCACAGCTGCACTTACCATCCAGTGATTTTTGGAGCCCAAGAAAATAAAGTCTCACACTGTTTCCTTTTTTTTCCTCATCTATTTGCCATATAGTGATGGGACCAGATGCCGTGATCGTAGTTTTGTGAATGTTGAGTTTTAAGCCAGCTTCTTCACTCTCCTCTTTCACCTTCATCAAGAGGCTCTTTAGTTCCTCTTCATTTTCTGCCGTTAGGGTGGTGTCATCTGCATACCTGAGGTTATTGATATTTCTCCCAGCAATCTTGATTCCAGCTTGTGCTTCATCCAGCCTGGTATTTCACATGATGTACTCTGCATATAAGTTAAATAAGCAGAGTGACAATATACAGCCTCAGTGTACTCCATCCCTAATTTTGAACCAGTCCGTTGTTCCATGCCCAGTTCTAACTTTGCTTCTTGACCTGAATACAGGTTTCTCAGGAGGCAGGTATGATGGTCAGTATTCCCATCTCATTCCCAGCATTCTTACCTTTTACACCTGGGAATTTTCAAACTTTAGTATACTTCAGAATAATGGAATGTTTGAAAATGCTTGGAAATGTCTGAAAATGGAAAATGCTTGAAAAGCCAGATTTTTAGCCTCATTGGATTCTGATCCAGTACTTTTGGAATGGGTCCAAGGACTCTGAATTTTTAGCAAGCTCCCTCATACCTTTCTGATATGCCTGATACAAAGAGCACATCTCTTTTGTCTTTAGACGTGGTAGAGTGGCTACATTTTAGCAACCTAATTACAGAATCTATGATCTATGATTTATTGAGCAATTCCATTGTACTAATAGAGATAACTAAGTGCAGCAGACACTTACCGTGTGCCTGATCTATTCTAAGTGGTCTCCATGCCTGTTCTTTAATCCTCATGACAATAAGCTGAGGTATGGTTATCATTATCATCTCTATTTTGCAAACGAGAAGATGAAGGTACTGGAGTTTAAGTACCTTATCTAAGGCAAAGCACTTACACAGGCAAATCCAGGTGCCTATCCACCCCGCTCCTTTCTTTTTTAAAGCCCAAGTGGCAGCTCCGCTGCAAGGCTGGAGCTAGCCAGGGGTATAGCCAAGGGGTGGGGGTGGGGAGGCCTGAAACGTTCCACTCACTGAGACACAAACACAGCAATTAAAAGCCTCAAACTATCCGGTTAGATACTCTTTAATTCTCCAAACACCCACCAGAGCCACAACAAGGCCAGCTGACAGGAAGTGGTCTGTTGAGGAAATTCCATCTTGGCCCATCCTGGAGACAGCAATATCAGAGGGTCTCCTTCTCTCTCTCTCATACACACACACACACACACACACGCCCCAGGGGACAGTTTCCCTTTATTCCAGGGACATGGTCCAGCCTGCTGCCATTTCCTGTACCCTTCAAAGTAGCAGCGATCACTCTGGCCTCCTGTCTGTGTCTGAGAGACCTTCCAGCCAGGCCCCTGTGGGCCCTTGTACCACTTCACTTCTTTAGAGCAGAAACTGGAGAGACTCACGTTAACACCAGACAGGTTATGGGGCTGACCTCTGTGTAGGGCACACCAATCCCTCTGAGGTGGACACCACAGAACAAGACACTCTCCCCTTCCACCTCCTTCATCTCCAGTCCCATTTCCTCATCCATCCTTTTCGCTTTCTCCATCTATCCCCCATCTCCTTAGGGTGCACTCCGTACTCCAACTATCTCCCCAGGGTCTTACTGCCTTAAATGCATGGCTTTGGAGACAGACTAAGGGATGGTTGCAACCAGAAACCATGAGCCTTTAGGCCACTTTGGACTCTGCCTTCGTTTCCCTTCTGGAAAATGAACATATGAACATTTGCCAGTTTCCTGACTCAAAACAGTGTCTATACTTCTGATCCCTGATTTGTGGTTTGTAAAGCGTGTGCTCAATTTCCAGTTTGGTCCTGATGACTTATAAAGGCTGAAGGGTTCATGAAGTGAATGGTGCAAATGGGGAAACTGATGCCCATAGGGAGGGAAATGACTCACTCAAGCATTCAGTGGCTGATCCTAGGCTAGAAACAAGTCTTCCGATCCCTCTGTGATGATGATGATGATTCTATGGTACATGGCATGGGGGACATGGACCACAAGCATGGCTGCTTGCCAACAGATCCTGAAGAACATCAAAGAAGATGAGAGCAGAAAATTCTTACAAGTCGGTTACCTTTTATGTTTAATTACTTTGCAATCTAATTATACTGATGGGGTTCATTAATACATTGAATTGTGTTTCATGTTTTTATATCATAAGAAGCCATCACCCCACGGGGTGTGGGCCAATGGAGTGTGTATAAGGAGAGAGGCCTTCTGACTCAGGGCTTGCTGCTGACTTGCTGGAGGCACATTGCAGTACTTCTTGGGCGCCTTCTCAGGTCATCCACCTGACCCCAGACACAGGCAGACTTGTTTCCATTTTACAAATGAGAAAACAGAGGCCCAGAGATGTTAAGGGACTCACCTATCATCATGGAGCTAGTGAATGGCAGACTGGCTCTGACCAACGTCAGAGTTGTGCTCAATTGTCCAAAGTTGTGCTCCTCCCCGACTCTGTGATGCCAGGTCCCTGCAGAGACAACAAAGGCTCTGTGGTAAAGTGACTGTTTCCTCTGCTGTAAAATCCTGCCTCCTGGTTTCTGCGTTCACTAAGCAGAGCCACCCCTCCCCACCCCAGGTGCCAACATGCATGGTAGGGCAGAAGGAGACCTCATGGGGCACCTGCCCACAGGAGAGTATCAGAGCTTTTCCTTTGGAGGAACAAGTTCCCCCCACTTGGGAGGAGGAGCCAGTCAGACCTTTGAGGCACCCCCTCCAGCCCCACCCATCCCTTCTGGGGACAGCCCTGCCCTGAGAGCTGGAAGCCTTGCCTAGGGGCACTGGTGGGTCAAAACCCCGCTGAGGAGCAGCCCTGCTTGCCCCACACCCGGCTGGGCTGTTCTCCAGCCAGTTGTGCAATCTTGCTATGAATAGGTCTAGGTGTGTGGTGTGGTGCCAAAGAGACCAGACTTGATTCCTTCAGGTGACAGCTCCCCTCTGGAATCCTGGGAGGTGAGGGAGCACAGCTGTGAGGTCAGGCCGCTGGCCCTGAGCAGGGCGGTAGGAGCTGGTGGCTTGAGGGGCGGGGCCTGTGGTCAGACAGGATGGGCAGGCTGTCAGCGGGACCGAGCTCTTCTCCCTCCTTGGCTGTCACCAGGCCACCCATAGTCTGCCTCCTGAGCCTCTTCCATCTTCCACTCCTCACTCTTGCCAGGCCCTCTTTGCCTTCCGTTCCGTTCCGTCGCTCAGTCGTGTCCGACTCTTTGCGACCCCGTGGACAGTAGCCTACCAGGCTTCTCTGTCCATGGGATTCTCCAGGCAAGAATACTGGAGTGGGTTACCATTTCCTTCTCCAGGGGATCTTCCCGACCCAGGGATCGAACCCGGGTCTCCTGCATTGGAGGCGGACGCGTTAACCTCTGAGCCACCAGGGAAGTCCTCTCTTTGCCTTAGTACAGACTTAAAGAAGCTTAGAGGGAAAGGGAAAGACAGACCTCCAAGTTTATTTTTAAAACTTGAAAATTATAAGGCTGTGGGGAACCAGGGATTTCTCATATACTGTTGGTACCTTGAATTGGTACATTGCAGGGCAGTTTGATCCATTTATCAAAATTGCAAATGTATATGTATCGTTTGCCCCGGAATTGTTTCCATTTTGGGAATTAATTCTACAAAGATTCTTACATGTGTATGTAATGTATGTATAAATTTGTAACTGCAGTGTTGCTGATAATAAAAAATGTTTAGAAACAATGTCCAGTGTCTATCAATAGGGGAATACAGGTTAAATGAATTGGGATACAATGATACAGAAGACCATGCAGCTCTAAAACTGAGGAGGCTTTCTGTGACTAATGTTTCCTCCATGTGTGAGAAAATCATTAACAAAGCAAGATACTGGTCAGTGGCTATAATGTACTTTTCGTGTAATAAAAAAGGTAGATACATAAGAAATTCTGGAAGGATACTCAAGAAACTTTGGGTAGGAGGAACTAGGCAGAGAACTAGACAGGGATGGGGAAACATTCCCTGTGTGCATCTATATGCTTCCTAGGTATCAATCATGCAAACACATTACCTTTCAAAAATAAAGTGCAACAAGTGAATATAATTGTGACAAAAAATTCCATAACCACTTGCCAAATACAATGGACATTTGTCTTTCAGGGTCAAGTCCTGGCATGAGAACTCCCTCTTACTTGGGGAATTTCCCAGTGGACGCATCTTGGTGGGAGGAAGAGCCCCTTCTCCCCTGTAGAAGCAGAGCGCAAAGTGGCCAAGAACCACTATCAGCTTATTCATGGTGGCAAACAGTTGAGGTTGTGAGTCCAGTGTCAAGGCCAAAAGTGTCCACGACACAAGAATTATCTCAATTTTTGGCTTTTACCTTTTAATATTTCTCCTCAGCCACAGTTTACACTGGCGTATAGTATTTCTGCTTTTTTTTCTTGTCAATTTAAAAGTTACAACAGCAATAGATAATTACATTTCTAACAGTGCATCCTGTATAAGCATATAGTTTTTACAATTATTATTTTAACAAGTGCATAAAATTCCTTTGTTCTGATTCAGTTCAGTTCAATCGCTCAGTCGTGTCCGACTCTTTGCGACCCCATGAATCACAGCACACCAGGCCTCCCTGTCCATCACCAACTCCCGGAGTTCACTCAAACTCATGTCCATTGAGTCGGTGATGCCATCCAGCCATCTCATTCTCTGTCGTCCCCGCCTCCTCCCACCCCCAATCCCTCCTAGCATCAGACTCTTTTCCAGTGAGTCAACTCGTTGCATGAGGTGGCCAAAGTATTGGAGTTTCAGCTTTAGCATCAGTCCTTCCAATGAACACCCAGGATTGATCTCCTTTAGAATGGACTGGTTGGATCTCCTTGCGGTCCAAGGGACTCACAAGAGTCTTCTCCAGCACCACAGTTCAAAAGCATCAATTCTTCGGCGATCAGCTTTCTTCACAGTCCAACTCTCAAATCCATACATGACCATGGGAAAAACCATAGCCTTGACTAGATGGACCTTGGTTGGCAAAGTAATGTCTCTGCTTTTTAATATGCTATCTAGGTTGGTCATAACTTTCCTTCCAAGGAGTAAGAGTCTTTTTAATTTCATGGCTGCAATCAGCATCTGCAGTGATTTTGGAGCCCAAAAAAATAAAGTCTGACACGGTTTCCACTGTTTCCCCATCTATTTCCCATGAAGTGATGGGACCAGATACCACGATCTTCGTTTTCTGAATGTTGAGCTTCAAGCCAACCTTTTCACTCTTCTCTTTCACTTTCATCAAGAGGCCTTTGTGTTCCTTCCTCTTCACTTTCTGCCATAAGGGTGGTGTCATCTGCATATCTGAGGTGATTGATATTTCTCCCGGCAATCTTGATTCCAGCTTGACCTGCATACAGATTTCTCAAGAGGCAGGTTAGGTGGTCTGGTATTCCCATCTCTTTCAGAATGTTCCACAGTTTATTGTGATCCACACAGTCAAAGGGTTTGGCATAGTCAATGAAGCAGAAATAGATGTTTTTCTGGAACTCTCTTGCTTTCTCCATGATCCAGCAGATGTTGGCAATTTCATCTCTGGTGCCTCTGCCTTTTTTAAAACCTGCTTGAACATCTGGGAGTTCACGGTTCACATATTGCTGAAGCCTGTCTTGAAGAATTTTGAGTATGACTTTACTAGCATGTGAGATGAGTGCAATTGTGGGGTAGTTTGAGCATTCTTTGGCATTGCCTTTCTTTGGGATTGAAATGAAGACTGACCTTTTCCAGTTGTGGCCACTGCTGAGTTTTCCAAATTTGCTGGCATATTGAGTACAGCACTTTATCTTTCAGGATTTGAAATAGCTCAATTGGAATTCCATCACCTCCACTAGCTTTGTTCGTAGTGATGCTCTCTAAGTCTTAGGTAATTCCTATAATGATATTCAAGGTGTTAATAGGAAGAAATTGTGGAAATCCAAAATTATGAAGACACAACTTTGCAATGATTTTATCAATTTATCAGATTCCTTTTAGACAGTATCATCTCCTTCTCTCTACTTTTATTCCCTAACCCTTTCTCCCACTTTATTCGTTATTCCCTCCAGTCTCAGAAACGGCAACCCACTCCAGTATTCCTTCCTGGAGAATTCTATAGACAGAGGAGACTGGCAGGCTATACAGTCCATGGAGTCGGAAGAGTCGGACACGACTTAGCAACCAAACCACTCAGAAGTCAAAGCCAGCCTCTCCACCTTGGCTCTTTAGAAACCTTATTTATCTTTATAAAAGTAACACACTCCCACTTGGACAAATTAAGAGTATACAAGGACAGAGCCGAAAGTCAGAACCCTCGTGTCCACCCCTGGACTGAACCATTATGGAGCTTTCTATGGTTTCTTCCACATCAGGGCTCTCAGCTTGGTTGGGAAGTTACAGGGGTGCCAAGCCACCGACCCCTCGGCCTTTGGGGCAGCCTGTTTGGCCAGGGGCCGTGAGACAACTGAGACGGAAGCAGCTTTCTCTGTCATCCCGCTGTCTGGTGCGTCCTGGTGCAGATGAATGGAGGGCTCATGGAGGCGGGCCTGTGCCCAAACAAGAAGAGCACTGCAAGTTTTCTTCCCTGAGTGGGAGTGGCAATGTTTGTAGTGTCTAGTAAGTCCTCTGAGAAAGGTAGCAAAAATGAAATTTTGGGTCACTATGATGTGATGAACAGTAGGCAGAACTACAGACACATAGGGACACAATCGAACTTTTTTCAGGTCTTATATATTGGTGAGAGTCTTCCTCTTTTAATGTTTAAATGAAGAAAATTGAAGCGGAAGGACCACTCTTCTTCCAGCTCCAAAGGCGTCTACTTCTCCGTGCCCAGCACCCAACCGTCTCCTTGCTGGCGATGGAAGCAGAGGGAGGAGGGGTCCCCTTCCGGATGATCCTCTCTCCACCTCTGTTCTTCAAGCACACTCCCCTGAGCATGCCCACCATGGGCTGAGCTGAGGGCACCCAGGGCACCACAGCCATCTCCTTTTTTCCCAAGTCCCAGGGGAAGGGCCGAGGGCCAAGGTCAGGGAACGTCTGGCAGGTAAGTCCTGGCTATGAACTCTACCTTCCTCCAACTTTGACCTCTGTGTTCCAGCTGTGACGTGAGTGCTTGGCTGATACATGTCACATGCGTGGGATCAGAAGTCTGCCCTCACTATTCAAACATTTTGAGAGATCAAATCTGTAAATCGTTAAGAGAGATTAACCATTACAAATTCTTCCTTTCCTAAACAAGAAGCCGAAAGCAAGGAGAGCTGGCGACAGTTTGCTCTTTATTCCTCACAGGGGAACAGATAGATGATACCTTGAATATAAACTCACAGAAGGCAAGGCCCAGGTCCCAGCTGTCTTGATGTCCATCACAGTCTGGCCCCCTGGCACACTTGACATTGACTTAGTGTTGTTCATTTAACTTCAATTAATTTTAGTTGAATTTTTACTTGGCGTGGGAGAACCCTTGAGAATCTTGTGATAGCTGGTTTTAGATTTCCATCTTTAATCTTTCGAGAGGCAGGATCAAAACTGGAAAGCAATCTCAAATGAAATATCGTTTAGTTGGCTTTGGTCCTAGAAGATGGTGAGGTTTTTACCTTTACAGGAAATTAAACCAATGGTAAGGACACTTACTGAAGCATGCCTCTCCACCAACACAGAACTTATCCCAAAAGCAAACTTTAAAATCTTTCTTACCTACTTGACCTGAATAAGAGTCCATCAAGTTGCTTAGGACTTTGAACCCAAAAGCTGAATGATTTTTATGATGTTTATTGATAGGAAAAACCACAACATGCGCTACTAATACTTTTACAGTAGGGTGAAGTCCCCCGAACTTAGCTGTGAGGAAATATTTATGCTATTGCCACCAGCAGCCTTAAATGCTGTTTGCTATGTAGGAGGGCATAGTGATGACTGATGGCCAGTGTTCATCTGCTGGCCTCCTGAGAGCAGGACCCCCTTAGGGTCAAAACCTCTGACACCCATGGGGGACGCAGAGTCCAAATCCCACTACCTGCCCAGAAGCTCCCCCAGGGTGACCTGACTCAGTGTAGGCTGAAAGTGGCTCTCCGCCACCATGCACAATGCCATAAATCTGCTTTATTAAAGTGTCTGGTTGCCTATGGAGGTCAAAGTGAGTCAGAGAAAAAGTCCACAGGATTCATTTAGTTTAGAGATCTCAGGATAGTCTCTTTGCTTTGTGCTTCTCCCATAGGGAGACCGTGAGATAAACCCAGCTATTTAACTTCTCAGGTTAAAGAGACGGGGAGTGAGAACAAACAATCTCTTGGAGTAAGGCAGAGTGTCACTGATGCTTTATTTACATGCGTCACCATTGCTTTTACAAACTAGATTACGGTTTTAAATGGAATACACAAGGCAATATCTACAAACACCAAGGAAAGTTAAGTACTGCGTCTCTATTTCACTTGGAAAGGAGAAGATTCCCAAATCAAACTGGTTCTGATTCTTGAGACAAAAGGTGATAGAGATATTTCATGGTAACATATGGACAGACAAAATCCTCAGTAAGAATGCAACATGATAGTGTTCACTGTGAAAGGATGAGGTGCTTCAAACCAAAGTATCAACTGCATGATTCAGGTGTCTGAATATGGCCATGCACCACACTGAGTTCTAGTTTGCATGGGGTATGAGCAAGAAACTGAAACAGATAAGACAGTTTTACAGATACTGTATACAGATTTTTTTCCCATTCATGCAACTTTTTTTCTTAAAAAAAAAAAAAAAAAGTTAAACATGTGAAGCCAGAACATACATTTTTGTTTATTATCAACTATTTTTTTTCTGGTCCTCCTTCACATCTGTTTGCATTTCCTGTGTACATAATGTGCTAGGACAAGCATATTGAGAGAAGACTGATTGCCAGGCGATGAGATAACTTTAGAGAAATAAGTGACCAGACACACAGCTTTTTTTTTTTTAAAGCAGCCGCACAAATATTTCTGGAGTGTGGCAGAAGGCTCGGAACCAATCATTCATCAAAGTAAAATACATACAAATAAAACTAAACATGAGGAAAATATTTTTATTCAAACTGCATAAAATGTTACCCACTAAAGATCTAGATCAAATATAATACAGTCACCCCCGGTATCCGTGGGGGATTGGTTGCAGGACTCCATCCCCACCCCGCCTACATCCGCGAATACCCAAGTCCCTTATATAAAAACGCGTAGTACAATTGGCCCTCTGGATCCGCGGCTGGCTGACTATGAGGATGTGGAGCCCATGTGTACTCAGGGCCAACTGTACTCTTCTCAGTACCTGGGCACCTGCGTTACAATCTGGTCTGACAGACGGGATTTCACAAGGACTGATCTCTCCTCTTGCTGCACCCTGCCATCCCTGGTCTTCAGGAGAGATGGGCTGTTCGTACCTCTTTGCCAGCGATTGAATTTCTACAAAAATTTTTTGCTTAATTAAAAAATATACGTTATACCTAATCAACATTCCCCAAATATACCAAGAGGAAATCACAGTTCGGACCTGTCAGGATTTGTTTCTGCTTTTAGAGAGAAAGGGTAACTTCTTTATTTTCCTTCACTAGCCCTTGGCATCAGCACACAAAAACATGGGCGTGGCTGTTTGCTTTCCTCTTGATGGGTTTTCCAAGAGATTCTAATATTCCTTATTCTTTAAGTTGGGGTTCATGACATAGACTCCCTTCCATCTTTAACAGGTTCAGAAGCTGCCTGAAATGACACCCTGAGGCTGGGCATACCTGTCCTGAGTAGTGAGCCATGAGGTCTTCTCAGAGTGGGGAAGCGACACACACAGGGCTGAAACTCAACACCAAACCCGACCCCCCAACACACACAGTCCACCAGAACTACACATGTGCACGCTCCACCTGTCAACAGCAAAGACAAACTTCTGAAATCTTGAAAGAATGTGTTTCGGCAATAAAGGGAACTGACCTCAGATTCATTCACAGTTACTAGGATACTCTGAGTCTGGCGGTCAGGCCTCATGCCAGGACAGGGAAGGCTTGTGATAAAGCTCTTTACTAACTTTGGTAAAAGGTTTCTGGTTCTGGAACCCTGAAGGTAACAGCAGAACCCCAGAGTTCAGGTCATGTTTTCAACATTGTTACTCTTCTTTCTAAATTTCCCATCAAAAAGTGGAAGGCTCCCTAGAGCAGCTTAATGAGAGGCTGAGGGTAGACTCTGAGAGTTTGCATCAGGAAGCAAACATTACAACTGCCAGAACCCCGGAGGCTACTGAGTACGCTCCAGGTCAGAAAACTTCCTGTGAGGGACCTGTGACACTCAGAATTTCACAAGGTGGCCACTGGTAGGCCCTTCCTGAAAGCAGGGTCTTAACAGAAGATGGCACCTCTGCCCCTGCCCCATCTGTCTGCAGCAGGATCTGGTTAGTCTAAGGGATCCTGGCCTCCAGGTGAGTGGCCAAGGGTGAGAGTGAGGCTGTGTGATCCTGGACAGGCCTAACTATTTCATTCTTGCCTGACCCTTTCTAGCACTGACACTGGTGCCTGACTTTGCCCTGATCTCAGCTGTCCATGATACTCTACACGTAGATGCTGAGTTACTTTTTAAAAAAGAAAAAGCAAAGAAAAGATTCAAAGCACCCCTCCCTCTCCATTTTCCTGACCCGTTCCATGGCTGTCTTGCTCTCACACCCGCTCGGTCTCTCCCTCGGCTGTTTTAGATTAAATTATAATCTGGTTCTAGGACATTTTGTAAGATATTCTGCCTGAAATCTAACAAACATTGGGGCGGGCGGGGGGCGGGCAGGGAGAATAAATGAGATGCCACAGGTCTGAAAGAAATTCAACACTTTAAAGTTGAAACACATTTGAGGGTTGCCTTTCTTACTCCCAAAGTAGTTTCCATGGTCTAGAAAACTGCAAAGGCAAAGAGCTATTTTTGTTATATTTTCTTGTTTCTCTGAGCTCAGAAGAGAAAGTCTCAGGGCCCTTGTGTTGGAAGCACTTCAGATTCTCCCCTGAATCCGATACCCCCTTGTCCCTTCCCAGTCCCTGACCAAACTGTCTCCACCAAGGGCAGCATTACTTAGGAACCCAGAGAGCAGCCCCCTCACCGACAATGGACAGTCCTCATGGACAGCAGACTACCAAAGACTCAAGGAAAAGGGCTAGCCTTACTACAGAGGAATATAGTAAGCAAAAGTCTGTCTCACTGAGAAGCAGACTGCGTGAATAGAGTACATATTTTCAAAAATTATACATACTTTCAAAATGAAGATTATAAACTTGGAGCAGTTTAGAAAAGGCAATAGGCTACAGGTCTACTACAACCACAAACTGCACAATTTACAGACTCAGTAAAAGGCAGGGTGAAATCAACAGGGCCATCGCTCAAACATGACAACCTAAGCGAGGTGGGAGAGACAAGTGACAACACCAAGCGGAACTTTCATTATGCTAGGAGCTGTTACCACCACCACCATCACCCCCAGAGGAATCAGGAAGCAAAGGAGTACGGGGGCCCCTGGTGGCCAGTGGCGGGTGCAGGTGGTCGGATGGCGTGTCTGTGTTGGTGGGGGAGTCAGCGCCCGCTGCACAGTGCAAGCGTCTGCGAGAACTCATGCAGGGAGGTCTGTGCTGAACTACGAGCCTGGATTCCTAACATCCATGCAGAATGTTCCATTTTTGTAACTGTACATGATAAAAGTATATTTATACATTTGTATGCCTAATGCTTTGTATGCAAAGAAAAGAGTCTTCATATACCTTTTTGGAGAAGTATGCGTATGCTGTGCCAATCAGAGCGTCATTGTCCCAGTTTCCTGTGTACCAAAGGTGTTCCCAACTACTCTGTCTACCAAAGAGGGCAACTAGAATCACTTTCTGGGTCAAACAGAAAGCACCTATGCAGCACCATAAACTTTTTGAAAAGAAAACAATGAAATCCACAGAAGCAGGGAAAGTGGAGGAGGGAGGCCAAAACGGCCCTATCTTGTACTTCCACTGTGTCACTTGTACAATTACAACCTAAGCTTATTTATATTAAAAAAAGAATCGGTTTGTATGCTATTGCCTCTCATTCATACACGTCTACTAGATCAGATTATACGGAGCAAGGCTAAAAGTAATCAAGGGTGTGCATTTAGAAAAAAGAGCGACTTGGGTTTGTACTTTCCACACATTTCTCACCGCAGGCTTAATGTTTACCTGTAAGTTCACTTCTGCAAAGCAAAACAAGACTACTTTTTTTTTTCCTTTTCTCCTTAAAACTAAATCCATTAGTGGCATTTGGCAATGAGTGAAGAGCTGAGCGGATTTCTTCCTTGAAAAGATCCTAATTTCTAACCAGCATATGATTACTGTGACTGTGTGAGCTGAGGATACTGACAGGAGACCACAGGCCAGACCCATCTGGCAAATGCAGACCAGGGCCAGGGAACTGTCCCCTGAGCGCCCTGACTCAGGACTGAGCACTCGGGGTCAGATGCTGGGCACCCTTCAGTTTGCAGATGCAGGGCTTTGTCCTTGGCCGGTGTGCCCAGCAAACGCTTGTGCCACTGTTGATTTTTTTTTTTTTTTTAGAAAAGAATAGTTTTCTACCAAACTAAAGAAGACAGAAAAAAACCCTCTAGTTTATGTAATGTGTTAGTCTGGGGAGTTCTACAGGCTTGGACATTTGTGACACCCAAAGCCAGGGCAGTAGCTGGTACATTTTCTGTTTGTAAATGTGCCAGGGGAAGGATGGTTAACACTTTAACATAAAAAGACTCCAAGTCAATGCATGTGAGAAACTGAAAGTCAAAGGAAAACGAACACAAAAACAACGCTTAACACATCCCATAAACCATCTCAATACTAAAACACCACAGGATGGCCCGCAGGCTGACGGTGTGCTCTGAACGGGGTGGGCGGTGCTGGCAGGGTGCTGTCCTTCGCTGGCAGGTGGCTGTCACCCCGTACAAGGAAGGTTTTGCATACTTTATAGAGAGAGTTCTGTGCGAGGATAAGTGCTTCACCCGGGGGAAGGGGCCAATAACAGTCTCTGCTGGGGTAGGAAACGCGCGGGCTCACAAAGGTGTTAAGCTGTAAACGGTATCACTGTCCACTTGCTGAGAGCAGATTTGGCAAAGGGTTTTCTCGGTAGGTCTTGCGTCAGTTTGAGGGTCTACAGGAGGAGAGAAGAAAAGCAGAGACGGTTAAGGACATTCAAACAGTAGCAGCGGGCCCTCTGGTCACACCTCCTGAGCCTCCCCGGTCTCCTCACCCACCTCTGGGCTGGGGTGCTCCAAGTCGGGCTGTTTTGCTGCACTAGATTCAAAGGTCTGAAAACCCAAGGACAAAACCTGAAGATTACTTACCTTACTCCTGTCCTGATAACAAAATGTTCTCAAATTCAAATGCCTAGATGAAATGGGGTCATTCACCTGGGGAGGTTAACAAAGCCAGGTAAACCTGCGGTGTCTCAGCGGGCCATTCCAAGTTAGGGAGGGCTGGGTTGCAGATGGGGTTTTACTCCAGATTTTTGGACTGAAGGGCTTCCTGGGATATAGGACTTTCATGCTATAAACCAGAGAAGCTGGTCACCCCAAACAGACCAGATAGGCTTCTCTGGTTCTCCCCTGCCTGCTCTGCGGACTAAATGACCTTGCTTACCAACCTTTCCACTGATAGCCCAACACCAGAGGAGGAAATGGCCACTTTCCACAAATGCTTCATCAGTCTGCATGGATGGCCTGGGGTAATCTTGACTTCCCTCACCAAAAAAACAAGTAATCTCTAAGTAGACTGTCTTGGGACTTTGCTTTATATATTAAAAATCTACAGAGGAAATAAAATTATATCACACACAAATGGCTCAAAAAGCCTCCCACAGAATACCCTTTTAACAATGAATAACAACATCACTGTTGGCATTATTATTATGCCTCCAAGAAATCTTCCAATCGTTTAAGTCCTCTCAAAGCATCTGAATTTACACAAGTCTTATCAGACATCATATGACCACCAAGCCAGGAAAAGTTGGAGAATTAAAAAATAAACTTATTATACAGACACACACACATATATTTATCCACAGACTCAAAAGATGTAGCTAAATGAACTGATGTGACAGGCCTCAAGACCACTTGTTTATGGAGACAGTGTCAGCTGTTATGGTTTTTGTTTTTGTTTTTTTAAAAAGGCTCTAGGTCAAGAAATGGATAGAAAAGTGGGAGGGAAGTAACATGAACTCTGGATTGTCTCACCAGATAAGGTGAATAAGTAATGAAAAATGCATCAATAAGCTCCCCCCTCTTACTCACTCATACACACACGTTATTTACATCTGCTTCTCTCTCTTGACGACTGCTTGGCAATCTTACTTTTCAGTACTCCTCAGAAAGACAGAACGGCTTAGTATTTGTAACATTACACACCCACGGTCACAGCTACCCTTGCTAAAGCTCCAAAAAGAAGAGCTTGGGTTGTTTATGAAAGGCAGAGACGATAAAGCAGGAAAAGGCCCCCTTTTTTCCACCCCTTCCCCAAGTATTCTGTTTCCCTTGCTGATGGCTTTTTTGGAGTATTCTCTGCTCTGTAAGGATACTAGATAATATTATCCTGGACTATAAAATAACGGCTTGCTGATTTCAAAGGGAGGAAAGGTCTGACGGTTATCAGCACCTGTGAGGCATCTAGCCCACTGGAACTGGTGCTGTTCTAGCGGCGCCACCTGGGACCCCTGAGGCCCGAACAGATAGGGTGCGGATATGGTTCTTTGGAAGGGGATTTCGTTCTTTCCTTCACAATAACACTTAACAAACCACCACCTAAGATCACTATGCAGTCAGTCATCAGGGGACTCTGGTCCCCAAGTCCGGATCCTGACTTACTGTAAGTGCCAAGAGAGAAGCTGTGAAGTATTACCTAGCCCAAACCCCATCCCTCCGTTCCCTCTGGTGTTAATTACTCAGCCACAGACACCAGTGCATGCTGGGGAGTTGACACACTTCATTCCCCAAGTACAGCGGCAGAGCACGCAACTTGCTCCGATGCTGGCAGCGGGTCAACACAGGAGGGAAGAAGGCAGGAGGCACCTATAAACCCATAACATGACATCGTTCTAAGCAAAAGAGGGCATCAGACATCACAATCTCATCCAAAGGTCCACACTAGCAGGGAACGTCATCATTAAGCAGAGGATGTGTGGACCTGCCCTCTTTCCTTCTCTTCAGAATGGGCTTGGGGCCCCTTGTGGCACTATGCCCTGGCATGCCCCTGAGCTCGCAGAGGAAACAGCCTGCGCCTGGAAGTTCAACTGGCAGAGGCCAGGCCCAGGCTGAGAGGCGGCCCTCACAGAGGAAAATTGAAAGGAGAAACCCCCTCCACAGGATGGAAAGGCAACTTGTTCCTCTGCGATAGAAGGCAAACAGTTTGTAAAATACTGTGAACACAGAAAGGAAACGTAATCACCCTTCTAAGAGGAACAGCAGGATCGGTATTCACGAGGAAGACCTTACAATTAATCACAAGGAAAGCAGCCCCTCTAAGGCCCCTGCCTTAAAGATTTTTTTAACCTCTCTCTGGTGGCTTGATGTTTACACATGTTTATCTGACACCATCAAGGACTGGAAAAATGAAAGGAGCACAGTAAATAACCGGATTTAATGATACTTGGTTTGGACACAAATTCCCTGCGTTTGAATGGTGCTCTCATTAGTCTTATATTCTTTAAAGTGAGATGCTTTAGTTAACTATGAGGTTTACGTGTGTATGTTGACGGCTTTATGAGTCTAAAACCACATCAGATTAAGCAAAACTTGAGGAAGGAAAAGGAAGCCTACAGCTGAAGGGGATTACAGCCGTCACTTCGCAGTTACTAGGCAGTGGGCCAACTAACATTAAATAGGAGGACGTTGTCCTGTCCCATCCAGGACTTTCATTAACAGGGAGAAAATCTCCTCCCTCTCCCTCCCTGCCCAAGACTAAGTTTGAAATCAGGCTGTTGATGCAAAGAAAATGAAATAGGGAAACCAAATGATGAGGCCCCTTCTAAAAATATCTGTGGATGCTGTCATCTGGTCTCTGGTGAGAGTAAGTCCCTCTATAACCTTGGCATCTGTAGGGAAGACAAGTTTCTGCCTAATTGTCACCACTAAATCACATGATGTTCTAAGAAAGGGCCACGCCTCCAAAAAACTGTACACAAAACACGACCCCCATCAACTTTAATCTGGGAATAAAACATAAACTGTTTCTGCTGCTGTCCTCCCACAACTAACTCCACTGTGACAAATCCGGATTTCTCAGCAGTGTTTTTA
The DNA here is from genome assembly GCF_049115385.1 of Moschus berezovskii. Classification (NCBI taxonomy): domain Eukaryota; kingdom Metazoa; phylum Chordata; class Mammalia; order Artiodactyla; family Moschidae; genus Moschus; species Moschus berezovskii. The sequence continues at coordinate 47,122,102 of NC_142469.1, forward strand.
TCTTCCTGGCAGAGAGGAGAGGAACAGGGCCCCAGTTCCAAATATGACAGGGAAGGAAAAAGAACCACAGGGACAAAACTCTCCCGTCTGCAAATCCACGCAGGTTAGCCACTGCTTTCCCAGCCAAAACTAAAAGATGCTTGGAGGAGTCTGCCTGAAACACAAAATTACAGTGAAATACCACTTTCTTTACTCTTTAAACATAAAGATAATTTAAGCCAAACTTGCAACCCCTGGGGCGAGTGGGGGACTAAACATAGAACATTTAGGATGGAAAAGAAATGAATCCATGGTTTGCTCAATGACAGGGAAACTTCAGGTGGATTTCAGAGAACAGGTGTGGGCTTCAGAGAAGGAATGCTTCTACCTGAGTAGAGACCAAAGAAGTGCCTGCTGGCTACCATCTCTGCTTCCCCCCAAGGAGGGTCTGCTGCTGCTGCTAAGTCACGCCAGTCGTGTACGACTCTGTGTGACCCCATAGACGGCAGCCTACCAGGCTCCCCTGTCCCTGGGATTCTCCAAGCAAGAACACTGGAGTGGGTTGCCAGTGCCTTCTCCAGTGCATGAAAGTGAAAAGTGAACGTGAAGTCATGCAGTCACGTCCGACTCTCTGCGACCCCATGGACTGCAGCCTACCAGGCTCCTCCGTCCATGGGAGTTTCCAGGCAAGAGTACTGGAGTGGATCGCCAGTGCCTTCTCCGGAGGAGGGTCTGAGGGACACCCAATCCATCACAGGCCACAACCATCTGACAGCATCCAAGGCTTCCATTGGTATCACCCCAGGAGAAACAGCAGGGCTTGGGTAAGGTGGCCATGTCCGATGTTGGAGAGTAGAAACGTCAGCAAGTCCTGTGGAGCTCATCTTTACGGCCCAACTATGAAACAGCTCAAGAAAACACCTAATAGTGTTTAAGCACAATACTCTGGCTTAATTTGGTAATTTCTTAGTCTCTTCTGGGTTGGAAGAGGGCAGCGCATGAAAACCAACCTGGTGTTCAGGGACTGCAAAGGCCTGGCTGATTAAAATGCAGCCCTCTCCCTGTGAGGCTGGCTGAAGAGAACCACCCTCCACAGCTGCCCGAGAAGGGGAATTATAGGAGGTGCAGCTCTATAAAAACCCATTTGGCAAATGTTATCAACTTGCCATTTTAGACACTGAATAGTTTATGAGCGGAAAGAAAACAGGTATGGAAATTCTGGCCAAATCTATACTCAGTTGAGGAGCCTCCCCTAAAGGAAAATCAGGTTTCCAGGAAGGGCAGCCCCTATAATACTCCAAAGCTGTGGCTGGCAGAGACCTGGGGGGTTTGGCTCTGCTGACCTCATTCCGGCTTCACCACCTGATCCGATGGGCCAGGTTCAGTGCCTTGCCTGGTCTGCTCTCCCCATCCAAACATCCAGACAGCTCCTCCAGCCCCACCCGCCCCAGGCTGTCCTCTGCTTAACTCCTAAGCCACACCTGGCACCTCATCATATAGTGCCTGGAATGGTTACTTTTTCACTCAAATTGAATTCCCAATGTACTGAGAACAGAGCAAAGCCTTCAAATCAAACCACTTACGGACCATCTCATTATCTCAAGAGCACTGTCTTAGACGTGGTATTCACCCACGAGAAGTGTGCATTCCAGCAGGGACACATTTTCTTGATGTCCCAAGTAGCCTGCAAAGTTGAAACAGAGGAGAGGCACACAATAATTGCTGGCTGAATAAACGAACGAACGTCCTCCTGAAACAGCCATCTCTTCCCTCTGCCAGTTCAAACACTTACCGCTCTTTTAAGCCTTACAGCTTCCATGAAGCATTTCAAACCTACAGCTGCTGAAAGTTAATCTCTGCTGAATCCAAGCAGAACCTACTGCTTGTGGGACAAGACCTAGAACTTTAATGATCCCCTTCTGGAGGGAGGATGGCTTCTTAGATTAAGTTTCTAAAACTCACACTTCTTGTAAGATGAAACTTCCTAAGGATCAATACAAGGCACACTTTTAACATCCAAATAATTTAATTTTTATAATAATAAAATTTTAAATAGTAAGCATTTAATAAAGAATTTATCTTCTCCCATCCTACTACATCCACTCTTAAGTCCAGCTCCCTGAAATAAGAGTCTTGCTACTCTAGCTCTCAAATTGCTGTCGCGGCTAAAGAGATTCATCATTTAGAAACAAAAGGGAACTGTAGTCCAGGAGGAAATCTTAGACCCATAAACCATGACCTGAACATCACACTGTTTATGTTTGCTGGGTGTGGGCCCATCCTGTGTGACTCCTCACCGCATTCACTGGCCAGAGAGGGTGGGGGGACAAGTGGCAGCATGCAGCTATCCTGCTGGGCTGGGATGCTGCCTTGGGGCCGGGGGCAAGTGTAGCTGCAATGCTCCAGCCCAGCTAAGGGTTCGGCTATCAAGCACTAAACAGTAGGGTCTCCAACGGCTTCTTTCCCTGCTTTAGCTATGCAGGATTTTGAAGACAATCGTAAATTTTCCAAAAGTGACTCTGAAACTGACCATACAAAATCAGCTATTTTAGTTCCACAAATAGTCCAAACCCCTCATTCACCTATAAGACACGACCAGGCCATGAGGGTAACACAGATGGTGGCCAAGAAGCAGCACCCACACCAGTTCAACAGAGGAAGGAAGTGAAGAAGGAACCCAAAGGAGGGTCTCCAGGGCGGCTCCAAGATGGACAAGAGGCAAAGGCCCATCCATTCTGAGGGCAGCAGTCTGGTGGGAGGACAGATCCAGGAGTCAGGCGGATCCACACACTGGGCGGCCTGGGTGGTCCTCCCCTTCCCTGACCAGCACTGTGGTACGTGCCGGGAGCGCCCCACCTTGGTGCCCCAGCCCAGATAGCAGATCAGCCTGAGATGACCAGGGCTGGGCGGGAGTGCATTCTGGCCACAGGGCCACCACCACCTACAGGACACCTTCTAACAGATCTGTCAGACACATTTTCTGATTACTTAAAGGTATGTTGGGCTCCACTGCTTTCCAATCATTTCTGAACATACAATTGACTAACGGAAGTTACAATTAATTACAGTGGCATATATACAAATAGAGGCCCAGTGGAAATTAAAAGTTTCAACCTCAGAACTTCCGGCCTCTTCGTGGTCATTAATTTCCATTAAGGAGTCAAACTGAACACTCTACACAGACATGAATACTGAAAAAATGTCATGGTCCAGACTAGTTTCATCAGAGAGAAAGAGAGGAGAGGGGAAAGGGGAGAGGAAAAGAGGGAAGGGGAGGAAAGGAGACAGAGGCACAGAGAGAGAACATACTGTGGATCAAACCAGGACTTGCAGTTAAAAAGTTTTACCCTTAGAAACGTGGGAATTATGCTCTGAGGGCTTCATGACTAAGTATTTCTCGTCCTTTAATAAACGAGTATCATAGATTTTAGCAAGAAAGAGGTTGTTTAAAAAAAAGCAGAAAATCTAGAATTAAAGAGTAGGGTTCACATCTGTTACTGGGAAGAGAACAAAACACCTGCAACCATGTGGCAGTAGCTTTCCCAGTGGAGTGTTTCGGCTCCAGGCTTGGTCCCACTTCTCTGGGAGGAAAGCTCCTGAAGAATAGCCCGATTTCTCTGGGTTTTCACTGACCTTAGATTTGGGAGATCTTAACGATACATCTCGGAGAAGGCAATGGCAAGCCACTCCAGTACTCTTGCCTAGAAAATCCCATGGATGGAGGAGCCTGGTAGGCTGCAGTCCGAGGGGTCGCTAAGGGTCGGACACGACTGAGCGACTTCACTTTCACACATTGGAGAAGGAAATGGCAACCCACTCCAGTATTCTTGCCTAGAGAATCCCGTGGACAGAGGAGCCTGGTGGGCTGCTGTTCATGGGGTCGCACAGAGTCAGACATGACTGAAGCGACTTAGCATGCATGCATGCATTGGAGAAGGAAATGGCAACCCACTCCAGTATTCTTGCCTGGAGAATCCCAGGGATGGAGGAGCCTGGTGGGCTGCCGTCTATGGGGTCGCACAGAGTCGGACATGACTGGTGACTTAGCAGCAGCAGCAACGATACATCTGACCATATTTCCTGAACCCCAAACTGGGTCACGTTAGCCAGTATGGGGGTAAATCACCAACTCTTGGGAAGGTGGGGTCCACAGCCAGGCCCCTGACAGCATCATGCCATTTATTGTGTGGTGATCTCTCTGCTTCCAAGAAGTCCTAGGAAAGCTGGACCAGCTCTTCATTTCTCTATGTGGCTGAGGTGGCCCAGCATGGAGGGGGAAGGTCAGATTTTCAGGCTCCCACTTGAAAGGAAGGGGCTCCACTCTGAGGAAGCAGTAAAGGGGAGGGTGAGGCTCCCCCCCCAGCACAGAGTAGGTATGACAGGCCCCCTAAGGAAAGAAAGCAGAAGACAGACAGCTAGGATTTCTCAGGCAGTCCTTTAAAGATGCTAATGGAACACTCTGAGTACCATATATAAAACCTCTCTAATCTACCTGTGGCAGGAGGTCCTTCACTAGTAGAAAAAATAGCCTTTGTCAGGGACCCCTAAATTGGCAAGTAGGACTTCTAGGGGACATCAAAGGTTTCATACAACAGCAAATTGCTGTACCTTTTTAACGAAAAGAAACCTGATTGATTCTAGTTTACTAAGGAAAGTAACTGCTCTTTGTGCCAACAGCGTTAAGACTGGCTTGGGAGTTTCCTTAATTTTGCATTAACCTCTGGAGCCATTTTAAGTAACAATGAACATCAAGTGATTTTTAAAAATGTTGCCAAAGGATATTAGGTCATCTCACAGGTAGTCCTTACAAGAGTGTCTGTGGAGCAGGTTTCCACTTTGCCCCCATTTTACAGACACGCAAACTGAGACTCAAGAGAAATGGGGTAACTTGACTCGATGACGCATAGCCATGAAAATAACAGCCTTCTGCTACAGATTAATAGGTTCTCTGTTGTATCACACAGACATTATTTAATGTGGGATGGGCTGCAGGGAAGGCTTTTTAAATCTGCAGGTCTCCTCAGAGCAGAGCCCTAGGGATAGCAAGCTTGGAGCGGGTAGCTGGCTCACATCCAACTGTGATGATGAACCAATTCTAGAAATCAAACATAAAAGCAAGTATCCTGCTGGGCTTTCAACAGGATCCAGCATCTGGATTTAGTCTGAACTCTGCCCGATCAGCACGGAGCCTATGTTTTTATCCCCCAACCAAAGATAGGTGAAATAGACCATATGATAACAGAACAGGACATCTGAAAGCAGGATTGTCCCAGAAAACCAAACATGCAAGGTTGCCACTGCCTAATGGGGCCTTCGCTCCAGTCGCGCATGAAAAGGAGTCTTCCTCCATGACAATGGTCACCACCACCGTTGCCCCACATCTCCAGCCAGGGATGAGGCCTTGAGGGGAGACCCTACTTCACCCTCCTGTCTCCACTGTGCCTAGAGTACTGCAGGTACTCTATGAAGGGATCCTGTTTAATGAACAGGCTTGAGCACCTCCACCAGCATGTAGCCTATCCTTTTGCCAGGCAGATAGCTCATTCAAGAGCAGAACCCACTCTGTGGCTGAGAAAAGCTTGATATGTGACAAGATCGAACAAAAAGCTCCAGTAAGAATCAAGAGGGGAAAAAAGCAAAGAATCACCTATGGCTGATTCATGTTGATGTTTGACAGAAAACAACAAAATTCTGTAAAGCAATTATCCTTCAATTAAAAAATAAATACATTAAAAAAAAAAAAGACAAAGAATCCCCAGTTCTCAAGAGGCTGCTGACCTCTTTCAGGATTTCTTTAGGGGTCTCCTTAGGATGCTGGTACTATGGTTTCTAGAATAAGGATTTAATTCAAGATGTCAAATAAACTTAGGAAACAATGAAATCTGATCCTAGAAAGTTTATAACACATATTAAACTTCTAATGCTCTGAGAAGTCCTACAGGAAACAACCCTATTTCATTTTATTTCACACGGCATTCCTCAAACATTTGGTCACAGGATCTATTTTCGGCTTAATAACCATGAATATCCTGAGGATCTAGTGTTCTGTGAAACATTTTGAGAAACACCGATCCATGGGACCTCTAAGTACCTAAAGTGTCCTGAGTTCACAATACAATGTTTTAATTCATTTTAGTTTAAAAAATTTTTAACTTCACAACAATATGGAGGATGGAGGAGACAGTATTTTCAAATCAAATGAACACACCAACAAAACCAGGGTGAAACAGGTCAAGTCTCTTACAAGGTGGGGAACCTCCATCTTAGAATGAAAATCCAGCGTTAAGACATGTATCCTCCAAGTCGGGAAGAGAAAGCAGTGTCAGCAAGCATTCTGCTAGCCCTGGGCCCAGGGGACCTCTGACAGGCCAATCTCTCCGGCTACGGCACAGAGGAAGGTCCCAACCACCCCCCTCCTCCCATCTCTATACAGAAAGGTACGTCTCTGAGAAGCAGAGACCCTGGGGGAAGACTCCACTCATAGAAAACAATATAAGATGTTGAATACTGAGCATTATGAACACTCTGAAAAAAAGCACTTAATGGGAACTTAGAGTGTACAAAAAGTTCCAGGAGTAATTCTGGTGATTTTGACTCCACTTCTTTATCTTCACACAAGCTCTGTGGCCAGGAGACACCTTCCAAAAGCCATATATACACACTACTGCTTGAAGGGCCAGGGTCACTCAGGCTCTGTCCCATGCTGAGCAGGCTGGTCAGACGTGAACAAAGCCGCGCTGAAAACCCAACAGGCCCAGGAAGAGCAGCCTTAGTGCTGGCATCACTGCTTTCCAGGGAAAAGGGTGCATGCAAGGAGTACACCAGCCTCTGCACAGAAAACCTCTTCCCAGGGCTCTGACAATTTCCTCCCCTGTTGTCAACACTAGAAAGATCCAGACAGCCATTCTCTCCATGAATGACAGTTCAGAACTTCGGGTATTTTAGAAAGTAAGAATAAAGATCCTTGCAGATGCATAATTCTTGAGGCTGGCATACCATAACCAAAGACTAGACAACAGCTCACAAGTGTAAGTGACAGAGTATGTTTTCCATGCAATACATACCACATGTTCCATTCCCTAATGGGAATATCTATAGCAAGAAAAAACATCACATAAGTAGCCCTATAATATTGCCTGTACTTGGACAGAATTAGTCCTACATGAATATTTAAAGATACAATGGAATCACAGCACTTAAACATTAGTCCAACAAGTATCAAAGACGTGCTCCTTCAGAGAAATAGCCTAAATTTAAATTCTAAATGACCTCCAACACTGGAACCTGCTGTTTTCCACACTGTTATACCACTGTTTCTTTACAGGTTTATATCATCACTTACCCTTTACTGGGGCCATTTCATGGACAGAATGTTAGGTTTCAGGTTCAAAATTATACATTCTCTGTACCCTTAACATTCTATGATTCTGCTAAAAAATACAACTAGTGAGCATAACAAAAAAGACTCAGACTCACAAATACAGAGAACTAGTGGTTATCGGTGGGGAGAAGAAAGCAAGTAGGGGCCAGATAGAGGTAGGGGATTTAGAGGTACAAACTACTGGGTATAAAATAAGCTACAAGGACGTTCTGTACAACACGGTGAATATAGCCAGTATTCTATAATAACCATAAATGGAGTATAACCTTCAAAAATCATGAATCATTATATTGTACACCTGTTATATAATACTGTACAGCAACTAAACTTCAATTAAAAAAAACAATCTTATTGGTTAAACAAATAAAAAACAGTTCTCTGATTCTGTCCTCTTTTTGACAGATGAGAAACCTGCTATTCTAAGAGTCATCGTGGTGGCCAGTTGGCAGAGACAGGAAGAGAATTACCTCTCTCTTCTCCACATGGGCTCAGCCTGGTTAGTATTTTCCAGTCCTTATCATTAAGTTGTTTAAAATGCAACTAAATATGAGGCTGCTCCCTAATGGGGTCTGCAAATGCCAAAAGATGTAGATGAACGAAAGAGCATGTGAATTTAGGCATCTTCTGACATCAAAACTACAGTGAAACTGAAGCTGCTTTCCCATTGAGAACAGACACACGACAGTCTCAGGAGGGCTTACTGGAAGCTTAGCCTTGCAACCAGCAAACTTGCTCACAGACGTGCCTGCTGCCAGCCTGTAAGTATGCACCAAGCTCCACCAATGCCTAAGAGAAGAAAGTGCCCTTCACACGCCAGTACCTGGCACTCATAAAAAGGTACAATTATTTTTTCCTTTTCCAGATAGATGCCTAGGTCAAAGGATTTCACACATGGTCTAAAATGAATGGTATGTGTGAAACACCCAGCCCTCCAGAGAAGCATCTCACCACAGCTCTCCAGCAAGACTGTCTGTCAACTAGACAGACCTGCTCCATTAACTCCACAACCAGACAGCGCCCACTCGGGGTCATGTGACCTTCAGTTAGCAAGGCAGGGAGAGAGTCCAGAGAAATACCACGACTACTGGCTTTAAAAAAAAAAATAGTCAGACCAAGAAAGTCATTATAGAACAAGTCTTGGGAAGCTGGGGGTGCTTAATTTTGGAGAAGTGGGTTCTGAGATTATACCCTGAGGCCCGTTTTGTGAATTCAAGAGCATCTTCAACAAAGTGACAGCAACAAGTTAAATGTAAAAGCAAAGAATACACATCAGGCCACACGTGACCCTGGCTATTTAGAGGAGCAAATCATTCCAAAGCAAGATGGAAATTCTAAAACCCTGAAACCAGACTCTCATAGCCCCTCATTGTCTTCAGTATGTTTCTTTTCTTGCTCTGGTCATACTGAGCTGGTTTACTTTCAGGAAAATTTACTTTCAGGTGACTAGTTTTGTTTTTTTTTTACTGAAGAAGCTATATTCTCAAAAAAAATTTCCCCAAAATGTTTTGAGAAAAAGATGAGTAATGGCCCTAAGATTCTAATATAAAAAAAATAATAAAATGTGTAATCTCAAAAGTAGTTATTATCAAAATTATAGATATATATTTTAAACTTAAGTATTTAAATCTCCCTTAAAATATTTTTATATAATCTTTCAGAATTACACACACACGCACAGACACACAGAGAAAGGTCTGCTATTCAACCAAAAGGAAAACATACACTTGAAACATCAGGCAAAAATTGCTACCACATTTTCTTCTCCTACTCTTTTCAGTGAATTAGAAAGTGGACTCCTTACAACGAAACCAAAATTAAAACCTACTTGAGTCTTTAGAAGCCACAATCACATTCCTCTTCTTAAAGGAAGACAAACTATCCTTCTAAAAGCCAAATATCTAAATTTCTCGAGGCAAGTCTCCACCAGTCTGAGTTCTGGCAGCATGAAAGTGTGTCACCCTACTTAGCTTCTGTTGCAGTCTTTTTACCATCTCAAGGGCTATTAAATGACTGGAAACAGATGTCTGAGTGCCATTAGGGGCCTGCTTCTGCCTGGGAAAGTGGAGAAGCTGAGCATCACAACACTCTCAACATTCCCCTTTCCACAACTACCCATGAGCTGGATGAGTGCACCACAGGAGGCTCCTGTGACTCCTGTACTAGGGCAGAGGGTTAAACAAGGCTCAGTTTTTTATGGCTTTGAATCTCATTTCTCTTTCACACCACTTAAAGAAGAGTATAAGTAGCCTGCTGATAGTACAAAAAAAAAAAAAGGAACTGAGACACAGAACAGAGCCCCTAAACATGGGAGCATCTGGGGGTACAAACCTGTTACAGGAGAAGACCCCAGTGCTCTTCCTACTACTTGAAGAGGAGAGTTTAGGGGCAAGCTTGCGAATTACCTGCTACTCTGGCTCCAGTTCAGACTGCTTCCCATTTTTATTATCTAGCCAAGATAATGATAAGAACGATGATGGTTCTAGACATCCCAGAAACAGAGATTCTGGGCTCAGCTGTGTGACCTTGGGCAGACCACTTAACCTCTCTGGGCTTCCTGCTTACTCATCTGTCCGTGTGTGTACCTAGTTACACCGCACACAGCCCACTGCAGATTTACAAAGCACGTTCACACACTTCAGTATATTAGATTCTTGCATTAACCCCATGCAGTAACAGGGGCTGTTATCTTCATTTTATAAAACTGGAAAGTGAAGCTCAGAGGCTAAGTGACACACTCTAGACGGCAGTCAGAAAGCAAAAGAAGTGGAACTGAGCCCTCGACTTCTGATTCTAATCAAATGCTTTTCTTGCCACATCATGTTGTGTCTTTTTGGTCCCAAGAGAATTAAAATGCCACAACTTGGGGAAAAAAAAAAATTGTCACCATTCACAAATCATGTCACTATTTGGAACCTGACATCATTTATACATTGGGAAAAAGAAGCACATGAGTAAATGCTCCCTCATATAAGAGCTTCTGTTTTCAATTTAATTCTTTTGCTTTTTAAAATTGCTTAGATGCTAAGTGCTAATAAAGATGATTAGTAGTACCAGTGAAAAATCAAACAGATGTTGCTTCTGGTGGAAAGAGTCTAGAAAACATAGTCTACAGTTAAATTAGAAGCACCTAAAAATTGTTACTTTGTTCAAAAAAAAGACATAGAAACCATCGAAGATGGACCATGGCAGTGCTGAACCAGAGGGTCTAGAAAGTCCTCTGGAAGGGTCCTGAACCATGACGTCTGTGTGGCCTAAGGGTCCTTTCCTCCCTGCCCTTCTATCCTCATCCATCCATCCAATAGGGGGATCTGCGTCAAAGGTCAGCAAGAGTGACTGGATACAAAGAGAAATGAAACCTCTGAATGTGTGTGTTGGTTTTACTGGCAGTAAAAGTCCTGAACTGTCAGCAAATTGTGGAAAGGGGCACCTGGCAGCCCTATTTGTTTTGCAGGTACAACTCAGAATGAACTGGTTGGGAGCCAGGTTACTCTGCACCATGTAAATAAAAGCCAGTGTCCCCCACCACCCGCTCTGTTAATACTATGCACTGACCTGCTCTGCCCACTTCCCCTTTCCTCAGTGAGGCTTCAGCCTGGCACCCAGCTCTGAGATGAGGCCTGCTTAGCACCAGTGAAGCTCCCCACGTTCAAACCAACAACATTCTGTGTGGAGATGAGGGAATCAAAGTTAAAATCCAACCCATCAGCATCCATGAGTTCGCTACGGATAATGGACTCCATATCACATTCCAAGCTCCCATTGAACATGTCCAGGTCCAAGTCGCTGGGGAACTTCTCATGGCCCATGACTGGAAGGTTTGCACTGGTTGAGTACAAGGAGGAGCCTGAGAGAGAGTCCGAGAGGGTTTGCATAGACTGGCTGACAGGAGACTGCTGCTGGTGTTTGGCTGACCCAAGGCTGCTGGCATCGCTCAAGCCCATGTTGCTGACGGAATTCGACAAGGCACGGCTGCCACCGAGAGCGCCCTGGGTTTGGTGCTGGTGGTGGAGCAAGTTCTGATTGACCAAACTCCCCTGGTTAGGCTGGGCGGCAAAGGACATCATTGGGTCACTGCGAAGCATCACGTTCCGGCGGGAGTTCTGGGCAGACACAGCGGTGCTGGCCTGAGACATCAAGGGGTCCGACTGGGTCATCATGACATCGCTGTGGCTGAGTGAGTCCGACGTGAGCAGGTCCTGGAGTGTCTGGTTGCCGTAGTGCGACATGGAAGAGAAGGTGGCTGGCTTGTTCTCTTGGATGGTCTGCATGGGAGACTGGCGCAGGGAGTTCAGAGAGGAGGGACCAAATACCGCACTGCTGAAGGAGCTGGTGGGGGAGCCCAGGCCGGAGCCCTTGGTGGTGTACGGGAAGCTGGAGCTGCGCTGCATGAGGCCCCCTGGGGGCGATGGCTGGGATGCAGGGAGCGTGATGTTGTCCAGCAGGTCATCCATGAGGTTGTCAGCCAGCCCGTCGTTCAGATTCATGGTGCCCGCCATGTCAGTCAGCCGGGGCAGCTCCACGGTGCATGGCTTGCTGACGGAGGGCGACAGGCTGGCCGAGCTGCTGTAGAGCATGGGGGACAGCGGTGCGTCATCGTCCTGGACATCGTCCAGCTCCGTGCTCGCCAGGATGGGGGAGAGGCGACCGCTGACTGTGCTGGCGTTGGAATTGGTGCGCGAGCGGAAGTCGGTCCATGCGTCCAGCTCATCGCTGCTGCGGGATGTGGGGCTGCCGGGCCACTTGGAGAGCTGGGATGGACTGTCGTCTGCAGACTCGGGGGCGGTCTGCAGGGCTGCCTTCTTCTTGGCGGCACGGCCGCGGCTCTTGGTGTACTTGTTGCTATTATCCATGGAGACGGCCCGCCGCCGGGGCGCCTTGCCACTCTTCCCGCCATCGGGGTTGATGATCCACCATGAGCTCTTGCCGGTTCCCTCATTCTGGACCCGCATGAACCGGCTGTGCAGTGACAGGTTGTGCCGGATAGAGTTCTGCAGAGAGAGAAGGGACAGTGCAGATGAGCCACAATGGTCCAACGGAGCACCCAGGAAAAACAGTTACTAATCTGATGCAATTTTTAAAGCAGCCTCAATTTCAGAGGCTTTAAAAAAAAGGCATTTGCATGAGTCTCCTTGGCTTGGGATTAAATGACAGTATTGTAGATGGCATTTTCATAGTCAGGGTGTGGGAGATGGTTTCATACTCAGGAGAGGCGGGGGCGTAGGACTTCACTGACACTGTTTTTCTTAAAGCCCCAGGTTTCCTTGTCCTTTCTGTAATTATACTTCCTAATTTACTGAAGTTTGCACTTACACTGTACCACATCATCTCCCCCTGCATTTTGCAACAAACGTCCCTGGCTCTCGAAGGATGATTCATCACCTACAGGGCTACTTTATTCCATTTTGGTCCCTTCCTCCTCTAGTACAGAGGCAGCCTCTACCTTTTCTGAGCCACTTCTATTGAGAACTGGTGTGAATTTTTACCTATCTTTTCTCTGACTCCATCTCCTCCTGCCACAATTTCACACCTGTCTCACAGGCATAAGAAAAAATGGCAGAGTAAGATTTGCTGCGTTGACAGAAGTAAGGCAAGTCTCCCATTCAGAAAAATTCCAGCTAATTTATGCAGACACTCCCTCCTCAAGGCAATGTGATCTGAGCACAGTAACTTCCTTCCAAAGAGCACAGTATGGAAAGGGGAGGTGGGGCAGAGTAACTTTACAGTGAAGCAACGCTGACAGCTCAGCCTGGTGATCAAGGTCAACATCAAAGGGCAAAGTCAAGCTGATAATGTGCACTCAAAACTCGTGATGAAAACGGCACCCTCCCCTGTGGCCTTCCTTCCAAAACCCATCACCTCATTCTAATCATGAGAAAAAGAGCAGACAAGTCCCAAATAAGGAACAGTTAAAAATGCTTGTCCAGTTCTCCTCAAAACTGTCAGACCCACAGGGAGCCTAAGAGAAACATGCTGACTAAACACCATGTGGAATCCTGGATGGGATGCTGGAACAGAAAAAGCAAAGTATAAGGCAAAAACTAAGGAAATCGGAATAAAGCACAGACCTCAGTTAATACTAATAACGTATCAACATTGGTTTATTAGCTGGGACAAGTGTACCAAACTGATATTGGGTATTAATGACAACAGGGGAAACTTGATGTGGACAGCCAACATCAAGAACTTTCTCGGCCAGTCTGGTAACTTCTCTGCAAAGCTAAAACCATTCTATATTAAAAGGTTTATTCTTAAAAAAAGGAAAGATGAGGGCAAAATATCCTCAAAATCCTAACAATTGCTCCCAATCCTCCTCCTGATTTAGGGAAGCCCAGTTAACAGAGATGACCCTGATCCAGCCCCGTCTCTGTCAGCGACCAACCATGAGACCTGAGCAAATCATTCAGTCTATCTCCAGCAACTTCAGTGCTCCATCTTCATTACAGCGAGAGCATCTGAACCATCCCTCTCTGATAGGAATGACATAAGGATGATACATGATAATATACTTCAAAAGCCAGTCACGCTACTAAGTCAGGGTGTTCTTACTGCCATTATAAAACACAGAGTACATGATGGACAGAGCTCATCGCCTGGGGAGGTCTCCCTCTATTCTGTAAAATACCTCGTGTGCTATGAAAGAGAGGAGCTGATGATGGCATCTGCCACATCTGGAACAGCACCTGCAGGTCAGATGAGTTTTTATTTGCAACTTAAAGACAAAAGATATTGCCTGCTACTGTCTATTAAATGCAAACCATCCTAAAAGTTACCGTAGTTAAAAAAAAAACTGGCAATCACCAACTGTATTTATGTAGAAGATACAAATACATGTGTTCTACCAGAATGTTTTTAAAACACAGAAAGTCAGTGGGATTTCACCATACATAAATAACCCAAAATACTCAGAGTGTTTCTGTGTATATGTTCCAATGCACGGAAGTCCGACAGCTCTGGCTGGGCAATGAGCATCACCAACCATGGGTCATAGCTCGGCATCTCTATGACAGGCGTAAAGACACGTTTGAGAGGACATGCTGAGTATATGATGAGCCAAATGGTGCCCAGGAGACTATATATCCAGCTTCCCTTTCACTCATGGTTTTTTAAGGAATAATGGCATCTCTACTCATGGTTTAGAAATTACATTTCTTTAAAAAGTAAAACACTTTCTCCATAAAGATATGAAGCATGCTCTTAAAACTCACTCTACAGGGTTCAAAAAGCAGGCAAGTGCAAGGTGATTCTTTTACTAAGTACACAGGAGACTAGATATATGAACCACAAACTTTTTTTTTTTTTTTCTGTGAGTATTGAGTTTATTTCTACAAATCAGCCCTCACCCTACCCCTCAATCCCTTCTAAGTTTTACAGAACATTTAAGTGCTTCATATTGATCAACCATAAAAAGGCAGGACAGATGGACTTCCAAAGATCCCCTTTTCCTCCCATCTAAGGAAACCCCTTAGGTCCTCTGCCTGCCCATACCCCCGGGACTTTATGCCCTTCCATCCTGACAACTTCATTTCTTTAGAAATATGTCTAGGAGATCTCTCCAGCCCTAATACACAAATCTTCAAATCCTTTTTCAATTTTGCACACTATTAAAAATGTACAGATGAGCCCTAGCTGATTTCATCCATGACCTGACTCACACTAAGGTTATGTCCACTGTTTTGTTGTAGCAGGAGTTTAAGTGCTGTTCCCACAGCTGCAATGGCTGAGGGATGGGGTGCCTAGGGTCTCCCACCAAGGTCCTTTCTCAGAGGTAGGGATGGAACTGGCTCCTGATATTGGCAGATGCCTTCATTGGAAAGGGCTGAGAAGAACCAGGATGGGAACATAGCTCCTGGGGCAGAGGGTGTTGAGGGTGTGAAGAGGCTGGAGTAGGCGGAAGTGACCAACAGGACCACGGTGGCACAGCAGCCTCAAGGCTCTGGGACGGTGGCTGCTCGAATTCCATCTCTGGCGAAGGCTGGCAGCTCCACCATGGCTGCTGTTCACCAGAGGGAGGACATTGCCCGTATCCCTGCGGGGCCTCGTTCCCTTGAGCCAGGAGCTGTCCGGGGCCCCCCACATAGGTCTCTGCACGGCCAGCTTCCAGTTGTGGAGAGGACTGTTGGGAAGCCGTGAGAACTTTGGGGTTGAAGTCTGAGGAGAAATAGTGGAGGCTGAAGCTCGAGGAGAAAGAGTAGCGCAGGTCTCCCGAAGGTTCATCAGCTGCAGTTGGCAAGTTAAGCGAGGCCATATTCATGCTCGGGTTACCAACGTGCCCCCCAAAACCAGCTTGACCAGAAGCATTCTCTGGATTCGAGGAAAATAAACTGGCATCCCTCTGGGCCGCCAGAAGACACTGCTGGCAAGGGCAGCTGGGGGCACAGAGTCCACCCTGACTGTGTCTTGGAACTGGAGCGCCAACTCTCCCATGAATAGGTTCTGGAGCCGGGGGGCGTGTCTTTTCCTTCTTTGTGTTCTTTCGAGGATCTCGAGCTCTTCTGTTCTGAAACCACACCTGGATTCTTGGCTCAGGAATCTTGATCTGCTCGGCCAGAGCCATTCTGACATTAATATCGGGGTAAGCATCACTTTTGAAAGCCTCAAACAGAATCTTGTACTGGTTTTTGTCATACTTGGTTCTCCTGCGCCTCTGGCCTTCTTGAGAATCTGGAGCAGGTCCAGAAAGAGACTCCTCCGAAGACATGATGAATATGGGCCTCCAGACGAGCAAGGAACTTCAGCAAGAACTGCCTCCCTCTCTTCTGGAGTCCTGTAGAGACACTCGAACCACAAACTTAAACTCAAGCTTCTTGTTGAGAAAAAAATATGGAGTTCCTGAAGCCCTGTGGGGGCGATGTGGACACTAATTGAACCACCCCTCCAGTGGCCCTCCAGTGGCCAGCCCCCGCTGCTTGAGATTTTGGAAAGAGTTCATTCATACCAACACCCAGCAACAACAATGACCAGTCATAAATATCCAGTTATCCACCCTTTAAAAAGCATTTGTGGATAATTTTTTAAATGTATTTTTAGTTTCACCAATTCCAAACCAAGATGAAAAGAAAATGTAACCCTTTAGAGACCTCCAAAATGTCCTATATGGATGGTCATCTATTCTACAGTTCTAACCCTAACGATGTATGTGTGTAAGTTTTTAAAATTATAAGCTACCATTGGTTAGAATTTGGAGAGAGAAGTTAAGCTTCTGGAGGGCCTTGTGGTAAAGGGGCTGGAACACCCTCACAGAGGACAGAACTGAGGACTGTCAGACCCGGGCCCTAATTGCCAGGATGAGGAATGGAGCCTGACTGACTACAGAAGTCAGTTCCTGGGCCAGCGCTTTTAGATTCCTTGTCTCTAACCTTCCTAACAAACCACAAAGTCGATGCCCTCTTCATATATATGAAGCATCAGACTGAGAGAGATTAAATAACTTATAGAAGGTCACACAGCTTTAAACTGAAACTTATTTTTCCAACTCCACTCCAACGCTTTCTCTCAACCTTTCCTGTATCTGTCACCAAATTATACAGAAGTCATCATTTAACTTCTCTGAGCTAACATCTAAAGAAAGACATTTAAGAAAGACGAAGGATACAAAGGCATAATCTTATGACTATGCTGCTAAGTCACTTCAGTCGTGTCCGACTCTGTGCGACCCCATAGACGGCAGCCCACCAGGCTCCCCCGTCCCTGGGACTCTCCAGGCAAGAACACTGGAGTGGGTTGCCATTTCCTTCTCCAATGTGTGAAAGTGAAGTCGCTCAGTCACGTCTGACTCTTCGCGACCCCATGGACTGCAGCCTACCAGGCTCCTCCATCCATGGGATTTTCTAGGCAAGAGTACTGGAGTGGCTTGCCATTGACTATAATTTTGTGAAATAGTTAAGAGTAATAATTTAGTAGGTCTTTCCTAAAAATGTTTTTAAAACAAAGTCTTTACAAAGAGTAATCCTATAACCTACATTTGCATTTTTTTTTTTTTACTAAGTTGGCCATCATAGCATTCATCCTAAAGAGAGGGCAGTGGTTACCATACAAACCCATATAAGCTACACTTAGATTCTGAACCAAAACCCAATTTATTAAATGGGTGATCAGCTTCAGTATCAAATCTTAGTTCAACTCTTGCTTTAGAAGTTACTAATGACAGAATACATTCCCTAAGGCACATCACCTACGCGACACTCAGGATTTTCCAGTTTCATTACTAAGACAATGCAAACAAAAACTATGTCACAATCATCCTCATGGTCCCTAGCCTTCCATTTATAAAATCCATAATCTGAAGCGGTGGGGGGACACTGACAAAGACCCATCAGTATGATTCCCTCTGTCCATTTCTAGCTCAAATGCCCCTCACCTTAACAAGGTCAGATATCAGAAATGTAGTCTGCTTTTTTGCCTCACAGGTCATGATTCTAATCACCAGGTTCTCTACGTTTTGGTGAAACAGGAAAAAGTAAACATAAATGCCAGAAAACGTATCAGAATTACAGTGTTTCCCCAACACCTTCCCTGATAATGGAAGTTAATGGTGATATGATCTCTGTAAGAGTTCAAACTGCCCCTCCCTCACCTCAAACCCAGGAATGAAGAAGTGGAGTTTATAAAAAGAAACAAGTCAATTATAAAATCCTTTTATAATGTGTAGTTTAAGTTCTCTAAAGACCTCTTCAGTTGGGGGCTCTAAATTAAATTTCCAATGTATTTTGTGCATTTTAAACTATAAAACTGCTGTTAAAAATATTCTGTGCTTTTCCACTAATTCATCTATCATACCAGATAGTCTAAATTTGTAAGATACAACATTAGTTTGAGGGTTGAGAGCTGACAGAGAAGGAGGAACAGTCTGATAGGACTAGAGAGATTTTTCTAGTCACATCTAAATAAACATTTTGGAAAACACTGTGAGGTCCTTAAGACTAAGGTGATAAGGTAAATATTACCAACCAGGACTCCCGCTGCTAGATCTCAGGCCATTCTGTCATCATATTTGTTTACTAGAGGAGCAAATACATTACTATAACCCCAACCCAAAATCATGTGAATAGTTCTGGTTATTTAAATCCACTACTAAAAATTTTTTCTTCCCTGGTGACTCAGACAGTAAAGAATCCGCCTGCAATACAGGAGACCCAAGTTCAATGGGGAAGCCCCCTGGAGAAGGTAATGGCAGCCCACTCCAGTATTCTTGCCTGGAGAATTCCATGGACAGAGGAGCCTGACAGGCTACAGTCTATGGAGTCACAGAGAGTTGGACACAACTGAGTGACTAACACATAACACAACTAAGAAATTCAGAGATTGATGAATTACAGCAAACTAAACATTTCTAGGAAGAAACTTTTGTCAGGAACAAAAATGCCAGCGTTTCCCCACCTACCCCCCAACCAGAGCCCAAAGATGTATAAAACCCTGAAAGCAACTGCAGCACAAGTTGTCTGAAGGCAGAGCAGAGATTAAGAATACCCTTTGATTCACTTTTTATGTCAATCTTCTCTTTTACAAAACGACTTATACTAAAGCAAGGCCTACTCTGGGGCAGAAAAAAATAGGTGTAGGTAATTAGTAGCAGATCTGGCACACCTGTCCTTGGCGACTGCAGCTGCCATTGGTGGCCTAATCCTTCAAGGAGGGATGCGCAGGTATGTGAAGGAGGAAGGTGTGCTAACATTTCACAGTCACACGCACTCTCATTTCACACTCATGCTGACTGGCCATGTGGTCCAGAGCCTAAGGTTCCCTTGGCTTGGCCCTCCTTGAAGAAATCAGCATAAAGATGACTATCCTCATCCGAATTTGGTCATTGTTGTTCTTGCTATAATGAAGACAGTGTTCTAATGCAAGACACGTTTATCCCTAATGCTAAAGTGCATGGCCACTACATTTGTGCCAACTGGCTGTGAAGATAGATGGACCCCAAACAGATTAGATTAGATCAGGTGTCACAGAGACGCTGCCTAAAACAAGTAAGTATTCCACGAATATTTACAAAGTGGGTAATTCACACATGCAATTTTTTAAGGTGGCCAACGGAGGGAGGTAGGCTTCGATGTCAGCCAGGTCGGAGCTAGAATAGTGGCCTAGGTGTGTATCTTGTGACCCTGGACAATTAAGCCAACTTCAGTTGCCCCTTTTATAAAATGAGAATAAAACAACCCTCTCTAACTCTAGGATCTTTGGGACGATTAAATGAAAGTATGCATGCAAGTTACTCATCCAGTGCCAAGCACAAAAGCAGCTCTCAGCTATCAAGATTCCACACACGGAAGCAGTGACATCACAAACGTTCACTTACTGTTTTCCGAGCATCACATGCTTTAAACCAGAAGGTGAGAGGGCGGCTCCTTCCAGGAAAAGATTTCAAACTCATAAAAGTATTTCAAAGTGCCGTGTTGCTCAGGAGTAGCTGGTAATTTCCCAACTGTTGCTACCCTGTGTCCGCTCCAACCCCTTCCAAACCATGTTTACCTTGTAAAGACTGTCCACTAACCCAGACACCAGCTGCATGTGCTTCCCCTGGAACACAGAGAGGGTTTTGTCTGGAAGCAACATGTGGTATCAATTTATCTTTCTCAGCAAGGGCAACAAGGAATCCACTGACTTTAAAAATAAAAAGGGAGTTGTGTAATTTAACTCTTAAAGGCCTCTACCTTTCTCACTCTTTTTGGTTATCTCAAAATGAGTTATGGTTGTCAACTCCCAAGCCAGTCCCACTGATGCCCACCAAGCAGACTGCAGGCATGACCTGGTCCTCATATGAGAGATTTCAGTGGGGGTGATCTATAAAGGACTGCTTTTAAATCCAGTGCTCATCTGTGCTGCACACAGGACCAGCATTTCAAGCAGGTCTCCTTGCTTTGACTTGCTGTCACTGACAGTTCAGAATGGGACTGCCAAAGACCTGAATTCTAAAATATGTAACTGCTGAACAGTTGACAGGTCATGTGAAAAACCCAGTGGAGACCCAGGGAGCTGTGTGCCACAGCAGAACAACGCAGAGACAGCTTCGGGAGAGATGCTGCCTTTGACTTTTGATGACAGGCTCTTTCAGAGGCAGGTCTCTGGATGATGCCCTGATTTCTCTTAGGCATCAGTTCTCCACCCTGGCTGCCTCTTCCAATCACCTGCGGAGGCTTTAAGCACTCAGTCGTAGAGACTGGTGTGAGTAAGGCTCAGGGAGGCACAATCTGAAAGCTCCCCAGATTATCAGATCAGAGCTGAAATTCCCTGGAATTTCCCCCTTATGTTTCTAATGGCTGAGACTCTAAGCTAAAGATTCCTAGTCTCCCCAGGTCTGATGACACAGGACAGCAGATGTTCTTTAAGTCCAAGTTTCCACCATTTAGAAGATAAGCATGAGAATCGCTCTCACAGATTAAAGTTGTGTTTAACGCAGAGAGTAAAACGGAGAGTTAGAGCAATCTATCAGATCACTGGAGTCCAGATAGCTTTTTTCCTAAAAAAAAAAAAAAAAAAAAACACCAGGTGGGGGAGGAGTTGAGAGGGGAAGGGTCCTTGACCTTGCACTGCCTTGTAGACAGTCATCCATCCTGCCCTGTGCCACTTCTCCACCCGGCATGGATAAGAATGGACAGAAAAGGGTGCAAGAGGACTTTCCCAAAGGTAGGAACTGATACAGGCCACAGAAGGGATGGGCTGGGACTGTAATTGATCCCTGTAATTCTCAGAACTCTCCCTGAATTAGCAATGTAACCTCATATAATCCCTTTTATAAGAGACTGTCCTTCAAATGAAATGCCAAAGATAGAGTGCATAAAAATAACCACTGAAAAGGCTGTACCCCAATCCTGAGATACTTATTAGCTTCCATTGTTAAGAATACAGCAAAGTATTACTTAATGAACTCCCTTGAGATCCAAAGCACATGATTTTAAGCAGATCATCTCAAGAACGTTAATAACAACCACACAGTTTCTCCTTCCTCAACTGTAGGAAACACTACATCGCTGCACTTGGTGCAAAGACCCTGGATGGAGGGAGGTGGGCAGTGGACACTGCAAAGGACCAAGCAGTGCCGCTGTCTGAGGGAGAAGAGTAAGAGCTGGGCCTTCTTCTTAGGCATTAGACATTTAGCTGGCTTGCCCTCTTCTACTACATTTTATCGGCTTTGGGGCTAATTTGTTCGAAAACAAGTACACAAAGTAGGACAGCATAAAACAGACTTGAATTCAGAGCCATTAAAGCGTCTGTCTACAATGCGGAGACCCGGGTTTGAGCCCTGGGTTGGGAAGATCCCCTGGAGAAGTAAATGGCAATCCACTCTAGTACTATTGCCTGGAAAATCCCATGGACAGAGGAGCCTGGTAGGCTACAGTCTATGGGGTCGCAAAGAGTTGGACACGACTGAGCGACTTCACTCACTCACTCATTTCTGACTATATGGAATACCAACTATAATAGCCTTTCAGACACAGAAGAAAAACATTCACATAAAGGATTGCATAATCAACCCTGATGTGTAAGACAAGTTCCAGACTAGTTCCACTCTTACTTTTGTCTAAAACACTAAAAGTTTAAGCCATTAAAGGACTTATTTTTAAAAGATGATGTTCTAAAATAAATATTGTCGGGAATTTGTCTGAAGGATTAAATTTCCAGCTAGAAACAAGATTTCCGTTAAATCTGCTGACAATCCTCTACCCACAGAGATCTCCTTGGAAAACTAACATTTGTTTCAAGTTTTCACACAGTAAGCAGCAGGTTCTGGTTCCTCGTTTGGAGGAATAAAATAATAACAACCTGGTGATCAGTAAAATGAACCCATTTCTTACCCAAGACAAATGAGACACATGAAGCTTTCTTGGGAAAGGAAGGGTTTGGCAGACAATTTGTTCTTCCCCTCAATAGAACAAGAAATCCTAGATGGGAAGAAATTTCTCTTAAAGAGCTACTACGCTATTACAGACAGTTTTGTCGGGTTTTATTTTCATATTAATTTTTTTAAAAATTTTTTTTCATTTAGCGATTTTTTTTTCAAGCCCTTCCACAGCTGTTTCTGCTCTTGGAGGGCAAGAGGGAACATTCCATTCCTCCCAGCCAAACCTGCACTTCCGGCACACAGAGAACCCTGGCAGCCCTGCACCCTCTGCCCACACCCACTCCCCTCAGCAGCCTCCCCACCCCCAGACCCCTCCTGCTTCCAGCCCCACGTCCTCCTCCCCACCCCAGAGGAAGCAGCAACTAACGCATGCAGTCAACGGAAAGACAGTCTCCAGAAAGTAGGTTAAAGCTGCAGCGTTTGGCCACCCCTGCCCTCCTGGCTCCAGGTTTCTTCCCGATGTGACTGAATCTCTTCTCCTTCCTACAAGGGGCTCTCGGCAAACACATGCTACTTAAATTCTCCTCCCTGGTGGCTCAGGGAGGTAAAGAATTCACCTGCAATACAAGAGATCCAGGTTTGATCCCCAGGTCGGGAAGATCCCCTGGAGAAGGGAATGGCAACTCACTCCAGAATTCTTGCCTGGAGAATCCCATGGATAGAGGAGCCTGGCAAGCTGCAGTCCATGGGGTCGCAAAGAGTTGGACATGACTGAGCAACTAACACACACTTTAAGACCATGCAGGACAAGCCAAACAAAGTCGATGCTTCAAAGGGTTAAAAACCATGACATAAAAGAACATTCCTGAAACTGACTCTGCAACGTAGAACGAAGTAGAACAGAAACAGCTTTGTTATTAACAAAATTTTCACTTAAGATTACAAAAATTAATTTGCAAGTTTTTTCAGTTTGAAAATGTATTGTGGGTGGAAATGGAGAGAATAAAAGGGCATTGGAAACACACATCCAGAATTCAGGAATACACTGGAGTCTAATCACTTTCACGGCATTATGTAAGTGATCATCAGGGCAGGAAGTTCAGTAAAAGGTAATACCGTGGAAAATGGAGGGCTGGGAAACTCATCTAATAACAAGCAACCTTAACTTTACAGTGAAAGTGAAGACCAAAGAGACACAAGGCACAGCTGAATTCAATCAGCTAGGAGGTGGCAGCCAAGCTGAGACAAACTCAGATCTCCTGGCCTCTAGGTGTTACAATAATACCACCCAGAAACACCGTGAGTCCCAGTGTCTGGATTACCATGACAACTGAAAGGGTGAAGTGAAGTGCATGGAGCACAGAGGATGGATAAGATCTACCATCCGTCCATCCATTAAACTTCAGTCTGACTTGCTTTACAACTTAGGGAATAGGTGTCTGTCTCCCCTAACACTTACTGAACCCTTACAACCAGATGCCATGTTTTATTACAGCTTCACTGCCTAGCATGGCACTGACACATAGCAGGTGTTCAAAAATATTCCTCTAATCAGTGAATTAGAGGGAAGGGGACAGCAGCCACAAAACAGGCCTGAATTATATGTTAAAATGAAATGTTATAAAAACATGAGACCACTCTCTCACCTCCGCGCTTCCAAGATGACCAAGAAAAGAAGGAACAACGGTCGTGCCAAAAAGGGCCGCAGCCACGTGCAGTCTATTCACTGCACCAACTGTGCCCGATGCGTGCCCAAGGATAAGGCCATTAAGAAGTTCGTCATTCGGAACACTGTAGAGGCCGCAGCCATCAGGGACATTTCTGAAGCGAGTGTTTTCGACACCTATGTGCTTCTCAAGCTGTAAGTGAAACTACATTACTACGTGAGTTGTGCCATTCACAGCAAAGTAGTCAGGAATCGCTCTCGGGAAGCCCAGAAGGACCAAACACCTCCACCCCGATTTAGACCTGCGGGTGCTGCCCCACCAAAGCCCATGTAAGGATCCAAGTCCTTAAAGACTGAAGAAATTTTGGTTTCTCTGAAAAGACAATAAAATGTAAATTATACTTTTAAAAAAAACATGAGACCAATAAATGATCCTCAATATGAAAAATGGAAGGAAACTTCCATTGCAAAATGTGAAATAGCATCAAGGTTTTTTCTAAAGTCAACAAGTCTCAGCCTTGAATATAAACTTCAATTATACAACCAAATTTCCCAAAGCAAGATGATATAGTCCAGTAAGCAGGCTTAAGGTTCTCCGTAATAATATTATAGAGATGGGCAGAAGGAGGGTAAGAAGGCTATTCGGGGAAGCAAGGGCTTGGGAGAATGGTCTCAGGTCCATCCAGGGTGTAGAAGCCTACCTGTCTCTACCCGTCTTGTGTTATGGAGCCCCCATTACTTGGTAATGCAGTTGATTGGCTCAGAGCACTCAGAGGCATCCTTGAAACCACAGATAACACGCCTAGTTCTAAATCTCCCCCAAGCAAACACAGGGATAACAAGAGAAATCCAAAATAGAGTCTACCTCACCTGCAATCTGAAGGAACTTACTGTATTAGTGCCTGCCCAAGCCAACACTCTGTGCTTCACAAACGTAATCTCACTTTATTTTCATGGAAAGTCTATCAGGAGGAGACTGAGGTGCAGAACAGTAACTGTCTATAGGCAGTGGGGCCAGAAATCAGGCCCAAGGCTAACTCCCACAGCAGAGCTCTAACCACTGCACTGTGCGTCCCTCTCCAGTCCCTGAACTGACTAAGGAGAGAGGCACCATTCACAAGCGACCAAGGAGCTTTCAAGGCTACACTAACCCGTGTCACTGAATTAAATGTTTTCAGCTCTAAGTTTCTATACATGGTTCCTAGGACTATGAAAGGAGAGGAAAAGCTGGAAAAAAATCACTAACCATACAGCAAGTGTTGTTGCAACTGGATCATTTGTAGAAATGACCCTTTTTTCTCAGACACTCCCCAAAAGGAACACTATGGACATGTTCCGGCTTGACCTGGGATCACTGCTTTTAGGGAATGACCAAATTGGATCACTACCATAAACTTTTGAGTGCCCAGGCCTTCCTGTGTGCTATCACCTGTGACTTATTCAAGCCAGTTTACCTGGTTGTCCCTAGCAGGCCTATCCAGGCCCCCGAGAGCTGGCACCATTCTAAGGTCCCAAAGCCAGAGACATCAGGCAAATGTCAGCTTTACCCGGGACCTTGCTATTACAAGGCTTAATCTGAAACAGGGACTCAGCTCTATACTATTTAAAATATGTAATTAGTTTATTATTGAGCCAGAAATGATTAGCTTGCTTTCAAACTATGTGAATTTTAAAACATGATGTCTTTTGCCTGCCAGATGACAGCACGATCGGGTTGCTTCTGTTTAGCCTCAATCAAAAACTCTGGTAGAAAACTGCTCGAAGGCTTTGTATGCATGCTATTTTATTATTTGTCTTCTGGCATCAAAATCTGAAGAAACAGAAATCACTGACAATGCAAGCACACTAAGAGGGTGGATGTGGAGGTGCTGAGTGGGTGAGTTCAACAGCTTGAGAGTTTGACATCTGAGATCCAGGAAAACTGCCTTTCTCTTCTTAGGGTACAATCCCTCTCTTCATGTGGAATTCACTGGCTGTAGCATCACACATACAAACACTGACTGTTTCCAGCTCTTCAGATGGTCTGGCTCAGAAAAAAATGGTTCTTTTCTGTCTTGTTATTTCAAGAGCAATGAATTTCTTTCTGGTAGCTCTGAAATATATGCCAATGTGTGGGCACAGTCACAGCTACGCACGGGCCCACACCCTGGAAAGACTGGGAGGGGTGGAGGCACATTTTTTTCAGCTAGAGCAGGAAAAAGTTGGGGCTGGTATTTATAAAACAGACATGTGTGTATGCATCTGGAAGCAGACTCCCTTCCAAGTGTCAGTGTTAATTATTCTAATAATCATTAAAAATCAAGGTGTTACTGGTGAAAGCAGAAAAAGGAAGCAAATGCCACATAACAGAGTATCTCCTGCTGGCTACTGCAAACACAACCACTGACGGACTTTTTCTTTACGGGAATAAAGAGTACAGTAGTCAACTCTACAAAATGACTCAGGCCTGCACCCCCTCTATCCACTCCACACCCCAGTGAAATCTGGCTAACGAGGAGTCTCCTGAGGAACTGCTCCCTCTACCTGAGAACCTCACCTGCAAGACTAGCATTTCACAGTACTGGTTTTGCAAGATTTCTTCTTGTTTAAAATCACAGGATGCAAAAGTGGCTGATGACCAATACGATGATGTTGCTAAATGCCGAGTGAATCAACCATTTATTCCCGGACACTCCTGGGTGCCAATTACACACACAGATGAGCACCAGCCAGCCTGAAAGTCCACATGAATGATCAGAAAAAGATAGGAGATGACATTTCCATTTGCTGAAGAACCAGGCATTCATTCCATTTTTTTTCCCTGAAGAAAACACTGATTGAGCCACTTGTATACAAGTGCATTTTAATTTATAATCTAGGATGTTCTCAAATGTGCAAGCTAACCATTAGCACTACCCCTCAAATTATGATGAATGAAGCTGATTGAATGTGCATGGGATAAATCAGTTTCTCTGAAAACCATGACATGAACGCAGTATTTTAACACTAATATGTACTAGGCTGTCATCTCCTCACGTACACTGCTAGGTAAGCTTGAAAGCACTTAAGAAACTGGAAGCAACTAGCGTCAGTGGTGATACTAATCTATCACCCAAAGGGCAGGAGGGATAATATTAATCAGCAAGGACAGTCATACAAGAGACTAAGAGTCCATGGGACACAAGAGACACGACATGCGTGGTGGAGAGTTGGAGGTGAGACCACTCCTCCCCCAGCAGGCGTCACAGCGCTCCAGGGCGCCCTGGTTCCCACACTTGCTGCCTGTGATTCCAAAGCCATGCCTGAGGACGCAGGACCCCTGGCTTTACAACTACCTCCTTGGCTGAGTCTCATTCGGCAGGTTTGGCCCTCAGATTCTCTCCTCCAACTTCCTGGAGCTCATCACCTGGAATTCCTGAACTTTCCAATTCTTTCTCCTTAGGTTGTTCATTTGCTAATAGGAAATGTGTATGAGCTCATAGCACAACCAGGCCCTAGGTCTTTCCCGAAGACTTAACAAATCATCATACATACAGGGTCCACTGAAACCAATCCCTTTACATCAAGGCAAGGGAGGAAACACACACAAGAACAGATACTGCTGAGCCATTCTTAGGTTCAAAGGTAGCTTCATGTAACACACTTTAGACTCTCTGGGGCATCATGTGGAATAATATCACTATATTACCTGTTTCTCCAGCAACATGTTTATCAGGTTCTTCCAAACTGCTGTGACCTAGGGTCTCCCCAAATAAAAAGATAGCCAAGTCCTGATGCTAATTTGTGGACAGAACAGGAAATCACATTAAGCTTCTCATAAGGTTAACAATCCAAGTTGGGAGACAATTCTCCACTGAGTCTCTGCAGGTCTTGCAAGCAAAGTACGAACAGCCCTTAGTTCTAGACTATCATTCAAAGATGTCTGTGTTTGCATAGTGAACAGCCTTGAAAAACAGCGATGACACTGCACTCCAGAACAAAGGACAGATGTGCTGATTGCTCATTACCAAACATTTAGGATCCCCAAACTCAGGATTCCTCTTCCATTAACCAAACCCGCTGCATGTACATGCATCAACCTAGACTCATCTGTGTCACTCATTCCCATGGGATTTGGAAGCAAGGATGGAGCAATGGAAAATATGTGGCTGCTCATGCTGCTTGCTGGACAACCAGTGAGTAATAAATTCTTTGCCTTTGACCCAGGAGTCTCATGTCCAGCAGGGTCAAATCTCAGATCCTCCCAGTTCCTGACAGTCTGCTACTTCAGTTTATGAACTGCTGACACTTCCTTAACTGTACCAGATAAAACCGGGCAATTCATCTCTAGCTAACTTTCTTCTCTACTCCTACATAAATGAGGAGAAACAAAGATAATGGGATGGAGGAAAAGGAGGTCACGAGTAAGAGGCATTTTGAATGTTCTGATCTGGCTCTGCTGAGAACCCATAAGGCTTTATGAATGCAAACCATGACTAGAGGGGGAGGGGCAGGGGAAAAGGAAAAGCTCCTCCCGTAGCCACTGTGCAGTGTTTCGTTTGCATCGGTCACCATCTTTGTCAGAGGTTGCTCAACTCTGTGGTTTGCTCATGAAGGGCAGAGTGAGCAGCTGCTTGGGTCTGTCGCTTTTGCCTTCCTCTTCCACTGAACAAGAGAACAGACCACATTATGTCCTCTAGGTACCATATGTTGAGTTTCTGCAGTGGCCAGATCTCCATCAGGGAGCCCTGGGCCATTCTCAGAGGGAAGAGGCTCTCCCTAGTCCTTCTGACTTGCCTATGAGCTACCCCAAGTCTCACCCTGATGGAAATACTCTCATGGTCTTTATCTCGCCACAGTGACTGTCGGTGCACCTGTCACGTAGGCAGAAGCCTGAGATTCCCTCCTCCTTCTATGTGAGCTCTTCTACATACATTTGCTTCATTCCTTGGACAGTATTTAGCAGCTTCAGACCTGCAGAAAGGAAGACGGACTAGGCGGTTCCTGTGAACCAAGAGCAAACGCACACACATTTAAACACTCCAAGTTTTCAAAAGAGAGTTAATTTTCTAGCTTATTAACTATGAATCAGGAGCCTCTACTATGAAATATAAAAACCTTACAAGATAATATAAAAACCTTCATGCTCTTCAGTTTTTAACTACTGATTTAAGTCAGACATGTTCTGGTACACAGGAAATTGGTATTTTCTTTTCCCTCCCCTTTCCTCTTGGATAACCTACTTCCATTCTTGGCAAAATGAGGTGTATATTTACTATAGTGTTCACATGCACCTACACGTCCAGAGACTCTGGAATGAGGCTGGGTTGTTGCCACACAGCCAAATAATGTGCCCTTTGAGAAATAATTATCAATTAGAGTGCTATAAAATGGGCCAGCAGTTTTACTCCACTCACACTGTGTGGTATTTTGGCCACCAAACACAACAAGCTTTCTTCAGTTCTCTTTACATCAATCAGAAAATTACGTTAATTTGCTCCGATGCTATTTGTGGACATATGTGGAAAGAATGCAGACATCCAGGGGTAAATTAAGAGTCAATTCACTCCACTTGGGCAGCAGGTCCCCACACAGACACTAACATTATACAGGGACCCCAGCCTGGGCTGTAGCAACAGCTCTACAGTAAGGAACTATTAGCAACAACTTGCAAGTCATCAATTTTCAGAGTTTTTGAGTCTAGAGTAGCTGCCAAAAGAATTTGGCAAAAGCCATCATTTTAAAAACACCAATTTAAGCTACAGTAAGGTATTCTTACTATAGCAAATAGGTTTTATTTTGTCTCTTTATATAGGAGGTTGGAAAATAGAAAAAATAAAGGTTTGAAATTTAGATACCACTTGGACATTTTAAGTCTTACAGTTTTTCTGTCCTTCTTCCTGACAGCTCTCTTTTAAGTGACATTATGTTTGCTGATAATTATTAAAATATATCCTGGGGGGAAAGACACATAAAAATAGGAAGAAGTTATATATAAGTTCTTAACAGAAGAAAAACTGGGAAGACTTAAAGAGCAAAAGAAGGCACAACTACATCCCTTGTTCCATCCTGACACACGGAAGACTCTTAATACATCTTCTTGACAGGATAAATGAATTCCCCCCTCGTTTTCTCTATTGAAGTAATCCATGCTGAATAAAGTTAGCGTCTGTAATACAATGCAGGAAGTCCAGCATTACAGAGGTAGACACTCTTTTCTCAGGTTCTCCATCTCCAAGGAAATCTATCTCTTGCATTTAAAGTCACAGTAAATAAAGTATCAGATTTATGTAAGTTTAAGTCATCTGTGGTAAACTTCAGAAACACTTAGAAATTCAAAATGTGGATATTATTCATTTTACTAGAAATCACACTCATGCTTCAGGTGAACTATACAAACTACTGTAACACAGTAGGAAAGAACATTTTATTTTTAATTAAGATTCATGTTTAAAACTGAGGAAAATAAACATTTAAATTGATTTGCAAAAGTATTAAGTAGGTACAAACTTAAAAAAAATCAGTATCTATTAAAAATGTACATTACCTTTGACTTAGAAGAACTGATCACTTCTCTTTCATGAAAATAGTTCACTATTAATTTTGGGCTTTTTGTCATATATAGCCAAACGTAACTGGAAGGACTGATGCTAAAGCTGAAACTCCAATACTTTGGCCACCTCATGCGATGAGTTGATTCACTGGAAAAGTCTCTGATGCTGGGAAGGATTGGGGGAGGGAGGAGAAGGGGACGACAGAGGATGAGATGGCTGGATGGCATCACCGACTCGATGGACATGAGTTTGAGTGAACTCCGGGAGTTGGTGATGGACAGGGAGGTCTGGCGGGCTGTGATTCATGGGGGCTGCAAAGAGTCAGACACGACTGAGCGACTGAACTGAACTGAACTGAATCCTACCTGTAAGACCCAGAAATTCTATTTTTAGAATTAATCTGATTAATGCACCCTTCTGCACACACACACATTCATTCTCCAACTTCTGTATATATTTGAATGATAACAAAATACCACTGATTACAAAATTACACTTATTAATAACAGTAATGAGAGGTTAAATGGTAATGAGCAGCTTAAAACTCAACATTCAAAAAACAAAGATCATGGCATCCGGTCCCATCACTTCAAGGCAAATAGATGGGGAAACAATGGAAACAGTGACACACTTTATTTTCTTGGGCTCCAAAATCACTGCAGATGGTGACTGCAGCCATGAAATTAAAAGACGCTTGCTCCTTGGAAGAAAAGCTATGACAAACCTAGATAGCATATTAAAAAGCACGGACATTACTTTGCTGACAAAGGTCCATCTAGTCAAAGCTATCGTTTTTCCAGTAGTCATGTATGGATGTGAGAGTTGGACCACAGGATGGCTGAGCACTAAAGAATTGATGCTTTTGAACTGTGGTGTTGGAGAAGACTTTTCAGAGTCCCTTGGACTGCAAGGAGATCCAACCAATCCATCCTAAAGGAAGTCAATCCTGAATATTCATTAGAAGGACTGATGTTGAAACTGAAGCTCCAATACTTTGGCTGCAAAGAGCGGACTCATTGAAAAAGACCCTGATGCTGGGAAAGATTGAAGGCAGGAGGAGAAGGGAACAACAGAGAATGAGATGGTTGGATGGCATCATGGATTCAATGCACATGAGTTTGAACAAGTTCCGGGAGATGGTGAAGGACAGGGAAGCCTGGCGTGCTGCAGTCCATGGGGTTGCAAAGAGTCGGACACGACTGAGTGACTGAACAATGAGAGGTTTCTAATCACATCAGGTAGACAGTGCAATAGAAACACCTAGCAAGAAAGGTATTTCTACACCTGTTTCCCATCTACCTTGATGCATGTGTCATCAGACAATTCACAAGTGTTTTTCAATGAATGACCGTGTATGTGCTGGACACTGCCAGCCTTCAATGGCACGAGGCTGGCAGAGCAAACACTGATTCTCATGGCCTCGTCTCAAGTTTCAGTAGTTCTGATTTGGAGGCCACTAGGGACAGGGACCCAGCACATTTGCAAGTGATGAGGCTCTATTTATTGTGAGGCTCTCAACACTTCTTGATTTGGATCCACTGGATCTCAAGAGAAAGAACACTTCCGTGGTTTCAGACATAAAAATGAATCATGCAAGTTATGGCTGAGAGACAGATGGTCTTAGTTTCTAGGAATTAATTTTACAATAACACAATATATAAAGCTATTTCTACCGATCATGGCAATTATACAGGGCCATCCACACCTTAGCAATGATTTTCACAAATCTATCAGAAATAACATCAACAGCCAGTGAGCAAAGAATATCTACAACATACCACAATGTTCTAGCTTGGACAAAGGCCTGCTCTTCTGACTCTGGAGCAACATGAAATGAGTAGAAAGTAAGGCAGACATAGTGACGTCACCAGTCTCCACTCAAGCCCAGAGCATCGTATACGAAAAACAAAATCCTATCCAATAAGAAACCAACAATCTCCCATCTGGACATCGTGGGATAGCATCCAGTAAGAGAATTAAAAGAAAACTCTGTATTCCCATGGAACCAAACAGTGGTCAGCTATCCATCCCTAAAATGAATTTTCAAAAATCAGGAAATGAGTAAACGAAGAAATCTGTCACAAAGCTATTGCAATATTCTGAATAATGAATGCTATACAAGAATAGAAACTTTATTACATTAAGATACCACATGACTGTCTCAATTTTTCATGTCTAAAGGTTGGATATTGAAAATTGCATCTATGAAGTTCTAATAAACAGAGCAGTATTGCAAATGTTTAATTATGCTAATTTCATCCATATCTAAGAACATGCTGGGGAAAGAGTCTTGAACCCAGTTAGGTAGGTACTATGGGTTGTAGTCATTGAATGTTGAAAACGGAGTCATCTCCAAGAGAAGATGATAAGATGGGTGATTTAATCAGAGGAAAGGAGATTACTTAGTAACTGATATCTCACATCTATTTCACTGATAAATACTACGCAGTTACTCTCCAAGTCCGTGTGGGATGAAAAGAATTATTTCAGAGTTTAAACTGTCCCTTGCAACATCTTTTAAACTCTTCTTAATATGCTATTGAGTCCATTCCTGGCACTTCATAAATAAAGCTATAAAGTCTTGGCTCTGAACAGGCTATTGGGGCATCAACACCTCTGCCAGAAGGCAAGGCCACTGGCCAGGACTACCAACATCTCTGGTGTCTCCCACACAACTCCTAACACAGGGCTCTGCACTCTTTCCATTAAACTGCAACCACCCTAATTTACAGTCCATGATGTCACAAGTGTTGGACAAGACTTAGCAATTTAATTTCCCCCTAATTTAAAAAGGGGGGAAAACCCCTAGAAATCACAATATATGTTTAATGGACTAATAGCTCTTTTGGAAAGTGATTTTTAGTTTACTAACGTTTCGTCCTTAGGAATAAATGTCCCACACATCGTCTCAATTTCCTTTTCCTTCAGGATTTGAGCAAACCCCTAGGCCATTCCATCCTGATCACCTCCCCAGAACTAGCACCTGAAGCTGATGTGAGTCCTCTGATTGTTAACTTTGAAGATGCCATCACTTCAAGATGACTGTGGCTGGAGGTAAAAGAGAAATAAGACCTACCCTGACACAGGGTGGATCCAGAGTGGCCGTGGGAGGAAGGAATGATAATCAAGGGGCAGCCTCTCCCTCTCCCCTCACGCAGACAGACAGGGCTGGAGCAGTGGAGGAAGAAGTTGAGGGGCCTCATGTATACACATTCAAACAGGTATTTACTGAGATCCTTTCAAGCACCAGGTATACAAACATCAGTGAACAAGACACAGCCCCAGTCTCATTCATGGATTTTACAATTTTGCGGGGTGAGGGAGAGATAAGGGACAGACAATAATTAAAACAAACAAAGAATAATTACAAATTGTGAAAAGCGCCCTGAAGGAAAACAACAGAGAGTCACAAGAGAAAGTAACAGGGTGGTTTGGAGGAACCTAAGATTTACACTGGAAAGTCATGAAAGACCTAAGACCTGGAGGATGAACAACCAAGCAGTGAAAGTCATCAGGGTGGATGGATTTACCTACAGAAAAAAAGGGAGGAGAATCTGAGATGTTCTCCTGAAGTCACACAACATGAGGTCAGGTAGAGATGAGGACCTAAATTGAGAGGAGCCACCAGACAAGAGGGGCTGTGGTGGTCATGACTGTGAGAATGCAGTACTTCCAGAAGACACAGCAGGCACCACTCAAAGGTGCAGAGAAAGGAGGAGGTGAACACTGTCCATGAGCTTTGGCAACAAAGAGGTATCACTGGTGGCCTTGGTAACAGCAGTATTGGCAGTGCCAGGGGCAGAAGTCAGGGAAGATACCAGCAACCGATAATAAATAATAAACCATAATAATAAGTCCTAGTCATAATTAGAAAGGTAACATTTACTGAGTGCTTATTATGTACTAAGCACTGTTTTAACAATATTACCCCATGCTCTGCAAATGAGAACACTGACCCCTCAGGAAATCTGCCCAAGACTGCATGCTGTGTGTGGAGGGTCCAGGATCAGAACTCAAGGAGTCTAGCTCGAGTCCAAACACTATGCATGGAAGTGGGTGACAGTGAACAAGAACTAGGGCCTACAGGTAGTGGGTGGCGCAGTCCTGGCCCTGGAGTCTCATGAAAGCCTTTCCCAGCAGAGGACATGGCTGGGCAGACTCTACTGGCTACAGTGGCCACAAGACTGTCCTTCCACCTTGGGAAAATAATGACTGCCTAAGGAAGGGTATGTCTCAGAATACGCACTCCGAAATTCCCCACTATTCATCAGTGAGACCCCTAGAAGTTATTTCCACTTAGAGATTCCCTGAAGGGCAAATGCAGCTGCAGTCCACACTGAAGTCAGGTGTTACTGCCCTGCCACATGCCGTAACTCGGCAGCTCAGCTCTGGATCACACGCTTTTCATCAGTTGGGTCCCAGAGTCACAGGGTGAGACGGGGCAAAGCAAAGTGAACACACGGGATGTATCCTCTCCCCCTACAGTTTAGTCAGGAAGGAAAGTTGAGCCATGAGAAGAAATTGCTGCACTGCTGTTGAGCAGTCCTTTTAATCCATAATCAGGAAAACAAATACAGGCACCAACGAAACAGAGGAGCCATGGGTTTCTTTTGAGGTCTGCTCATTTTCAGGACCTGGCAATCCCACTGCTTTCATCTCCGCTGAGCATTAATTTTTAGATCCTTGGGAGGATGAGTGCTAGTTCTGAGGTGACCTCAGTGGTCAAAACCAGTGAGCCAGGGTCCTTGGGGGCCTCTCTAAGCCTTCCCTTCCCCTTGCCCCTTTCTCTTCCTTTCTGTCTTCAAACAGTTTAACATAGACCAAGTCTGAAAACACCAAGCTGGCCCAGGGTAAAGAAGTTACTGGTTGGTTTACACAGTAAAATTACAAGCCTGAACAAAAAATAAAACCATCCTCTGTGGAACAGCCCTACACACACACAAAAATGAGGCAAAATAAAATTCCTCATTCAGTAAAGCTTTCACAGAGATTACCAAACGCGGGGAATCAAAGAGGCTGGAAGCCTATTTAACATTTTGTGAGTGAATCTCCAGGTTAGGAAGTGGAGAACACATAAGTTTAGATGCACTTATCAAATCATGTGAAATATACATTATGTTCTAGAGTATTACAAATTAACTCCATCTGTATGCAGAGGACTAAAAACAAGCTGCAACAACAGTGAAGACTAAAGAGATGAATGAGACTTGGGGCCAGTAACTAGACTGCCTGCTACTCAGGGAGGAATCTGACAATCCTTCAAGCGACTGTTGCAGCAACTGTCCAAAACAAGGCAAGTTCAGAGTTCAAATTCTAGTCTCCGTGAAAGGAGTAAAGTAACTTAGAGTGCAATTCCTGCCATATGCAAATGACTCTAATTTTTCAAAATCTTTGTTATCTGCTAGCCTTGAATTGGGTACAAGTTGTCGAGCCTTTTTGTTTTGTCTTCAACTTTTCTCAGGTTACCTAAGTCATATGTGTATATTCTAAAAATCTAACAAGATTAGGAAAGTGAAGCAGCAGAAAACAATCACGTACTTGGCCCTTCCAGACACAACCTTTGTAGATTTTGCTACTTATTTTCTATAGCTTTTATTTATGTGAATGGGAACATCCTGCATGCTATCCTGATGTTTTACCCAAATTGATGCTGAATTTGTAACACACAGAAGCTCTTGTCATTCAGTTCAATTCAGTCGCTCAGTGTCCAACTCTTTGCGACCCCATGAATCACAGCATCTCATTCTCTGTCGTCCCCTTCTCCTCCTGCCCCCAATCCAGCCCTCTTAAATGTATTTCTTAAAACGTCAATGACCTGTATTTTTCTTTATTGAGTTGTACTGCTCTCAAAGTTTGATTAAGGCTTTATATTTCAAGTTTTATATATTCTTGCATTCTTCTTCCCAAATTCCATGCAGAACGCAGAACGTAAATAAGTATGCAGGATGCTCTTCCAGTTGTCCTACTTGCATAGACAGACCTTAATACAAGGAATGGCATCTGTTTTCCAGGTACAATGGAAAGTTTATCCTTTACAAGCAAAGCACAAGAGGCATTTGGGCTGTAGGATGCTATATGTTCTGTCTGTTCAGGGACAGCTCTAGTCCCACCACACACAGAACACCCGAGCACGCCCCCACATCCTTGGGTTTCCAAGGCTGCTTCTGTACTCCCCAGTCCTCAGGTCCCACCCTGCTACTATGGGGGCAACCGGGCCACCAACGGGAGGAAGAGACCCAAAAATGAATGAGGGGGAATTATTCTTCACATCTGTGTCAAGTAGTCATCACAACTCCTGTCTAGTTGGTAAGTTAGATGTTACTACTATTCTGTTAATGCAGGAGAAAAATGGCACAAAGAAGTTAAGACAGAATTTTAGAATGGGAAAGGACTTCAGGGATCAACTAACCTAGTGGATCAAATTCCTTAGTGGATTCGTGAAGGTTCTGGTTCTTTAGGGCCTTAGGTGGGAGAAGTAGACCAACTCAACATTTAATGTGGCAAATTTTCCAAACCTGACTGCCTTCGAAAGCATTTTCAGAAATGTTTTAATAGTGTTAGAATGTTTGTTTTTTTGCTATTGATGGTGAAATATATTAAAATAAGTCAATAGTTTCAAAGGCATCAAAAAGAAACCAACATTAATTAAAACCACTATACCACACTGAGATACTAAGTTTTGTTTCTAATCAATAGTAACTGGGAACTCAATACCTAGAACAGTGCCCAGCACATAGTAGGGCCAAATAGGTATTTGTTGGACGAACTTATGAATGAATGAGATCCATCAACTTCATAGAAAAACTCCACATAAAAGAGTACAATCATTCAAAACAGTAAGCAGAAAGGAAGTCTGGAAGGGATCCATGAATTGGATGATTAATAAGCAATTTCATATCTACTAGTTGTACACATGATATTGTAAAGGATCAAAAACTCAAACTGATTAACTATCTTAAACATCTACATAATGGACGCCAAAAAGTTTACACAGCTGAAAAGGATGGAAAAAAAAATTAAGCATTAGGATAAATGGAACTATATACACATGAAACTGATGAAGCATATTGTTATGAATTTGCTTAAATATGTGCTTAAGTATAGTGTATTGTTTCTAAAGCACCTGGTGACCTAACATATGAGGCCTACATGGGGAAGCACATGGCCAGCTTGGGGTGGGGCAGAGGGTATCTGTTTCAGTTCAGCCTGTATGTACTGCTGCCCCAATTACTTTCCTGCCAAAGATGACCTTAATGCCTCCTGTGGCACAGCAAAGCTTTTCAGCAGTTGTGCACGTGTTTTCAAAGCCTCCACCTTTCTCACTAACATGCAGCATCATCTCTACCTTCCACCCACAATGAAAACAATCAGCTTGCTTCCTTCCACAAATCTCTCCAGGAGCACTGCCTCGCCTCCTCCATCCTTCCTTCAAATGCCAGGTTCAAGCTCACTGCCTACAACTAGGCTGGCTCCACCTGATTCAGATCACTGCTTGCGCCTGCATCTGGAAGAAGGTACTCCACATTTAAAAGCACAACCAGTGGGCGCTTTGCAGTTCTGAACTCTGTTTCAAACTGCTTCACAGGTGTATGATCTTCTGTTTGCCGCTGTCTCTTCAAGTAGTCAACCCGAGACACGACCAGTAAGTTTTCTATGTTTCCTGTATCTCAAAGTGACTGACACAGTTTGATGCATGCAGAATGGTGTGCCATCAATATTTAGAAACTCAAATCTATGGTAAATATCTACGCTATAGGACGGAGACCACAATACATTGATCATCCAAGTTTTGTCCTCTTAAAATTCACTGTACTTTTCAGGGAAAGTTAGTCCATACTTAATTCATTCAAATTAAACATTTTTAAAGGTGCCTAAGTAATTGCTAACAAAGGTCCATCTAGTCAAGGCTATGGTTTTTCCCGTGGTCGTGTATGGATGTGAGAGTTGGACTGTGAAGAAAGCTGATCGCCGAAGAATTGATGCTTTTGAACTGTGGTGCTGGAGAAGACTCTTGAGAGTCCCTTGGACTGCAAGGAGATCCAACCAGTCCATTCTAGAGGAGATCAATCCTGGGTGTTCATTGGAAGGACTGATGCTAAAGCTGAAACTCCAATACTTTGGCCACCTCATGCGACAAGTTGACTCACTGGAAAAGACTCTGATGCTGGGAAAGGTTGGGGGCGGGAGGAGAAGGAGACGACAGAGAATGAGATGGCTGGATGGCATCACCGACTCAATGGTCATGAGTTTGAGTGAACTCCGGGAGTTGGTGATGGACAGGGAGGCCTGGCGTGCTGTGATTCATGGGATCGCACAAAGTCGGACACGACTGAGCAACTGAACTGAACTGAACTGACTGAAGTAATTGCAGTAGCTGGAGGGGGGCGGGGCAGGAACAGGGAGTATTAATCAACCTGGGAACAAAGCTAAACCTGCCTAGAACAGGGTCAGGTCCACTTGCCCCTTTCTGAAGGGCCCCTGCCATTGCTGTCTCCGAGGGTTGTTGCAGCCATGCTTAAGCAGGATTTTCTGTCTCGCGGAATGCTTTCTGTGTAGTACAATAAGAAATAAGACAGTCTCATCTGGCTTTCTCACATTTCAGTCCAATGCAGTTTTGATCAACAAGCTAAGCATTAGCTATTATTTACAATTCCATATAGGCTATATATAAGAAAGCTTCTCCAAAAACTCAAAAAGCTAACACATAGTAGTGTAGACACCAATGGAGTTCCTGATTCCTTCCCCAGAGGGGTCCTGGTGAAGAGATGATGCTTTGCATGGGCAAAGAAGAAGGTTCTGGGCCTCACTGAGGTGGCTGTGAGAGGTCTGAAGGAGGACTCCTTATCCTCAGGTCAGTAGAGCGAAGTGATGCCAGGGCTCCGGGCCTCTCCAATGAGAAAGGATAGATACCAAAGTGATCTTTCCTCTTGGCCCATTAATGTGAAAGGTCTCCTGTCACAGCCTACGTGTCAGAGGGAGCGCAGCCTTCTCACACCCACCTAAGGCCATCTAGATAGTGTGGACCCAGCAGCAGGAATGAATTCTAGAACACCCCAGACCAGCTAGCCAAAATAAGGTGAACATTTCTGGCCTTTTTCCTGCTGTCAATTTGGAATAACTTTAAAGATGAGAGTAATTACCATTCACTTTTCCTGAAGAGTCCAGACCTCTAATCTAAACCAGTAAATCATCTTTAAAAACAGCAACGCACATCACTGTGCTGGCTTCTCTTGCCCTTCATCGTAACCACACACTCCTGTCAGAAAACAATTCACAAGTTAACCCAAACTTCCAAACAGGGGCCCTCTGGTCTTCCAGGTGTGGGCAGCAGGAAGAGGCTGGCAGTCACAGCACTCTTTTCCTTTTCTTCATCACCTGAATGGAGTCCCAAATAAAATGTCCTGAAATATCAGAGCTGTAAGGGACTTCCAGATTCCTCCTCACCTGAACCCCTCATCTCAAGAAGCAGCAGCACCAGCGTGAAGAGGACTGAAGTGACAGGCAGACCCCTCGCTGCTGGTTAAGGGCTGGCCAGGGCCCACACCCGGGTTTCCAGGCTCTGACGCCAAGATTTGCTCTATTCTCTATACCAGTGGTTTTCATATCTTAGGTTCAGCAGAAGAATCCTTCCCAAACAAATGAAATGTTAGGCAAACCTTGATTCAAAGTGGCAACACTCTGGATCAAGTGGGGTCTAGAAGACCCAGGGGCCCTTCCCATAAGCCTGACTTCACCTTCCCTCAGGGCCCTGCAGCCGCTCTGAGGACCCCCGGGGTCTCCTGAGACTGCATTGGAGGAAGACTGCTCATATACCCTGCTGTGCCACACACGGAAAAATGCCATTCGGATGGGGGTGGGGGGTAAATATAAGCACACAAATAATGACATTTCTGAAAATTTAGAAAACAGAATTCAAAGCATGATCTACAAATACAGTAAGTCACACGCGGACTGGAACCTAGGCACGGGGATCACTCCATCCCCATTTTCCTTCCCGAAAGCAGGCAGGGAGGCACGGAGGTGCCGGTCACATATTGGAAGCAGGCCATGAACCTAGGCCCCAGAACAATTGATCTTCTCACTCCCTGAACTAAGGGCGAGCTTGCCAGGCTGAGGAGTGACACAGCTTAACCCTGCTCTGTGTGCAAAAGCTGATGAGATCGCCATTCCAACAACCAATCAGTAAGAAAGCCAGCTTTCTTTCCAAGATGTCTTATCAAGTGAACCAGTTATTATACACAAAAGATATGCTTTTTAAAAAAAAGTCTCCCTTTTCTTTATTGTCTCTAAACACTTAAGTCATTGTAACTAACTTATTCCCCATGACGTGGCCCAAACCTTCTGATGAAGGCAACAAGTCAGCATGTTTCAGAAAACAGTGTCGTAGCTAACTGCCTTTCATCCTGACCCCTCATCTCCATCTCCCCTGACTCATGAGGGCTCCCGACACCCCGCTGTGCAGCTGCACGATGGGCCGTGCTGGCCACGCTGTGAACTGCTGTGTCAGGCAGTGCGCCTCTAACAGGGAAGAAAGTACCGCTCAGAACCCCTGCAGCGTGGCTCCCCACATGTCTAAAAACACTTCTTGATATACAGTCATAGCTTTATTATTTTTATTGTGATTTAGTTTCAACAGAAAAAAAAGGTAACACAATATAACAAATACCCATGTATCCACTGCCCAACTTTAACAAATTTTAATATTTTACCATGTGAGTGCCTCGTCACTTCAGTCGTTGTCTGAC
Organism: Moschus berezovskii; assembly: GCF_049115385.1. Classification (NCBI taxonomy): domain Eukaryota; kingdom Metazoa; phylum Chordata; class Mammalia; order Artiodactyla; family Moschidae; genus Moschus; species Moschus berezovskii. The sequence continues at coordinate 47,163,164 of NC_142469.1, forward strand.
TCTTTGAGATCCTATGGACCATAGCCCGCCAGGCCGCTCTGTCCATGGGATTCTCCAGGCAAGAATAATGGAGTGGGTTGCCATTTCCTTTTCCAGGGGATCTTCCAGATCCAGAGATGAAACCCATGTCTCTTGCATTTCCTGCACTGGGAGGCAGGTTCTTTACCACTAGCACTACCTGGGAAGCCCCATATTAGCTTCAAATAACTTTTTTAAAAAATAAGTAACACATTACAGATACAGATGAAACACCATGCATTCCCCTGCTCATTTTCCTTCTCTTCCACCTTCCTTGAAAGTAACCACTATCCTAAAGTTAGTATTTATTACTTTTTACAAATGTTTAAATTTTTATAAGTATGCTGCTGCTGCTGCTAAGTCACCTCAGTCGTGTCCGACTCTGTGCGACCCCAAAGATGGAGCCATGCACAAAAAATACATAATATTCTTTGCAGATCTAGAACTTTATATGAATGGCATCACACTGTCTATATTGTTATGCAACTTGCATTTTTTGCTCAATTTTTTTAAAAAGCTCTTATGGAGAGTTTCAAATACATGCAAAAGTAAAAAGAATGTTATAGTAAAAACCCCTACCTACTCATCATCCAGCCTCTTGAGCAATCTTATTATATCTAAATATATAGAGATTATATCTATCCCCAACCCACTCAATCACCCTGCTGCCCTCCCCCAATTACTCTGAAACAAATCCTATACATGCAAAACTTTTAATGGTCTAGTTTCCATCAGAGCTGGGTTTTTTTCTAAAGAGAAACCAAAGCAGAAGGGGAAAAAGTCCAAATACACAACCTGGTTTCGATTACTCTGGGAATTATAGTAGGCCCTTCCTATCTGTACGTTCTGCATCTACAGATTCAACCAACCTAAATCAAACATATTTGGGGGGAAAAATTACAGTAAATTCCAAAAAGCAAAACTTCAATTTGCCACACACCAACATCTATTTATACAGTGTTTCCATTGTATTTACAACTATTTATATAGCATTTACATTGTATTGGGTATTATAAGTAATCTAGAGATGATTTAAAGTATATGTGAGGATGTGCCATAAGTGAAGAAAGAAAGTGAAGTCTCTCAGTCGTGTCCGACTCTTTGTGACCCCGTGAACTGTAGCCTACCAGGCTCCTCTGTCCATGGGATTTTCCAGTCAAGAGTACTGGAATGGGTTGCCATTTCCTTCTCCAGGGAATCTTCCTGACCTGATGTGCCATGGTTATATGCAAATATACCATTTTATATGAAAGACTTGAGTTTCCACAGATGTTGGGAACTTTGGATCTTGGAATTCCCAGCGGTTCTAGAACCAATCCTCCGTAGATTCTGAGGGATGACTACATAGCTCAAATCATTAGCAAATGCACTGAACTGGGCAAAAAAGAATGCCCAGAAGTCAAAGCATAAGCTGCTCCCTTCATACGACTATGAGGCCAGGAGAGAAGTCACCCCTGAACCTCTCCAGTGTTACTGCCTTCAGCCCCAGCTCAGTCTTATCTTGGAATACTTGAACTGCTCAAGATAACATCCTCTTGTCACCTAGAAAGAAACACGATCCTCACCTTCCTTTCCTTACTCAATGTCTGAACTGCATCTCTAAATAAATTTACATATATACATGTAACATTAGCAGTTAATGTTTACCAAGTGTTTTCTTTGTGCCAGGCAATTTTTTTTCATGCCTGGAGTTGTACTATTAACCCATTTGACAGATGAGAAAACTGAGCAGAGGAGTTAAATAATTCTCCCAAGGCCAATCAGCTCACAAATGGAGCCATGTATTGAACCGAGGTTGACTAGGTCCCGGGTCCACGCCACCACCCCCACAGCCTCCTTAGCAGAAGGACCAGTTCCCAGTGGAATATAAAGAAGCCCACAAGCCTGAACACTTGGAGGCAATCAAAACTACACTAGTAAGTATGTGATTAAAAACTGGAATAACTGAGCCAGACTAGAGTAACTGAGCCAGATTGAAGGCTATCTGTGGACTGCTCTGGGCAACTGGTTCTCAGAGCCATGACACTTAATATTTCCTTTTAAGAGGTTACAATAAAATTGACTTCTGTGAAGGAAAAGTTAAAAAAAAAATAGTACAAAGGTAGAGAAAAGCCATTCATGAATCAGCTTCCCCCTTCAACTTTACCCTCAACAGCCACTTATTACAGGGAACTAAAGAAAGAGTAGGTCGTGTTCTTACTGCCTGAAACACGTGACCCTCCTTCATCCTGAGAATGTGGCCATGCCATATCAAAGAGCTCATTGTGCTCCATGCACAAAAGAGGGCAGAATTATAATGATCTTAGTACTTGACCTTCATGCAGCAAATGCATCAAAGCCTGCTCCCTGAAAATCTCTGGTCATTCATAACAGAAAGTGGTTTGTAAGGAAGAAATGCCACTTTCAAGAACAAAATCCAGAATTTTACTCAGCAGCTTTTAAGGATGTGTGTGTGTACATATCTATACGTTAAATGCTATGTTGTTTATAAAACAATCTTTTTTAAAAAAAATCACGATAAGAGAAATCCTATTTGCCAATGCAACACACACACACACACACACACACACACACACACTTCTCCCTATCCACCCCCTAGTTCCCAAGCAAAGTCCCTTATCCAAAATGGACTGGGATTTTTCACTGTGATCATACTGTTTACTTGCAATTTCTAAACAAGAGTAAACACTACTGCGCCAACATCTCATTTTATTTATTCAATGAGTATTTATTGAGCACTGTGTTGAAACACAACAGTGAACAAGACATTCCTTGAGAACTTCAAATTTGAATATACAGAGGAATTTCCTCTTTTGCTTAAGTTCTTGACTTACAAAGCCTCGGTTGAGCCCACATCTTCTAGTTGGAAATTTTACTTTCTTATGGGAAAGAAAAATGTACAAGGGGTGGGGATTGGGTAGAGGCAGATAAGAAATCATAAGATGGTAACAGATATTTTTTCATAGGTTTTAAAGAACAGTTCTATAAAGGCCGTATAAACAAAGTTCCAGCTTCATTCTCGATAAAGTGTAAACCTCTCCATAGTATCCCCTCAAAAAAATAAAGGGAAAGAAGGAAAAGAAATACAAGGATGTTTGCTAGAAAGTTGAAAGTCTTTTACACTGTACTGTTTCTGTGCTCTAAATTTACATGGGTCGGGCAGGAGGAGGTAGAGAAACAGAACCAGCTGACACGGGTGATCTCCAGTCAAACATGGCGCCAGCTTTCTTTCTGTGAACTTTACTTGCCTTTTGTGTGTCTCACTGACCAGACATGGAAAGTTATACGGATGCCTGTCCCAGGTGCACTGAAAGGCATCTACAGCAAAGTTACAGTGCCTTGAATAAAGCAATGCACAGTGGGTTAGGGAGAGAGAAAAATTACTTCGAAAAGATTTACAGGGAATAAAACTAGCAGTAGAAAAGAGCAGGGACACTATGGGATGGGACAAAGTATTATGTTTCTGTATTAACTGCTTCAGAGTGCTAAAATTTCAAAGGCTTCTAAGATAATCTCTTTTGATATAAGGCTAACTTTTGACTTCCTGGTCCCAGCTACATTTTACTTATCCTCTGTCATGATGCTGGTCACTGCTTCCAAAAAGAAATGAGAGGCATCTTTGCAGTCCCCAGAGTGCCTAGTACTGTGTCTAAACCAAGCTTGGGGCTCACTAATAAAAATTTATCTTTAATTAAGTGAAGGAGGCCTTCTTTCCCTGGTGTGAAGCCACATGAAGGACACAGCACTAAGAAGGCTGAACCTGAATCTGGCCTCTAGAACAATAGCTAATTTCCAGTTTCAGGAAATTCAGGCGATAGAGGAACAAGATAATGACACCACAAGAAAAGTGATACATTCAGAATGTGGGACACCATGCAGGACAACTGACCCAGTTTCTGAAACAAGTCAATGGCCTGAAAAAAGAAAGGGTGAAGGGAGGTGGGGGTTGCTTTTGATTTTGAGACATAACATCCAAATGCTACAGGCGGACCTTGGTTGAACTCTGAGTCCAACAAAATAACTGTTTAAAAAAACTTCTTTAACATAAAAAAAATTATTCTAAACTGGGCATTAGATGATACCAATAAAATATAGTAAATGTAACCATGATAATGGCACCTTGGCTATGTAAGAATGTCTATATCTTTCCAAGAGTTATCCTGAAGTATGCAGATGTGAAATAACTGGTCTAGGAGTTGCTTTAAATTTCTCAAGAAAGAAAAAGGGAAGATTAAGCAAATGAGGCAAAATCTTGATAACTGTTAAAGTATGTATTCCATATTTTTGAACATGTTTGACTTTTTCATAATAATTGTTAAATTAAGGAGACTCAGAAGTAATTTAAAATTTTATGCATCAATGAAGCAAATATTTTTAAACCTCTCTGACCACATTCTCATGCCCATTAGTGAAGTAGTTTAAACTGGCACACCATTCATAGATCCTCACACCTAAGACTTCGGGAAGGAAGAAAATGGGAGCACAGGTATGTGTGGTCAGGTGTTTCCAGGTGTTTGCAGATGAGGTGTGGAAATGACCACATATGTCAGGTCCCTAAAGGGAATAATACCCCATTCATCTGGAGACAGTCTGACAAGCAAAACTGGCAGTTTCTACCCTTATCAGTCCGTATCATCACTTAGAATTTACAGACTTACCAACATATTCCCAAGTGCACAGCAGATAACACACCAAAGGAATGTGTGTAAATATAGCTATAATCCTAACTATTTTAGTCTTCTGTCATCTCAAAACCAGAAGACTTAGTTTATTATCATGGACATCAATATTTTCTAAGTTCCACAAGTGTAGCTTAAGAAAGCAGTACAATTTAATATATTTTAGAAAGACTACTATTAAAATGTCTAAAATAAATGGGCGAGGGCACTTACACTTTGAAACACACACACACATACAAAAACCTCTATCCCATGAAAATAAAAGACTCTAAATTTCATGACTATTTTATGCATTCTAATCAATTAATTAACAAATACAATCTTCTATAATGACTCCTTGAGAAGGAGTATGAGGAATAGCTCCTTGATAGTAACAGGAGAGAAAGAAGAAAGAATAGCAGAGCTTGACAAAGTCTAATAGAGCTTTTTCTTCTTTTTAAAGTGAACCAAGCTGCCAAGAATTAGAGAGAAGTGGTAGGACCTATGCACAAACTGATCTAACTTGGAAGGTAGAAATGTATTACAGAACCAGCTGATCCAACAAGACAGGCCTAAGTCACAAGATCACAGGAAAAGTAAGCATCGAAGGAGGGGCAGAGATGCCTTCTACTCTTTCTGCTGCACCCAGAGCACCAAGGGCAGGGAATCCCGTCAGACACAAGACCCCACCCATTCCTGGTTCAGGTTCTCAATGTCTCCCTGGTCCCCTCAAATGTTCAAATCCTCTTGAAAGTCTCACAGCCAAAAAGGCATCCCTCAGGCTCCATGTCCCCAAATCTAACCCCTTCTCCCTCCCCCCATTTATCAGCCTCCACCCTTCCATCTCAACCTCATCTCTGGCCATCCCCACCTAACACCTTCTCTGTCCCCTCGGGGCTGTTCCATGTTCCCTGTTTTCACCATTCTGCCCTTTTTCTCCCTTTCCCTTCCAACCCATTCTCCTCTCTTCACCTCTCCTTTGTCCCCTTCTCACTTTCTGCTTTACACCAGTCCCCAGTCTTGCTTCCCACCAGAACTTTCTGTCCCTATCTGTTTCTCTTCTTCACCATTCTATTGCTAGAAGCCAGTTCTGAAATAATTTGTCATCTGATTAAACCAGAGGAAACAATCTTCTCCTAGAAAGGGCCAATCTGGGATTTAAATGAATATAATATTTTAAAGCTGGTCATGTTAAAAATTGTTTTAAACATCAAGTATAACCTGGTTGCAGTAAGAAGGGCCCCAGAACTTCAGATAGGCTTTTCCAATTTTAGGTCCAGAAGGGCAGAATTTATATAACCAGACAAATGTATCCAAATCAACCTCCTGGTCTGTAATTCTTTTATCATGAGTTCACCAGCAAGGCTACAGGGATTTATGGATGAAAAGGTCGCTTTTCATTGGTTTATCATCTAAACTCCTTTCAAAGGTGCTTAAAGACAAGTGCTACTTTATTCACAAGAAAGCCTGAGAAGAGTGCATAAAGAGCAGTTCATTTATTTAACGTGTCCTGCAGGGGCGGGGGCGGGGAAAGGTGTGGCAGAGGTATAGGGGGGAGAGGTTTTTTTTAAGATCATAGAATAATACTGCTGAAAGAGGTTTTACTATGTAGCAAGTAGTCTATCTCCTCTTAATCCCCTTTGAAAAGATAGAATATTTGCTTATAACATTATCATTCTTTGACTTTGCAATGCCATCAAAGTATTAATACAACATGCTGGTAAGACAGTAAGAGAAAAGAAATAAGCAACCCGCCCCCCTTAACTGATACTGCAACAGACCAAACCTCTTCTACTGACAGTTCTCCCCTGCCTGCCCCTGCCCTGCAACCACTTGATTCCACTGTGTCTCAGATTTTAAGACAACACAGTAAGATCGCACCAGAAAATTACACAGCCCTCATCTCAACCTTACTTGCCTTTCCTAGAACTGAATTGGGAGAAGGTCTTAAAGGGGCCCTTCATAATTTAGATCAAAGGCAACACTGCTCCCTCGCTCTTGAAAATGCTGCCTACTACTTCCGATTTTTCTGCCCTCCCTGCCACCTCTGACTTCTGCTGGTGATTACTATTCATCACCAATGGTAAAGGAGCACTTTTTGCTAGGAACTATGCTAAACACTTAATATGCATAACCTGGATATAATCCTCAACTGGGATTTTATTTATGAGAAATGGGGGCACAGAAAGGTTACAGAACTTGCTCAAGGTCTTACCAGTAAGTCAGGGAGTTCAGACTGGCACCCCAGGTCTGTCCTAAAGCCCAAACTCTAAACCATGAGACAGTGTTAGGCAAAAAGGATCCTGCAAGCCCCTATCCCACTGCAAAAGCTCAAAACCTCGTAGAGGTCAGAACACCACCCACATTCACTCTGTGAAAAACCCTTCATCCACCCAAGGGTCCTCCCACCTCCCGCCTCTGTCCACCAGTGCCCAGTGGGCAGGAAGGAGGTCCTCCCCACTCTGTCCCAGGATAGAGTACTGTTCTACCTCTTCCTAATTACAACTGGCAAAAAGTGTGGGTTTAAATGCTTTCAACACTATGGCACCTGCTTAGAACCCTGATGGAGCCACCTTCTTCCTACGTGCCCCACCTCATGTCCTGGATAAAGCAAATGGACCAGACAAGAGTCATGTACCAAGCGACACAACTCCATGGTGAAACACCACTATTCCTCCCACCCAAGCCCTTAGAGTGACATTCCTTTGGAAGGATCACCCAAATGTCCTGACCCTGCTGGTGCTTCTCTTATGTGGGAGAAAAAGACTAAGAAAACAGGCTACTGTGGATTAGCCATTAGAAAGCTCCTGCTGAGCTCATGCTTTATCTTAGTTAATGCTTAAATATGCAAGTCAGAGACTTCAAGTTCACCAGGGCTTTTGGAGGGGGGGAGAAGAATACACAGAAGTAATCTTGTTACTTTTCTTGGCATGAAGCAGCCCAATTAAAAAAACACATATTTTGCACTGAAAAGTAGATTCTGAAACCAAAAGAAAAAATAGAGAACTAAAATACATGATAACTTCCCATACCTCTGTGGAGGAAGAACCAAACAAATTTGAACCAAGAGGCAAGTATGGAAGAATAAGACTGAGAATGGTTACTGGTGACTGAACACTTGGGTCTCTGCCAAGCTCTGTGCTAGATGCTTCATAGACAATTTCTCATTCAACCTTCATAACCCTGTGAATTCTTATTAAGAGAGGGAACTGAGGCTTAGGGACTCTATCTCCAAGGTAATTATACAGCATTTATTGTGTGCCAGGCTCTTTAAATATGCATATATTGACTCCTTTAATCCTGTTGTAAAGGATTAAAGGAGCAAGTGATACTAGTAAGAGATGAGCCATCTTACTGAGGGAGTCACTTGCCCAAGGTGATGGAGCTGATAAGTAAAAGGATTTAAACCGAGGCACTTACGTCTCTATCATCTGTGCTCTTGTCTCTGAACTATACTGCAAATATACTACCCGGGTTTTTGTTTTACTTTTTTTCTTTTTCTGCTGTTATTTCTCCAACGGGACTGCAAACTCTCTGAGAAGAGGGGGCACTCTTCATATCCTACTCAGCAATCAGTATTGTGAACCAGGGAAGGCAGAGTCATCAGTAAACACAGCTGACCTTTGAAAATGTGGGGGGCTGGGGGTTTAATCCATGTACAACGTACAGTCGGCTCTCTGCATCCACAGTTCCTCCAAATTCTCAGATTCAAGCAACTGCAGACTGCATTATACAGCCACATTTACTGGTAAAAAACATCTACACGTAAGTGGACAAATGCAGTGCCAGCCCGCCTTGTTCACGGGTCAACTGTAATGAGTCTGGTGCAACACAGGGATGGGGCTGACTGCCGGGAGTGTCTCATGCAGCTCCACCGCCCAGGTCCGGGCCTCCAGGTCCTCCCACCTCAGCAGCCTCCAAAGCCCCCTCCCTGACTAGTCTGGGTCCATTTCGAGGTGAAGCACGACTGGTAAAGACTGAAAATGGCCTAGCATAAAGGCCAGATTCTTTTACTCCCCATTTCCAATCCACAGCGGGAGCAAATGCACAGCAACTGGACATCTGCTCCTTCCTGCTCCACCCTCCAACCCGATGCCCACAAGAGCCCTCTCTCCCGCCCCAGGAGTGACCTCGGAAGCCACCGTCAACCAGCAGGTCAGGAAGCAAGTGGGCGTCGACCGACCACTCCTGCCTACAGCATGAAGAACACACTCTGTCCTGACCTCTGGGTGGACCTGTTCCCGTCCTTCCCACTGTCTACACTTACTGCGGTCGTTATTCCTTGACAACTACTTCTGGAGTGCCCACCACACACTTGGCTCTCTGTAAGGGGTTGGGAAAAAGGTGGACTAGAGACACACAGTCTTCCCTCATGGAGCTTACCCATCCTCTTCACCTTAAGAAATCCAGGTTTAGCTCACATGCCACCACCTATGTGAAATCTTTCCCCTGGCTGTTAAGAGTTATGTCCGTGTATTTAAAAATCACCTAAAATCAAAATATTGGCATGGCCAGTGGGGGAAAATAAAATACCAAATGAAAGAAAATAAGATTTTACTCAGAAAATCTTAGAAAGAAAATAAGGACATTTTACTCAGCAATATGAAGAATGGTAAAGGTTAAAAAAAAAATCCATGAAATCAATGATTCCTGGGAACAACAACAAAGAAATCTGACAAGGCAGAGAACTTTGATCCACTGTAACCCATAAACTGATCTTATCTTGCTCTCCCTGGCTATCTAGTCCTTCATTTCAAAAATCAATGGCCTGCCTGTGCATCTCAGGTCATTAAGTAAACAAGGAACACGGATTAAAACAATGAGGCTTGTGCCTTAAGGCAGGTGACAGATACTCCAGAAAACAACCACCACTTGCTAGGAGGACAAGATACTATCAGCATCTGGACTGGCAACACAACCAGTGAGCTCCGACACCCCGGGAAAGACAGCTAGCGACCATCCTCGAAGCTCACACTGTTAAAAGCGACTTGAATTCTCCCCGGCCCTCTAACACACCTTATCCATGTGTGTGCCACAGAAAAATACAGGGAATACACCTAAGTGAAATTTTCATAAACTAACTTCTGCTTCTCAATGCCAAAGAAAATGTGAGCAAATTAAAAGAGCATCCTGGACACAAAGGAACGCTTTCTGGATGGCCAGGGTCACACTGGAGTGTGCACCTACACCAAACAGCCGCACACTGCTTCCTCTCCTCAGAGTCTGCTTTAGGCAGCTACTTCCCCACACCCCAGCCCCGCCTCCCCCATACCAGCTGTCTACCTAGAAGAACTGAAAGGAAAAGCAGATAACTGAGCTTATGCAACACACCAGCTGAATTTAGACACAATTCTAAGTAAACCTACTCTGGTCTCCCTTACAAGGAGGCGAGAGGCAGGGAAAGACGCCGTCACGTACTGAGCACCCGTGCAGGGAAGGCACCACTCAGCATTTCATAACTCCAACACAAGAGTAATACCAAACAACTCAGCACAGAGTAATATTATTTCTAATTTCAAGAGAACGTGAGTGAGTTCTGGCAAAGAAGGGAGCTCACCTCAGGTCTCACAGCTGGTAGGTGACAGGGTGGGGGTGGGGTGGGTCCCAGCTCTGACCCCAAGTCACATCACCTCTTCTTACACCAAAGGTGAGCCATGGGGGAGTCAAGATCTTGCAGAGACTTGATACAGACTATGGAGCTTAGAACTCTTCTCACCACAACCTCCCAGAGTTTCTTCAGTTTTAGAGAAATAATTCTTCTTACTGTTGTATCTTTTAGAAGTTAAACTTCATAGGGGAACAATTAATACAGTGAAGACAAGTATCTCATACCAGACACCTGAATGCACCTTTAACTGAGGTGTTGTAAGCAACCTAGGATCTTCAGTATAGTTTCCATCAATAAACCTACAGGAAGAAATTGTGATGACTATAAAAAAGGGGAGACCACTCGCCTAACAACCTAACAAAATTATTATTTCAATCATTATCTTAAGACTGAGAAAACTCACCAAGCAGCATGAAAATATTTAGAAATTGAACTTTTCACAGGAAACTAAACAAAAATTAAGAAAACCATAACTGCAAATACATGTCAGTTCATTATATATAGTTCTATACACTCTTGATAAATTATAACAAATACCAGATAAAACATTTAATCCTCTACACATGGCATGTGTCAGTGAACACTTTTTCAGTAACTGCAAAAAACAGGATAAACATGAGCAATATCAACACCCATTTCCACTCAGCTGAGGATGTACTTGTGATTTCTTTGACCCTCACTTTTACACATAGAAAAAAAAGTTTTTAAAGAAACTAAAACAGCTCAAGCTTTTACCAAAATGCAACACAAACCTTTAACTTTTTACACTTTGATTGCTGTTCCTGCTAAGTCACTTCAGTTGTGTCCGATTCTATGCGACCCCATAGACAGCAGCCCACCAGGCCCCTCTGGCCCCTGGGATTCTCAAGGCAAGAACACTGGATTGGGTGGCCATTTCCTTCTCCAATGCATGCATGCATGCTAAATCATTTCAGTCGTATCCGACTCTATGCAACCCCATAGACGGCAGCCCAGCAGGCTTCTCTTCACAGGCTTCTCTAGGCAAGAATACTGGAGTGGGTTCAGTTCAGTTCAGTTGCTCAGTCGTGTCCGACTGTCCGCGACCCCATGAATCACAGCATGCCAGGCCTCCCTGTCCATCATCAACTCCTGGAGGAGTGGGTTACACTTTGATTATTTCTTGCCAAAATAAAGTGGAAATTTAAATTCTTCTCTCCAAGCCCACATGCAGGATTTACCCTGCAACTACAAATCTTTTCTAAAAGTACACTCATCCTATACACATAGCTTCATTCCTGCCACTATTTATTAAGTAAGTAACCTATAGGTCAGATAAACTTGATAATTTCTCCCTTCACATCTTGAAATATATTTATAAAACCTAATCCCTTCATTTGAACTGCCTTGGATTTGTGCCCAAAGAGCTGTAAATCTTCCTAGAGTAAACCGAGAGTTTTTTTTTAAACCATTAGTTACCCTAAAAAAAAAAAAGTCTCTTCAAAACAAGGAAAGGAGATACACACCCTATGGGCTTCCAAGTTCAGACACAAGTCCCTGGGAGGCACGGGTACAACCTGATCTGGACCTTGTTCTCCAAGCAAGTGAAAGAACTTCTCCCTAGAACATTCCCAAACTATCAAACACGTTCATAGGAAGAACGAAATTTCCTTGTTCCAATGCTCTCAATCCAAATGTCCAATGCCATACAATCCAAATGTCAAAATCTTGGTGGCTCCGACCTACTCATTAATTTGGTACGTATTTTCACTGAGAAATACATATTTCTCCATTACTTCAAAATTCACTTAATAAATGAAACAACACAACCTACAGGTTGTTCTCTCTTTTTTAGGGAGGGGGGTAAAAGGAGGAAACTCTTGTATCAACTGTGCCCCAAAGAGGAAACATTAAGAACAGTTAGTATCATGAAAGAAGGAAGACTCTTATTGTTAAGACCAGTGTATGAACCCATAGCCAAAGACCTCAATTTTATTAGCCAATATTCCTTACTCCTTAGTGAATCAGCACAAACTGGCATAAATACTTGATTTGTGACAACTGTGTTTTCTACAAAGGTCAGAAGATTGACCGGGGTATATTCCTTTGCCTTCCTGGAAAAAGGCTTTGTATTTCTTATCATTAATGACATAAAAAAAGCAAATACCCAGGAGCAAGAAGTCTGACAAGGTCTGCCCAGGGAGAAAACAGGCTTTTCCACAACTGAAGGGCCAGGCCCAGAGGCCACAATGGGGCTGAGCCAGTGTCTTGTCAGTTTTGAGCCTGAGACAATGCTGAGTTGTCCTCAGGGAGGAACCTGGAGGTGGCAAGGTCTCCACCCAAACTAAGGAGGAGAGACATTAAGGAAAGCTTTGCATAGGTGCAGATAGGTTCATGAAAACCTACTCACCACAAGTATCTTTTACTCACCCACAGAATATCCTATAAGTTCCCACCCACACTCACCAATGACCCAGAAACCATAAAAGGAGATCAGCTTATAAGGTCACCAGGAAGACTCCAGAGACACCCAGGGCTCTGCCCTGACCCCTCCTGAGGGTTAGCCTGGGAGTACACAAAATCCTCCTTGAACCGCACACTGGAAGGCATCAGCAGGTTCTGGAAGGCTTCTGAGGCATGCTTTTGTCATATGATGAGCCCAAGATGAGGAGGAGCCATGCCACAGAACGGAGGTGGGTACACGGCACCTGCCAGGCTCAGACCTCTTTCTGTGCCTCTCCCTGACCTGGGAAGTGGTAGACCCTCCTGCTGCCTCCACTGCAGCTCAGGCAGGGGAACGTTTCCAGTTTTTTTGTTTGTTTGTTTTTAAGGCCAACATGACCCTAGGACTCCAGAGAAGCACACTACTGAAGAATGTCTGAATGGGAGACATGGCACACAGGCAGCCCGGCTCTCTCACAGACATTTGCAAGATGAGTCACTTCATCTACATCTGCTGCTGCCACTCCTGCTCAGAGCAAACGAGTGAGGCAAACGGACCCACATGGGATCCCTGGAAACTGAACAAGTGGCCATCACAGCAGCGGGAAAAGGGTGGTCCAGAAAGGCTCCCCTCCATGTCTGCAGTTGCGGGAAGAAGAGGAAACAAGGAGATACTGGGAAAGGAGGGAAGAGAGATACTGGGTGGGGGCTGGGGGGAAAGGTGGGGAAATCAATCTCAACTCAACCATGTCCTCATAACTGTCCCGGGGCAGGGACTCTTTCCTCTGACTTGATCCCAAGCAGAAACTATACTGGACAAGACCCCTCTTCCCTCCTTCCTCGACCTTCTTCTGGCTGATTCTAGTGGACTCTAAGGAACAGAGTAAACCTCAAGACAGAAAGTTTCCACTCTCCCAGCTCTCCTGTTCTCCAAGAGGAAATTAACGAGAGCTGCCTTGATCTCTCCTCAGAGCTTCAGATGCCTCTGCTTCCTCCTCCCAAATCTCCAGACTGAACTTTCAATTCACTCCTCAGTGGCATCAGACCCACGATCATCCCTAATGTCATTACCAACCTGACTGCACGAGTGTGAGGCCAAATTCAGGAGATGCCCTCTGAGCATGCCCTGCCATTAGGCATCACCTGGCTGGCAAGCACTGAGTGGCCTGACTTTAGGGAGCTGAAGACTTCTCCCCACCAAGTTGTGAAGTGGCCTGGACCCCTGTTAGGCTTAAGGCAAGGTTTCTCAGCCTTGGCACCACTGACATTTTGAGATGGAGGATTCTCTGTGGCAGGGGCTGTCCAGTGCACTGGAGTATGTTGAGTGGCCTCCCTGGCCTCTACCCACCAGACTCCAGTAGCAGCCCCTCAGTGGTGACAATCAAATGTCTAAATGTCCCCAAGGGTTACCTCCACCCAACACACACGCCCCCTGCTCATGTTGAGAACCACTGGCTTAGGATTATCAGTTCTGAATAGTCTCTCTGTAAATTCCTGTTTTCATAGGTGGAGAAGTAAGACATGAGCTGCTGCAAGCTAATACGACTTCTATGTGAATTAATCTACAGAGAGGAGTACAGTCTGACAAAGACGTGATTACACTGAGGGCTTGGCCTTTGTAGCAGGGCTGAGGGGGGAGACGGGAATGGAGATACCACCAGTAGGAAACACGGTACAAAATGAAACAGCTGACTCCCCATTTGTAGCAGGGACTTGAAGCTGCTTACCCTCTACTTATGAGGGAACAGCACAGAATCCACATCTCGGTCTTACCCACGGAATACAGACTTGACACTGTAAGAAGCTCAGAAAGACTGAACCTCACCAAACATCCATGACCAAAGGGTCAAACCGGACCTGGCCAATGAAAGGAAGCCAACATTTCTGCCTGAGGGCTGTCTCTAGGAGCCCTTAACAAGCGTCCTGGTGTCCACATAGAAAACTGGAACACATGAGACACGAGCCTGTGAAATGGAGTGACTGGTGGTAGCCTCACAGGCATGTGAAATCACACTGAATAAGCAACCAGCAACTTTATTCTAAGAGTTCAAAATTATATACAAAAGGATAAAACATGGTTTCTGCCCTCAAGTTGCTGACAATCACGCTGGGAAAAGGGTTACTACACATTCATCATCATCACCATCTTAACCATAACAGCTAAAATTTAGTGGAAGTTTATTATCCTAAACTCTATGCAAGTCACTGTACGTCCATTATCTCTTTGACTCCCTATAATGTAGGGAGTATTACTATCCCTGTCCTATACCTGAAAAATTGAGGTTCAAGGTGACAACCTGCCCAAAGTCACAGAGCTGATAGTGATGGAGTTGAGTTTTAAATATAGATTCATTTAACTCCAGTCTCATTTATAACCAATGTGCAATGAATGTTGTGCTAAAGACCACAACACCGCACAAGGGCCAGCACGCTGGGGACTGGCAGACCGCTGGGATTCTCAAGGAAAGCCAAGGACTGGGGTTGGCAAAGAAGAAAAAAGTTCTTCCAAAGCAAAAAGTTCTTTAAAAATTAGCTCCATGTCTCACAGCAGCCTAATCTGCTATTGGAAACATTACTGCCCACAAGGGAAATCAAAGTCATTCCTTAAAAGGATTTAGAGGTTGGGATGAGGGGGATGTTGCAGGCAGGCACAGCTGAAAGCCAACAGATGCTGGTTTTACATCCAGGGATAAATATCGCCCTTTCTGTTGAGTTTAAAGCTTTCGCATTCTTTTCACAGCCACACCATCGTTCTAGGTCACTGGATCCTCTTTCTGCGGAGTCATGGACTCTTCTGAAAAAGTCTGGTGAATGCTACACACCCACTTCCCAGAAAAACGCCCATATACGTAGCTTTCTGCATACCATTTTAAGAACACTAAAAAAGGCCTTATACTTTACAAGTACAGGAGGATATGAATACCTAATTTGGCCGTAGGTTTGGATTTCACTTTTTTCAGGCATTTTTTTCCTAAGCGATCCATCTTCTCCTTCCAGAGCAAGTCTGCACTGGACCAAATCTAGCCAGTGTGGCAAGAGATTCATCCCAGTAGATTCATTCCCTGTAGTGGCTGAGGTACAGCACGCACTACACATACATTTAATTCTTACTTCTGAAGGTTGCCTTGCTAATTTTATTCTGAACGTGACTCCTGACATGGCCTTAAAAATGACCAAGGAAGGCCCTGATTTGGTTCTGATGTCATCTGATGTCTTTGGGACTCACACAAGCATTTAGTCAGCAAGGCGGCAGGCTTGTTCACATGAATAGAAGCTCCACTCTGTCACCCTGATGACTACAGCCTGGATGAATCGCAGCTCCTCATGGTAACTCCAAGTTATTCAGGCAGAGCAAGGACATACAAGCTTGCCATCCAAAATGCTTAATGGCAATTATGCTGCTTTGGTGATTTATTGAGCAGTACAGGATGTGCCCAATTACACACTCTATTTTTTCCCATTCTTATTTCATAAACTCCAATTTCATAAGAACATAGATTCTCCATCCAAACAAAATTATCCTCAGTGAACAACTGAAACACTAGCTATCCCCAAAAGTTTCTTTGGAAGTAGAGATATAAGTAAGACATGATTTTAATAAGCATTTTAATAGTTTTGGTTGTATCATTCATTCAAACTTTATGAAGTGCCTATACTTGGGATACTTTGGCAGGTCACAGGTACAGGGAGAATCATTCGCTGAATGTTAGTAATAGTAAAACACTACGTGATAAAGACACCAGTTAGGCCCTATATCAAGTAAAACAACTTTTATCAAGTAACATTAATAATTTTAATTTTGTTCTTTCCTATTCCACCCCAGATTAAAGACTACAACTTGAAATTTTTAGTAGTAAGCTGCCAACAACAGCTGCTTTTGAAAAATAAAAGAACTCTTATTATAAACAAATTATTAGTTCTGTCCAAGATAAACAATAACTTGGTGTTCTCGTCCTTAGACTCGGAAACACAGATTCATAATATAAATGATCCCAGCTCCACCAGAAAAGCATCATGCCTTCAAACACACATAGCCTCATCCATCTAAAAAACACTATAAAGCACATTCAGCTGTTAAGAAATAAAGGGGTACTGCCTCCAAAAAACTGGTAACTTCAGTTTCTAAGGAAAACATCTAGATTCTGCATGAAATAAACTGTTCTTTTAAGGAAAAGGACAGACAAAAAAATGTACTGTTAAATGTGTTAAGGAAAAATGTTTTACACACAAAAACAAATCAAAAAGGCAACATGAAACCATGCAAGACCTCTAAGACAGGAATCAGTCAATGATACTGTATACTTCTGGGCTCCTACATATAAGTATGGTCTGTTTTCTGACCCCAAAAATATAATGAAAGGATTTAATTAACTTAAAATTTTAACAGAGGATACTGTTAGAATTGGTTTGGGAAATGAACCATGCTCTTGGGCAAAGAATGTTATTTAACAAACCTATGCTGAGAATGATCTGCAGAGATTCCCTATGGCTCTGTGCAAGCTTGGTCCTAAAATTTAACCTGTAAGAAACCCAGGCAGGTTTAGGAAATGGGGTCCCAAGAGGGAAGTGACATGTCTCAGCTTAAGCAAGTTCAGAAGACTCATTTGTCAGGCTTTGCAACCAAGCTTAAGTGTGGTTTAAGAGTAAGACACGCCAAATTAAAACTAGTAAGGGCCATTAATCACACCCTCATGACTTCAAATACAGCCATACAAATATGCTTATGTAGGTCTGGTCTTCACTCTTAATCAGAGGTATTAGCTTCCTACTTCAACAGCCTATAGGAGGAGCTGTTTCAAAAGTGGGGCAAGCATGGTACAGCCCATTCATTATTTTAAGTAATTAAATAATAAATTTGTGACCATGAAAATTTTGTTATCCTTGGACACAAACAGATGGCTACTGAAGAAATGAGATCAATTTTACAGCTGAGAATATACCATATTCCACTTCCAGTTTCTCAATGTCACAGCTTAACAGATATATCCAAGAATTCAATTGGTAAACGGAATAAGAAAATTATTTTTATTTCATTTGTTTGGCATATTTCAACTGTTAAGAAGTAGAAATAAGGAGAAGTAATGCCTAGCAGAGCACCAAGTACCTGGTGAGTATTTAATATTAACTTGGATGACTAAAAGGGGCAATTACTCAAACCTTGACTAGCACATTGAAGACTCAGGGATCTCTTCTTTAAACCACAAATGCCCTAAGTTAGAAAGTGAAGGTATCATTTCTGTGTACAGGCAGAATGCTTTCTGCCTTGGAGCCACAGCTACACTTACTCTTTTTCTCCAGAGAACAGGCTCTGCTCTAAACAGTTAATATAGTAGCAGATTTTGGCACAGAAAACACATTTATCATGGACTCAAGCCATGATGGAGTAACAGCTAAAAAACTGACAGAATATATGAAACAATTGTTTTCAGACCCCGGATAACAGACAGCACAGAACTTAATTTCTGAGAAAAGTGAAACAAGTGAGGCAAGCCCTATGTCTGCCTGAACGTACTGCCAGGAGGCAGTTTCCACGCCATAGAACAGAGAAGCAGGAACTAAGAGGACAGCAGTCACGATGAGCCGAGGGGTGATCGTATTCGGGGAGGCCAAGATGGCTAGATTTGGCAGGGCGGCAGAGAAATGGGGGTGCAGCGCAGAGGTCCCCCAGAGTCAGGTTGAGTTCTGATCTATGTGAGAGAAGACTACTATCAGACTCTCTCTCTGATCCATGTGAGAGAAGTTGGGGACAGAAGCACCAGAAAGTAGTTGGTCTAAAAAGTCCCAAAGCTCACATAGGGCTAGAAATAGTTCATGTTTCCACCAATAAAAATGGAAATAATTCATTAATAATACACACGACATAAGATAAAATTCTCAGAAGAATACTGGAGAGAAATCATCCCTAAACTACCAATTGCTCTGGATCCACACTAGCAAAGTCTAAAAGCTGGCCTCAAAACAACTAAGTCCCAGCAACTTAACTGCATGCCAGAGCAAAGTCTAGCACTACTTAAAGAAGTACAACAAAATTTAGCACCCAAACAATGTATATAGCTCAGCTGGTAAAGAATCTGCCTGCAAATTCAGAGACCCTGGCTCAATTCCTGGGTCAGGAAGATCCACTGGGGAAGGGTTAGGCTACCCACTCCAGTGTTCTTGGACTTTCCTGGTGGCTCAGCTGGTAAAGAATCCGCCTGCAATGAAGGAGACCTGGGTTTGATCCCTGGGTTGGGAAGATCCCCCAGAGAAGGGAAAGGCTACCCACTCCAGTATTCTGGCCTGGGGAATTCCATGGACTGTATAGTCCATGGGGTCGCAAACAGTCGGATACGACTGAGCAACTTTCACTTTCACTTCTCAAACAATATGTCTGATATCTAAGCAAAAATCATCAGGTGGGCAAAGGGTGAAGAATTATGACCCAAAACCAGGACAAAAATAAATCAATAGGAACAGACCTAGAACAGAAGCCCAAGAATACTAAGAGTGGGTAGCATATCCCTTCTCCAGTGGATCTTCCAGACCCAGGAATCAAACCTGGGTTTCCTGTTTTGCAGGCAGATTCTTTACCAGTTGAGCTACTAGGGAAGCCCAGAAATGACAGATGATGGAATTAGCTGACAAGAGCATTAAACAACTTATTATACTGGTATAGCTTCTTTGGAAAATAGTTCTGCAGTTTCATAAAAAGTTAAACTGGAGTGGGTTACCATTTCCTTCTCCAAGAGATCTTCCCCACCCAGGGAATGAATGTGCATCTCCTGCACTACAGGTGGATTCTTTACCACTGATCCCATCTGGAAAGCCAGTATATGGATAAATATAAAAACTTTGTCTTATTTTTAATTTTTTAAAAAGATAATGCCTCTTCAAAGCAAAATAACAATAATATATTGTGGGGTTTATAGAATATGTAGAAGTAAAGTAGGGCTAAATAGGAAGGGAGAAAAGGCAGTTTATTGTTTCAAGGATCTTACACTCCATGTAAACTGGTATATTTGAAGGTTGACTGTAGTCAGTTAAAGATGTACAAACCCTACAGCAACCATTATTAAATAAGAAGGAAGTACAGCAAATAAGACTGGAGATAACAGGGATTCAATTAAACAACAGTAACAACTCAACTCAAAAGAAGACAGGCAAGAGGGGAAAGGACATAAAGAACATAAAGGACAAATAGAAAACTAGTAACAACATGGTAGCTTAATTAACAAGTCATAATTATATTGTAGAAAATGGTCTTTAAAAAAATCTCAAATAAAAAGCAAAGACTGTCAGACTAGAACAAACAACAGCAACAACAACAAAAACAAAGACCCACATACATATAAAAATAGATTAAACACAAAGACACAAGTTAAAAGTATAAGGAGGGAAAAAAAAACTATACCACACAAACACTAATCAAAAGAAAGTTGAAGTAACTGCATTAATATCAGGTCAAAAAATACTGTGAGGATGAAAAAGGACATTCCATCATAACATTGGAGTCAATGTATCAAGAGAATATAACAACCTTAAATGTTTATTTGCCAGTAATAGAATTTCAAAATACAAGAAGCAAGAACAGAATTGAAACGAGGAGACAAATCCACAATTACATCTGGATATTTCAAAATTTGCTTCACAAGAATAAGAGGTCACAAAATGAAGTTGGACATATTTATCAAACTGAAATTTATAGAACACACCATATAGCATACAACATTCTTTTCAAGTACACATAAAGTATTCTCCAAGACTGATCATATTCTAGGCCATAAAACAACTGATAAATTTTAAAAGGATTGAAATCACATCAAAAGATAAAGCACTTAGGGATAAATTTTACAGAATATGTGTAAGACCTGTACTCTGAATTTAAAACACTGCTGAGAGAACTTAAAGAAGGCTAAATCTAGAACAGCCCAAATAATTTTGAAAGAGAGCTAAATTGAGGCCTATGCTATCTGATTTCAAGACTTATTACAAAGCTACAGTGATAAAGACAGTATGGTGTTGGTACAAGATATGTACACATCAATAAAACAGGAAAGAATTTAGAAATACACTAAGGTGTCAAGGTAACTCAATGGATAAATTAATAATATATTAAAACTAACTCCAAATAGATTAGAAACTTAAAATTAACAGTTAAAACTATGTAGCCTGTTGAAAAAAACATAGGGGGGAAACCATCATGACCTTTGATTAGACAAAAATTTATTAGGACAGAAAAAGTACAAACTGGACTTGATCAAAACTTAAAATCTGTTCTTCAAGAGACACTGTTAGGTAAATGAACAAGCAATCCACAGACGGGGTGGGGGGAGAAATCGCAAATTTTATTTCTGAAGAAAAAATTGTATTCAAAATATATAAGGAACTCTTATAACTGACTAGTATGAAAACAGATACTCTCATTTCTGAAAAAGAACAAAGATCTCAATAGACACTTGACCAAAGAAGAATTATAAGTAAACACATGAAAAAATGCTTAACATTACTAATTATGCAAATGCAAATAAAAATCTACTATTATACACTTCGTACATTCTACAAAAGATAAAACAGTAAAATAACTGACAATTAGAAATATGGAAAGGGTGGAGAACAACTAGAACTCTCATACTTTGCTGGTTTGTTGGTCTGGCAGTTTGGAAGCTTCTTATAAAGGTGCATACACTATACATAATCCTATGCTGAGCTCAAAGAAATGAAAACATATAATGCAAAAAGACTTCAACATGAATATTCCTAGCAGTTTTATTCATAATAGTAAAAAAAAAAAAAACCCCAAACTAGAAACAACCCAAATCCCAAATGTCCAACGTCCATCTACTGGTAAATGGATAAAATATTGTGCTATTGACATATTTATGGCCACACTTATGGCAGAAAGTGAAGAACTAGAGAGCCTCTTGATGAAAGTGAAAGAGGAGAGTGAAAAAGTTGGCTAAAAACTTAACATTCAGAAAACTAAGATCACGGCATCTGGTCCCATCACTTCATGGCAAATAAATGGGGAAACAATGGAAAATGACAGACTATTTTTTGGGCTCCAAAACCACTGCAGATTGTGACTGCAGCCATGACATTAAAAGACGCTTGCTCCTTGGAATAAAAGCTATGACAAACCTAGACAGCATATTAAAAAGCAGAGGCATTACTTTGCCAACAAAGTTCCGTCTAGTCAAGGCTATGGTTTTTCCAGTAGTCATGTATGGATGTGAGAGTTGGACTACAAAGAAAGCTGAGTGCCGAAGAATCGATGCTTTTGAACTATGGTGATGGAGAAGATTCTTGAGAGTCCCTTGGACTGCAAGGAGGTCCAACCAGTCCATCCTAAAGGAAATCAGTCCTGAATATTCATTGGAAGGACCGATGCTGAAGCTGAAACTCCAATACTTTGGCCACCTGATGCGAAGAGCTGACTCACTGGAAAAGACCCTGATGCTGGGAAAGATTGAGGGCAGGAGAAGGGGACGACAGAGGATGAGATGGTTGGATGGCATCACCGACTCAATGGACATGAATTTGAGTAAGCTCCAGGAGTTGGTGATGGATAGGGAAGCCTGGCAGGCTGCAGTCCATGGGATCACAAAGAGTTGGACACTACTCAGTGACTGAACTGAACTGATTGACATATTTATATAATGGAATATTCATACAATGGAATACTTCATAGCAATTAAAAGGAATGAACTGCTGATAAAAGTAAAACAGAAATGAATCTCAAAGGCACTATGCCAAATGACTGGAGCTAATACAAAAAGTTATATACAGTATGACTCTGTTTATATAAAATTCCAGAAAAGGTAAAAAGCAGCTCAAATGTTGCTAGGGGCCAGGAATAGGGGCAGGGGACTGAATGAAAAGGGGCATTAGGGGACTTTTGGGGTGATGAAAATGTCTGAAATGTTTTACACCACAACTATGGTGTTACACAACTGTATACACATTTATCAAATCCAAATTTTACACTTATATTGTTAAAGCTTTAAAAGTATTCAAATTATACAACTCAATATATTTCATTTTTTTTCCACAAGTAAATTTCAAAATAAACCATCTTAGGATTTTTTAAGAGAAGTTTTTCTTTCTTTTCTTTAATTTTTAAAGTTTTATTTTAAATTACACTGAAATTTAAAATACATTGAAATTTTATTTCAGGGTAAAATTATCCAAGTACTTCAAACTGTGAGACTGTAGGGAAAAATATCTTTAACCTCTTTGGGGCACAAATTGGTGGGGATGGGAGGTGGCATTAATCAACAGGTATAAAAAACACGAATGCAAAAAAACCATGAGGCTGGTCTCTGAATTGTTAAACCATGCATATATGCCCAACCCCAACCCTTATCACTTACATCTACTTGTAAAGGACACAGAATGGGAGTGTATTTCTCTCTTTCAAAAACCAACACACACACACACACACACACACACGTCCTTTATCTATTCTCTTTTCCTCTTTGACTCAGAGCACAAAGATGGAGAGGCTCACACTATTAGGCTGTGAGGTCCAGTCTCATGCCTCTCATTTGTAAAGACTTAATATTGAACCCTCATCTCTTAATTCTATTGTGTTTCTTGTGGGGCAAATTTCCCTGTAGCTAGCTTACTGTGAGTTCCTGTTCGGGAATCCCATTAGAACCTTCACAATTTAGAAGCCTCTTAGATGCAGTCTTTTTATTTTAAAATAATAAAAAACAATAATTATAATATTAAAGAATACCAAAATAAAGGGAAAAAACCAAGGGCTCTCCAACAGGGAAATAAAGTATGGATAAAAACAAAAAAAGGACAGAAAATCTCTTAATGTAGCTAATATTTCATATGCATATAATCAAATCTGCAAGGAACTCACATAAATGAAGAGGTTATAACAGACTTCAACTTTTTTCTTTTCAAAAGTGTACTGAACATATGCGTTATATACTTTTTCTGTTTTTATTTTTATAATAGCAGTTTGTACCTCAAACATCTCACTGCATCAGATCTCCATCCCTACCTCCACTGTTAAGCACTAATTTGTTCTATCAGTGAATCTGTTTCCTTTTTGTTATATTCACTAGTTTACTTTTTAGATTCCACATATTATATCATACAGTATTTGTCTTTCTGTGTCTGTGTGTTTATTTTTTAATTGAGGTGCACATCTCCTGAGCTTAATGAAAGGACTCTAGCCTAGGCAACAAGCATCCTTGTGGTCAATAGTCAAGTCCTCTAGGCATGTTACCACCATGTATGTATGTGTGTTGTCAGCCCTAAGTTACAACTGAAGGACTTGTAACAATGTGTACCACTAAAGGGGAGTGACATGAAGAAACAGGTGAGAATAATACTGCCTCCAAATTAAGAGGTTGCTTGTTGGTCCATGTGGCTGACCCAGAAACACAAAGACGTCCATCCTAAAGGTGATCCATAGTGTTATTCAAAGAGATAACAGTGAGACAGAAATTCACTTGTCTACCTGGTACCTTTGCCTCCCTTCTAAACAAGACCACCTTCAATCTCAATACTCTATGTCCATCACCACCGTGAAAGAAGTAGACAAAACAGCCAGTGTTTTAGCTAATGTTAAAACTAAAGAGATCAAGGCCCAGTGCTTTACAACTCTGCCCGGGGTCACTCAGCTATAAAGCAGCTAAACCTGGCTGAGAGCCGAGGCCCTTCAGCACCTGGACAGGTAACACCAGGGTGCTCTCCATGAATGGTGGACACTATCCCCAGTCAGCACAACCAGTCCTACCCTTCCAGGAACAACTCCAGGGTCCTGTCCTGTCTCTAAGCCCTCACTAAAACAAAACCTTTTAGAAGTGACATGACCATTCACAATTCATTTTGGGGGGGAAGGCTAAAAATAGTAAGGTTCAGAGATAATCCATTTACTCAGCTTACCAGTTATAAACCATTGCTGGTTTATACCAACCATTACAGCAGGCTGATCTTAAAGACATTTAAGAACTAACCTCCGATAACCTCTTCCACATCATGTCCTCTGGTAACTATCCATTTAAATGAAGGCAAAATCTTGAGGTCTGGCAAACACTCACTTGCAGTTGGAGGAAGCACTCTGGCTACCTCAGTGTTAACAGAAAAAAACACATTGTACTGCTGAGCATTAACTGCTGAAGCAGCTTGAGGTAGAAACAAATCTGTCCAGGGAATTCAGGGCCAGCTTTCTGACCCTGGGAGACTAGGGGTAAAGAAAAAGTTAAGCTTTTTAATTTTTTTTTTCCCCACTTTGAGAATAGCATGGTTCTTTTCAAACTTTGGAGAACTGACGATCAGCAATGCTAAATCCTATTTTTAAAAAAGTATCAAGGCCAAAAGAAGAGCTTTTAAATTGTTTTCTGCTTATAAGCACACACTGGAGTGGTTTTCAAATAAATCCCAAGATAGCTAAAAGGAATCCTCAATGGTACACTCTGTTCAGAACCCCTAGAGTTGGCTAGCAGGTAGGATATTTGGTTTCCTGATTTCTGTCAGGATATTTTTGTTTCTGGATTGTGTTTTTGATAGAGAAAATGCAGAAGCATCAGAAAATAGTTGGTTTTCCTTTTTATCCAAGTTCTGAAAAGTTCTTTGAGTAGCCTTCTACTTTGTTTAGACTATGTTCCTAATCTAGTCCATGTTCCATTTCCCTCTGGGGGGAAAAAGATAGTTTTTAGTTAGAATAAGCCTCTTTGTTAGAACTACTTATAATACCAGAACACAGGTCTGTGAGAGCCAATTCTCAATCATCTTTAAGTAGAAGTGTCCATTTATCCATGGATCAAGTTTTCCAAGAGACTGAACTAGAAATTTCACTCAAGCATTTTAAAAATAATTCTGAGTATAAAACATATACTTAACAATGGAAACAGAGAAACCCGAGGTGATCTTAAGGCTGACTAGGACTACGCATATGAAATTCTATATTACTCCTGATGAATAGAATGAGGGAACTAGATTAGGACTTTCTACATGTATTTCAACTCTGATATTCTATGATCCAAAGGTCCTTGGAAAATGGCAGCAAATAGGATAAACAGTACTGAAGGCCAGACCTGCCATTGACTCTCAAAGTGCTGCAGTGATGAACCAAGACATGGGTAATGATCAAATAGTTCTTTCAGGGTAACTCAATGTTAAAGAATATACATTTCAGTGCCTGCCACATAGTAGATATCAATAAACATTTACTGAGTGAATGAATAAATTTCTTCCTTAACATTAAAGGTAAAGCATCCAAAGAATTTAATCTGTGAGCCATTAAAGGATGCTTATATATTACTACATGTCAGGATGGCAGACAAGTAATATAGGGCCTCCCTTGGGCTTTGGAGACAGTAGAATTTATTCACTCATCTGGGCATCTGAGTAGAGCAAGACAAACTAGGTTAGAAACAAATGCATCTTACAATCCAATCTTCAAGACATAAAACTTTACCAGGATCAGAAAACGTAGTATTAATGAAACAAGTTTCTGTAGGAAATATTATTCTTCCACAGTATTTCAAGTAGTGGTTAAAAAAAAAAAAAGAACACTTTCATCTCCTAAGTATACCCTTTTGGATATGAAAGATAAAACATACAAGTCAATCAATTAAAAAGTCCAGTTCTAAATTCCATGAGTTTAAGAACGAATGACAGTACTTTGCCCCTCAGTATTCTTCTATCTCGGAGGTTCATTTGTTTTTTAAACATAACAAAACAAAAAACCAAACAAACCCAACATGGACACTTGCTAGTTGAACTACCATTGCCTCTTCAACCTGCTCCTGTTGAGCTATCTTTATGGGACCTGCACCCTGACCCCTGGTGCCACAGAGGGCAAGAAAAATGAAAATCACACACATAACAGCGACCAATCAGCCAGCTGTGCAAATCGGCTGGTGTAAAAAGTGATCAAAATACACAGTGTAACCACTTAAAACATAAGAGATTGATCACTAAGCCCTTGATAAAAGTAGGCCTGGCTGATAAAAGCACTGGAAAAAAGTTTCTTGGCTCCCTGGCTTTCTGAACCTGCTTCTTCACAAGGCTGCTTCCTGGGAAGAAAAAGAAAGTTTTTAATGGGGTTTCCTTGATTATAGCATGGCAGAACTATCCAGACACATCAAATTTGAGAAAACTTTTTTCCCCCTGTTCTCCTATTGACTTTTGTTCTACTAGCAGTCATGCCACTGTGCGTGAAGTACCCAAAGAGTTTAGGGTGAGAGGGAGGAAAATCACAATAGTAGAAGTCTGATTCAGTTCAGCTCAGTTCAGTCGCTCAGTCGTGTCCGACTCTCCGCAACCCCATGAATCACAGCACGCCAGGCCTCCTTGTCCATCACCAACTCCCGGAGTTCACTCAAACTCATGACCATTGAGTCGGTGATGCCATCCAGCCATCTCAACCTCTGTCGTCCCCTTCTCCTCCCGCCCCCAACCTTTCCCAGCATCAGAGTCTTTTCCAGTAAGTCAACTCGTCGCATGAGGTGGCCAAAGTATTGGAGTTTCAGCTTTAGCATCAGTCCTTCCAATGAACACCCAGTATTGATCTCCTTTAGAATGGACTGGTTGGATCTCCTTGCAGTACAAGGGACTCTCAAGAGTCTTCACCAACACCACAGTTCAAAAGCCTGATTACTATGTAGAAAACACCACCCTACAACACAGCGAATCGCCCGTGGGAAGAGGAGCCAGGGTATAGTTTGTGGCAGCGAACAAAAAGAGTGATATACTGTGGGATTAGTTTCGGAAAGAATCCCTCATCTCCAGAGTTTCTGGATTTCTAGGCAAGAGCAGCAATTAGTCATTAACTGAGAAGAACATTACTGACAGCCAAGAAAGAGGCTGTGGTCAGCCTCCTATCAAAAGTATACAAAATTCTGGTCCTCAAACCCTGAATACCAAACTGTGTTCCCATCCTGCCCCACCTCTCTTTTTTAAGGCTTTTTTTTTTTTGGTTGTGCTTGCTCTTTGCTGTTCGAAGACTTTCTCTCGTGTGGTGGCTTCTCTTGTGGAGCACAGGCTCTAGGCGCATGGGCTTCAGCAGTTGCAGCACTTAGGCTCAGCAGTTGTGGCTTGCGGGCTCTAGAGTACAGGCTCAATAGTAACGGGACTTAGTTGCTTAGCTGCTCCAAGGAATCTTAACGGACCAGGAATCAAACCCGTGACCCCTGCATTGGCAGGTAGATTCTTCTCCACTGTACCACCAGGGAAGTCCCCCAACTCTCTTACATTTTATACTGTTCTGTTTCAGACTAAACCTGTCCAGATCAAAGTTTGTTAACGCACAACTGTCTTAATTTACTTGTAATTCTTACATTAAAAAATCCAAAACATTCTCCAGATGCAAAGCTAATTTTCAAGTATCACATGTTCGCATTATAAGATTAAAAAAACCTTTTTTCTGGTCTTTTGAGTGATGTGAAAGTACCACATTTTACAAAATAATCGTATCTTGTGACTTTCCTGTTGAACCTAATTTTCTGTCCTACCTCATCCTCATACTACATTTCCACACTCCCCATCTCAGCAATTCTGGTCAGGCCCCTCAGTTTATCTGAGCGGGGTATCAAAACTGGAAATATTCCAATATTCCCTGTGCTAAAACAAAAAAGAAAAATGAATATATGTCCTTTTTGCAGGGTAATTCCAATCATCCCTGAGCCATATGTGAAATTAAGATAACTCATTCTGAAATCCCACCCTTTTATTTATGAAGAGTGTCACCTTTGGCAAACTTTTTAATTGATCTAAGCCTCTGTTTCTTGTTTGACAAATCAGTAACTTTCAAAGTGTTTATTAGAAACAGTCTACGTACAGGATCCAGTGTAGTGTCTGATACATTATGTGTACTCAAAAAAAGCAGTAGTACTTAAACAGAAGGATGCTGATAAGGTGTGACTGCAAACTTCACTTATATCAATTAAAAAGTTTATTTTGGCCTAAGCAATATCTTAAGTTTAAAAATAAAAATTAGGAAAGCCAGGAGGCCATGCCCTTGTAAAACAGTATGAAAAACCTCTACAAAACAGAAGCACTTGGCTTTAAGTACCCCTTTCTCTCTTCTCATTGGGCTGTTACAATCCCCAGGTGAGCCGTACCACAAGAAAATGGTAGATGTCTCAAAATCATCATCCTTTTGGGACGTTCATAAGTAGTGTGTGAGGGCCTCTCCACAGGGATGCACCAGAGCTAGGACAATTCTCCAGATGCTTTAAAGGAAAAAAAAAAAAAGGCCCAAACCAAACAGCAAAAAAGCAACAGCCAAAAAAACCAACATTTAAAAACTTTGGGAACCCTGAAACATCCAGACTGGCTATTTTCTTTGGCGGAATTCATAGGCTGTTGTTCAATTTCAGTTCAAGCACAGACTCTAAAACTGTAACATTTATTTGTTGTTCAAACACAATAATGAACAATGAATGTGAACTGAATATTCCTTGTTCACAAATAGGTCAATGTCAAATATGATGTACTAATAAATCATGTGAAACCTCCACACTCGAATACAGTTTTAGAACAGGACGATTCACTCACTTCAGGCAAAGGCATGGCGCTGTTAAATGTTATCCAAATCCAAAAAGAATTTAAAAAAATATGTCAGGAAGTTCTTCCACGTAGTCATCCCAAAGGTATAATAATCCATAAAAATTTGACTTGACACTGAAGGGGTCAAAGTAACTCAATGATTTTCACCTTATTTATTCACCAAGAAACATACTTCTGTCTTTCAGGTCCTCTTTATTACTTATTAAAACCACCATAATTCTAGATTTTCATACGCAAAAATTTCCTGAAATATTTATAAAATAAGTCTTGTTTGTCTAAAATTTATGTTTTTCTCTCCTCTAGCATCTTCTGAGGCTTCCCAAGTAAAGGTAAAGAATCTGCCTGCCAGTGCAGGAGACGGAAGAGACCCAAGTTCAGTCCCTGGGCTGGGAAGATCCCCTGGAGAAGGAAATGGCTACCCACTTCAGTATTTGTACCTAGAAAATTCCATGGGCAGAGGAGCCTGTCGGGCTACAGTCCAGGGGACTGCAGAGTTGGACACGACTATGTAACTGAGCACATACACACACAGCACCTTCTGACTTCCTCAATAAACTAATTTTGCATGACACTGAACTGTCTCCTAATCAACACTCAGAGAAGAACTAAACATTATCATTTTAGTCAAAGTGGTCTGAGAGTGTGATGCTGCTGTTTGCATCTGATCAAATGTAAATCATATTCTTTCAGGGTGGCTTCAGTCACCATTCCTAGTACAGTTCAGAGGCAAAGATTCTTCTTCTGCTGCTGCTGTTAAGTCGCCTCAGCCATGTCCGACTCTGCAACCCCATAGATGGCAGCCCACCAGGTTCCTCCGTCCCTGGGATTCTCCAGGCAAGAACACTGGAGTGGGTTGCCATTTCCTTCTCCAATGCATGAAAGTGAAAAGTGAAAGTGAAGTCGCTCAGTCGTGTCCGACTCTTCGCAACCCCATGGACTGCAGCCTACCAGGCTCCTCTGTCCATGGGATTTTTCAGGCAAGAGTACTGGAGTGGGTTGCCATTGCCTTCTCCAAAAGATTCTTCTAGGAGTTCTCAGACCTACAGGTATTTCCATGATCATTACAAAAACACTTCTTTTTAAATTAAAAAATTGTCTATAATGTACCATACAGAGAAATTTTTTGATTTTAAAATTGAACTAAACTCTGAGATTAAAATAAGTTGATAGATTCCAGAGCCCTCATACTGCCATGAAGGAAAATGATGTTACATATTCAGTCTGGGAAAGGCTCAATTAGCCAACACTCCCCCAGCAGGTCACCCTCTCTCCTCCATTTGGCAGAGACCCCTTCCTGTATTATATACACCTGGAGATAAGAACAACCAACTTGATGTTCAACACTATATTTTCTTTCCTAGGTCAACATGCATATGAATGTTCTAGATACTTAATTTTTTTTTTCAGCCATACCATATGGCTTGTGGGCTATCAACTCCCCGACCAGGGATTTAACGCAGATCACTGCAGTGAAAGCGCAGAATCCTAACCATTAGGCAACCAGAGAACTCCCACTAGATAAACTGAAGACCACCAATGCTGTAACAGTCATAAGAAACTGGGAAAAAATGACAATAGAAAGTTTTATCATTCCTTAAAAAGTGAATAGTTTTCATGGATGTTACTTTACTTGATTCACTCATTTTGTTACATTCCTATTAGTCTTCAGCTATGAACTTGTGTATTAAAATGGCAAAATGAGTAAGGATTTCTTATAACTTTAAAAAGAGAAATGCCAGATTCTGCTAGCCTCATTTATTCATTTATTTGTAAGAACAAGGTCTGCCTTCATCATGTCAATTAAGCACCAAACAAGTTGGTGGGCAAAATCTCTTCTGAAATTGTCCAACCTTCTGTAAGAGTGACTAGCTATTCTAAGAGGAAAACAATTCCTGAAATCAGACTGATTCAGGTTAAATATGGTACCACAGGTAAAGAAGAAAACAAATAACTATAGACAAAAAGGAGAAAACATCTTACACTGGAAGGAATGTCAGTTTGTCATATTCCAACCAGAAAGTAATTTTGAAACCAGACTTCATTTATATCAGAGAAACAAAAATACATTCCCCAGGTTTTAGTAGATATATATTCTTAACCTTATCTTAATCCTTGAAAATCACTGCCTAGTCACACAGAGAAACACTAAAACACCAGCATGAGAAAGAAAAGTATCTCACCACTTTATCTAAGTTTCATAAAAAGTCTATACTTAAATCTCATCTCATCTCTAAGAGCTTCAGATGAGCATAACACACAGACACACATACAAATATCCCTATGTTGTTTATATTAACCAGCTTTTATAAAAAGTGATTCACATCTCAAAGGTTTTTTAAGGTCTAGTTCTTCTGGGCGAATATGAGATACAACAGAAAACAACATATAGAAATTCGGAATTCTTTGTATGCATCTTATACCACGTCTTCTGAGGTTTTAGCAGACTCCCAAATCTCACGCAAAACAAGATCTTGGTGGTATTCTCTAATTCTAGAAGATTTTCTTAGGCAAGCAAGATTGGAAAACCAACAGTTGAGTTGTGCATGCACGCTGCTACTGGGGTAAGGTAGAAATTTACGAAGATTTATTAAAGTAATAATGCTCTGTGTTGTCAAGGGCATGGAAACGGGCACTGCTGGTGGGAGTCTAGCAGGCTTTTATGAAAGAAAAAAAGAGATACTAGAGGGAAAAGTTTTAAAATTATGCATACTCTGAGGCATCAATTCTGCTTCTAGAAATAAAAGATGTGCATTAAGACTTATCTATAACTCTATAACATATATGCACCCTAATGTTCATAGCAGCATTATTTACAATTGCCAAGATACTGAAATAACCTAAGTGTCCGTAATAGACAAATGGATAAAGAAGATATGTATATATATATACAATGTGGTACAGATATACTCAGCCACCCTCCCAAAAAAAAGAACAAAATTTTGTCATTTGCAGCAATATGAATGGATTTGGACGGCATTACACTATGTGAAAACATGCTATGAAAAACACTTTATGCCATCATTAAATGTTATGTCATCATTAAAATGAAGTCATTGCACATTTAGCCCAGAAAATGGAAATTTATATTCACACAAAAACAGGTATACAAATGTTCATAGCAGCTTTATTCAAAATAGCCCCTAACTGGAAATAACCCAAATATCCAGTCAACTGATAAATGGATAAATAAAATGTGATATAGCCAAATATGGAATACTATTCAGCAATAAGGAGAGGGCAATGGCAAGCCACTCCAGTACTCTTGCCTAGAAAATCCCATGGATGGAGGAGCCTGGTAGGCTGCAGTCCGTGGGGTCGCTAAGGGTCGGACACGACTGAGCGACTTCACTTTCACTTTTTACTTTCACACATTGGAGAAGGAAATGGCAACCCACTCCAGTGTTCTTGCCTGGAGAATCCCAGGGATGGGGGAGCCTGGTGGGCTTCCGTCTATGGGGTCATACAGAGTCGGACACGACTAAAGTGACTTAGCAGCAGCATTCAGCAATAAACAACAAACTACTGATATGTGGAACAACTTGGATAAATCTTCAGGGAATT
This sequence comes from Moschus berezovskii, assembly GCF_049115385.1. Lineage (NCBI taxonomy): Eukaryota > Metazoa > Chordata > Mammalia > Artiodactyla > Moschidae > Moschus > Moschus berezovskii. The sequence continues at coordinate 47,195,921 of NC_142469.1, forward strand.
AGGTTAATGGAAAAAGCCAATTCCGAAAGGTCACATACTGTTTCATTCTTACATACACTTACACTGCGTTCTTGAAAAGACTAAATTACAAACAGGAAGAACAGATGAGTGATGCCAGGGTGGAGACAATAAAAGGTGTGTATGGCTATGGTGGCTCAGATGGTAAAGCGTCTGCCTACAATGCAGGAGACCTCGGTTCAATCCCTGGGTTGGGAAGATCTCCTGGAGAAGGAAATGGCAACCCACTCCAGTACCCTTGCCTGGAAAATCCGATGGACAGAGAAGCCTGGTAGGCTACAGTTCATGGGGTCACAAAGAGTCGGACACAACTGAGCGACTTCACTTTCACTTTTCACTTTATGGCTATGAAAGGGCGACAGGAGGAATCCCAGTGATAGCAATGTCCTATAGCTTGAATGCATCAATGTCAGTAACTTGCCTGTGGGTACTAGAATTTTGTGAGATATCGCCATTTGGGGAATCTGGGGATGGCATAAGGGATCTCTCTGTATTACTTCTTACAACTGCATGTGAGTCTACAATTATTGCAAAATAAGATGTTTAATTTTGTAATTAAAGTCATTAACAATTGTTAACGATATGGAAAAGTTTCCATAAATCCCACTCCCTTTATGAAAACTGACCAAGACATCAAACCACCAAGTTCCCGAGGCTTATAGGAAAAACCAGGCTTTAAGGCCATAGGTATAATAATACATAATACTAGCCAGCCAAACAATAAAAAATAAGCACAATAAAAGGTTAACAATAAACCACAGACTCATAGGTGGTTTTTATTTTCTTCATTTTTGCAATCTGAAGCTTTTACATTTTCATCAGTGAACACATATATTTTAATAATGAAAGAAAATATTCAGTACCAATTCGTGTTAAGCTAATCCTCCTAGGTAATACAATAAGGTTTGTCAGTAGTCACTTAAAAGTGAATGACTTTAAAAAATTGCAAATATGTATGGTGATGGATGTTAACTAAACTTATTGTGGTTACACTTCAAAATAATAGACACATATAAAATCATTACATCATACACCTGAAACTAATACAGTGTTATATGTCTACTATATCTCAATAAGAAAGAAATAAAAACAAATAAATAAAGTAAATGGCTTACTTCTCAGAAGTCTTGAAAGACAAATATCTAGAGGCAAATGTTGCTGGGCAGCAACTCAATCTTTTGCGCAAATAGAGGACTGGTATAGCCATGTGGATCTTTAGGAAAAAACCATCTATGCAACATCTTTTTGCTGGGATGTCGTTACATTCTGGAAGAAAACCTGAAATGGGACAATCTACATCCACAGTCAAGAATAAATGGGATGGAAAGAAGGGATCGAATTTGTCTGAAGAAAGGGTATAAGCCTTAACAGAAAGAACTATATGGTGGATGTGGAGCAAAGCCTACTTCTCAGATACTTACTCTAAAGCATTGCTAAGTTTGTAAATCAGAGTTTAAAGGACTAAAATTTGTCACTGGCTTGTTTCCCCCCTGTCCCGACCAAGGAAGGTGGAAGAGGGTTTTATAAAACTAAGCCCACTGAAACACAGTCAAAAATATTAATAAACTCAGGAAAGTGTTCTGTGACAGTTAACCAAGAAAAAAGACCAACTCAGTAGTAGAAAAGACCATCTTTGTAGAAGCACAAAATTCCCATCAATTTCCAGGGCAAGGCATACACCACATAAGGGATCATTATGAGAAACCTTATAAAAGCCTATAATTTTAAAATATATATGCTTTTTTTTTCCATTAATTTATTTACTTAGGCTGTGCTGGGTCTTCACTGCTGCACAGGCTTTTCTCTAGTTGCAGTGTGGGGGTTTCTCATTGCAGTGGCTTCTCTTACTGTGGAGCATGGGCCTTAGGGCACACAAGATTCAGTAGTTGTGGCTCCTGGGTTCTAGAGCACAGGCTCAATAGTTGTGGTGCATGGGCTTAAACACTCCGCAACATGTGGAATCTCGGATCAGGGATCAAACCCGTGTCTCCTGCATTGGCTGGTGGATTCTCTACCAATGAGCCATCAGGGAAGCCCTATACTACTTTCTAAATCAAACAGTAAACACCATTCAAAATAGGAAAAATAACTGTATTCAAAACATAAATCAACAAATTCCAGTTGTGATAAGTATACAGACACTCACATACACACAATTCTAGACATAGCTGAGAGCATACAGATGTACAGAAATAAATAACTGGGGGGAGGGGGTCCTAACTTGAATGGAATGTGAAACCTATTGCATGAAAACTGTATAAATCTTAATCATGTTGAATTGATTCATGGTGTTTTTCAGGTTTACTATATCCTTCTACTTTCTGTATATTCATTCTATTAGTTTTGAGAGTCCGACACTGAAACTTCAATTAAAAACCTTAATTTATCTACATAAAAACTACTTGCTATATATAGTGGAATTACATGTAACTTTGTCCAAGTCTCCTGTAAATGTGTTATCATACTTCCATAATTTAAATACTAAAAAAGAGAAAAAAATATTTAGGGATCCTAAAATAAGCCTAAAATAATACCTAAAAGGACTATACTTTTTATATAAAATTGCCCTGTTTAAAAGAAAATCCCTATTTAAAACGCTTATGTTTTAAAGAACATTCCTACGCCTTTTTCAGCTCAGAGGGTCATTTACTTATTAACTGGAATAATAACCGGGTAAAAGGAAGATGGAGGGCAAGGAAGAAAAAAACAACCTGCTCTTGCACAGTTATTCCGATCCAGGAATATGCAGACAGATGTCAATTTTCTAATAAACTCAGTTTACATCTCAAGTTTCTTATATAATAACTGTTAATAATCTTTCTATTAATTACATCTAAAAGAGGAAAAGAACATGCACAGAGGAGACTCTGAGAAATCTCTCGCTGGCCATTTTAGTGAAAAGCCAAGAGTAAAAGCAGTTAGCATACTTCTTTCAATAGAGCAAAGAAGTATCTCTCTTCCTCTTCTCTTGAGAGAGTGGGCCTTTGCCCTAGGTTGGAGTTTTCCAGTCACTACCAGGTTGCAGTGAAATGAACAGACACTATCAACAATCTTCATCTCGCTATATAAGTCTGGCTGGCATTCCTGGAAGCCATCCATTTGTCTGCCAAACCAATTCCATGAATGGGAGCCTTCCCAGAACATATTCAGAATTCTTGCCCTAAATCTCTGTTTCCATGATGGTGAATTTCCAGTAAGTCAATCTCCATGAAATGTGTAACACTCCTCCCCCAGCCCACCCCCAAATCTGGATAGCCCCAAACCTTTGGAATTGTGCTTCTGACTCATGGTGTACTTCACAACTTTGCTCAAGAGTTGGTTCTAGATTTTTTTCTCCTCTCTTCCGGTAGTCCCAGCACAAACCGTTGGTTCAGAGCATGGCCAGTGTGTCTCAGTGGCTTTTTTTTGGACATCCTGCTTGCGGTTGCCTTGGTTCAGTTTATCACTCAGCAACTGCTTGGTAATCCCCTGTCATCCCCACCCTGAATGTGCACATCAACAGAGCCGGGGAGCGACGCGTCAGCAGAACCGAGCCTGTCCCCTCCTCCTCTGAAGGCTGAGGTGCTGTAAGTGAAGATGAAGAAACCGCTGAAGAACACAACTCTAGGGCAAAAAGACTGTTTCAAACTGAGAGAAGCAAGGTGGTAGGGGGAGGTCCTTCACTAAACTGGGGGAGACAGAAGACAGGAGGGTCCAGAGGAAGGCAAGAATTAAATCAGAGAGAACCCACAATACTGTATTATTATGAATTCCATGGGAACCAGATCCTTAAAGAAAGACACAAGCCTCACCAAGTATTTGGGAACCTCAAAACTGCATGAAAGAAATTATGTCTCTATTTTTTATTAAATTTTTTCTTGCTTGCTTTAGCTTGAAGGAAAATTCTAGCTTAGAATTTATGGGTTTGGAAGAGGTTATTTAACAAACATGGCTGACTAGAAGCAGTTTCAGCAAAGGAAGAAGAATCACTAACTTAAAAAAAATAAAAATAAAAGCCAAAGCACGGATCCTAATTTTAGAACCTCTTTAGTACTGTAGTACGTGGCATGTGATGGACTCTTTAATACACCTCAAAAGCCAGGCAGACCTAAGTGCTTATTAAAAATTAGAAGAAACATGAGATCTGTTCCCAAAATAGCTCTCCAGCTACCACACATGGTACGGCTGGACTCAGCCACATACAGGTCTACAGTATGAGCCATCAAAGCATATTAATACTGCAGAATATCTATTTAAAAAATACATATCAAAAACATGGGGCACCTAACCAAGTGAATGCTAGGCCCAGGAGACTGATAACACAGTAGAACAGGCATAGTAGAATCAAAGCACCCTTTGCCCTGTACTGCTGGCTTAAATTTAGCCCGCGGAATCAATAATTTCACATAATCATTATCCAGAATGGTATGAATACCACAAGGCAGCAAGGAGATGTCCTGATCTCATTAAACACATCACAATCATTTTGTTTAAGAAGAAAACAATTTCTCTTAAGCTAGTATCCTCACAGCTGAAAAGAAAAATCCCTTTTACACCCGGAGACGTAATTTTGGTCTACCTCCGTGAATTACCTGGTCTCAGACTGGTGGTGGGCTTCTGGATTTAACGCATGGCATCGTTTCTGACGGCTCAACTGGACACTCTCAGGTCTGCTCTCCTTTTTTTTTTTTCCTGTCCCTGGTAGGAACTCACACAACTTCTGGGCTGTGTGCCTCTCAACATAGTCCAATGGCATCACTCACATTCTCGCATATCCCCTTTGGGCCACAGGAAGACACAACCGCATGGCCTACTTGTGGTCTCACTTAGCTTCTGCCACCTCCATAGTGATATTTTCTAATCTCTAGGGATTTCTTTCTGCTTATTGTGGGTTCAGGGTATCATCCACACCTCAGAAAGGACAAGTTTCTCTAACCCAGTATTTCATTTCCTAATGTGTGTTCTGCTGACGACTGTTTTATGCAGAAAGCATCCCCTGGACCTAAAACCGGGAGATGCTGGATTAAACTGTGTAAAACAGGTTCTTTACTGCAGGACTCCTCGGGGACATGAGCCAGACGATATGCATCTTCAAGACTCTAAAGGATGATAGTGTATTAAGTGTTCTCCAAGTTCATCTAACCACAAATCTTTTAAGAAACAATATGTGTGATCATGCCGGGGTTCCAGATTTTCCCAAACACTCTATAATTTTGTCTCTGGACAGGTGTACGGTGACCTCCTCTTTGCCCTGAATAGTCCTGCTCAGCACTATCTTGGACTCTCACTTCCTGCTTAAACTTTCCCACCCGCTCACAAACAAACATTTTGCTTCCCTGCTTACAAAGTATGCTTGAGATGTTCACCACTCATCAACTCATAACTCTTCCAAGGAATCTGGACATGGGTTTTTTTTCCTGTATATCCAAGTCCACATTCCTACTTTTACTTTGAGCAGTATTTTCTTTTAATTAGGGAATTAAACAGAAGTCCATAGATGGGATTTAGAGCATAAATAAGCTCCTAAAATTATATGCAAATCACATGCAAAATGTCTTATGTAACCACATTTTTCTGGACATAGGCAGTACAGTTCTCCCAAAGGGGTCTGTTAATAACACATAAATAATAGCAAAAATTGTATTATAAAAATATTTTCAATGCTATGGCATAATGGAATGGAGAGGAGACATATAGAAAATAGAGCAATTGACCTTTTTGGTAAAATAATACATACTGACACATTGTAAGTTTAGGGAAAATTCTAAAAAGGGAATATTGCAGAAAGGAAAAACAAAATGGTAAGCTTAAACAAAAACGACAGGAGAAAGGAATCAGGGTCTAAAGCAAAACTTGACAGAATGACAGAGGACCAGGCTGCCACCACTAAAATATTTTACTGGAATATTGAAACATACTATTGTTGCTGTTCAGTCACTCAGTCGTGTCCGACTCTTGTTATTCCCATGAACTGCAGCACACCAGACTTCCTTGTCCTTCACCATTTTCCAGAGCCTGCTCAAACTCAAGTCCATTGAGTAAGTGATGCCATCCAAACATCTCATCCTCTGTCATCCCCTTCTCCTCCTGCCTTCAATCTTTCCCACCATCAGGGTCTTTTCTCATGTGTTAGCTCTTTGCATCAGGTGGCCAAATTATTGGAGCTTCAGCCTCAGCATCGGTCCTTCCAAAGCAGTATCCTACATTTGACTCTACATGTTTTGCAATAATGCAAAATCAATTTCCAACTGAACTATGAAGCTTATCAATAACAAGATAAAGTGGCAGCTTCCCTGATATCTCAGTTGGTAAAGAATCCACCTGCAATGCAGGAGACCCCAGTTCGATTCCTGGGTCAGGAAGATCCCCTGGAGAAGGGATAGGCTACCCACTCCAGTATTCTTGGGTTTTCCTTGTGGCTCAGCTGGTAAAGAATCTGCCTGCAATGCGGGAGACCTGGGTTCAATCCCTGGGTTGGGAAGATCCCATGGAGAAGGGAAAGGCTACCCACTCCAGTATTCTGGCCTGGAGAATTCCATGGACTCAGTCAGACACAACTGAGCTACTTTCACTTTGGCATGATAACACCAGCAAGGCACTCATAACATGTAGTCTTACAGAGGTCATTATGATTTCATGTGTGCTCAAAAAGTTCCCTTAGATAGCAATTACTATAAACATAAAAGCAGGTTTTATTCTAAAGTCTCAGAAACGGGAGACATAAGAAGACAGATTCTATAAAGCTTCTCCTTTCATTATGTCTTTCTGTCCTGGAGTAAATAACTAATCTTCAGGAATTGCATTAACAAACTTGCCCTCCCCTCTAGAAAGGCATGTTTCTAAGGGAAAACATCAAACAATGAAAGGGCAAACGCATTGTACCCAATAGCTCCCTGTACCCAATAGCTTTTTGTTGAGTTTTTTAATAATAAAAACATATGTGGTATTTCATATAAAACAGTAACAATGCTTGGGAAGTAAATTCAATATAATAAGCACCAAAGATTTTCTATATCATTAGTTAAATTCTGCTCAAGTTGAAGAGTTAGAGCGGTGACAATTACATTGAAAAGATTTTCACCCTAACCCCTTCTTCAGAAATACTTCCAGTATTCAATCTGCATTCCACAGCACTACCTAAAAAAACTATATGTTCACATGTTTCATAAACTCAACAAAAATAAGCAGCAGGCTTTTGACTTCAACAACCTGTGGCTTGACAAGGGTTTGCAAAAAACAGCTGCTGGGAGCAGAGGGGAGTGGGAAAGATGGAAGGATACCTCTTAAAAAAAAAAACTCCTTGAGAACATTAAAACACCAAAGGATAAACCAAACTCTTAGTTCTTGCCAGTGTTGTTTGGAGAACCACCATGAAAATACTCTGGATCACAAACATCTCTGCCAAAATCACGCATTTTCCCTGACACTATAGACCACTAACCCACATTCTGAAATGGTCTCTATACAAAGGAAGGGGGAGATACCCCACGAAACCGCTCAGGTGAAGCCCATTCTTATCTCGTAGCACAAGGGCGTCACGAGGCAGTTTGGAAAGAACTGGGTTTTTGCCAGAGTCAACAAAGCCAGATTTGGGGACGAGGGCTGCTTGTGCCGACCGACCCCAACCCAGTCACTGAGACAGGACAGCCAGGCCCTGAAGCGTGAGGGGGCACGGAAGACCAGGGCCACCACCAGGGACGCAGAGCCCGGCTCTGTCATCTTAATGAGTTTGCAGCAGGAGAATGAGGCCAGCAGTGCCAAGCCCACGGAAGAAGGGCTGTGAGAGGGCAGTGACGGCACAGAGGGAAATGGGGCTGAGGCCGCTCACCTGACCCTAGGGCCAGGAGGCCAGTACCTCAATTCTATTAATAAGAAGCCAGAACGCCAGTAACTTGCCTGGAGTTTTCTTTATTTGACTTTTAAGCAGAGGGGCTTTTAGATAAGCTTTAGATTTTCTAACAACTCTCCTGAGAAGGGGAAGGAGGAGGTAGGGGACTCTCCTTTCCTCTCTGAAGTTTCATAAACTTCATCTGCTTTGTGAACAAATACAGCTCACACCCATATAAAAATCTCAAGTGGTCCCCATCAACTTGAATTTAATTTTCCAACAACTTTTTGAGGAGGGAAAAACCAGAAAGAGGGAAGAGCACCTGCAAACAGCTCTGCACCATCTCTCTGCTCTGCTCTAGTGGTCCTAAGGAAGCCAGTTTACAGAAACACAAGCACACAACCAAAAGATGTCCAAGAGAAATACAGAAAAGCAGAAAAAATTTACCTTCCTGAACCACACCCCCAGTTATTTAGCTCTCCTCTGGCACAGCTTACCTTCTGACACAACCTTTTCTCACTCTTTCGAGCTCATCTATTTTAAAACAGTAAGATCTAAAAGTCGGACACGACTGAGCGACTGAACTGAAGATCTAAAATATCTGCACACCCTATTTCCCAATCAACATCTTTTGATAAACTAGGAAATAAAAGAACATCTTGCTACTATAATGCGTAATCCTCCCTTCTAAGAAAAAACACTTGAACCAATTCCAGCTAACATGATCCATTAAGAGCAAGCCAGTTCTTTCTTAAAGCCTAACTCTGATTATACATGGAGGACTCGAACAAACACTCAACAATGTTCCCAATACCTGGACGTTTCAAATTACCCATTAAATTATACATTCCTGAGCATGCATTCACTTCTCTGTGGACACACTAGAAAAATAACCTCACTAACTTCTAATGGGATTGAGATTAAAGACCAGGTGCAGGGGGCAGGGAGCAATGAAAATGCTGAGGACCATTCTCCACCCCTTACCCACCGAATTACCACTCGCGCAACCATTCTTGACAAATGCCTTTTCAGAGACTCTGAAACCACAACAAATGTGCACCCCTAGGCCCCAACTGTGCCAGAAGCAGACTTCATGACACTCTCTTTAAGTATTCACACAGAAGCTTAGGCAGGTGTGAGGAACCATGGCACAGTTATCTGAGGACGCACACCCTCTTCCCACACACACACACTCACACTTCCACCACACCTCCATTCCAGAGAACCACTAATGCTTAAAAGGCCGCCTACATGAAAAATAATTTCAGGTGAATTTAATATGCGTTCTTGCTGACGACTAACAAGAACTTTAAGTTCCTGAAAGGAAAGAATTTTCTAAAGGTCAAATCACAAAAACAGTGGGCAAGCAGAAGAAATGGGCAGCTTCTTAAGCAGTCATGAACACAGGAATAAATGAAGAACGTCAAAGCAAAGGGCCAGGCTTACTGTGCTGAAAAACTGGCCAATATGTACAATTTGTTCCTCGAGCTGCACAAATTCCAATCATAGCCTTTCTAAACTTTCTCCTCTTTTTAAATCAGTTTTATTGACGTATTATTTACATACCAAAAATGCACCCCTCCTCAGCAGTTAGATGAATTTTGACAAATGTATACACTAATGTAACCAACCACAAAGACACAGTACAATTTTCATCTCCCCAGAAAGTTCCCTTATGCCCTTTTTGCAGTCAATCTCCTACCCTTGAAGCCCCTGGTAATCACTGATTTGCTTTGTGTCACCATGGGTGAATCTTGCCTTTTCTAGAACTTCATAATAAATGAAATCCAACAGCTTGCACCTGCTGCATGTTTGAAAATCATTCTTTTTTTAATCAGTAACTGTTCCTCTTTATTGCTGAGTAACACTCCTTTTGAATCAAGATACTACAATTATTCAAATTTTTAAAATAAAAAGACAGCTGTGGTTAACTCTAAAGCATACATAAAACTTTTTAAAATTTATTTTTTAATTGAAGGATAATTGCTTTACAGAATTTTGTTATTTTCTGTCAAACCATAAAACTTAAGAATACCATTATTTTTTTCTTTCAAAGTAATTGGAACCTATAAAGTAACTGAAGTGTGGATCCCAAAACCTTTGGCTTCAGGAACACAGGTTTTGTTTTGTTTCACCTCCCTACACAATAACTTGTTCAATTAGATGGAAAGAAAAATGATAACCTGAGATTTTTGTTTACTGCCAGCTCAAGATGATATTTCAAGCTGCTGAAAAACTATGAGGAAACTGTATCCAAGCAAATTTTTATGTGCTGCTTCCTGAATGCCTGACCCAAAAGTGAACTTCGGGGCAACGTTTAATTTAGTTCTCATCCTTCTGCTTCTGCCTGATTATAGTCAGAATTTGGGGTTTCATGCCGACTCCTGAGTTACTTTACCACCAAAAGGATATGATGAGATTGCCTCAAGAAGTCCTGTTTAGAAAATAAACTAAAATATATCACTTAAACTGTGTTCAACCTAACTGCCTTAGAGACCCAGGTTTGATCCCTGGGTCAGGAAGATCCCCTGGAGAAGGGAATAGCTACCCACTCCAGTATTCTCGTCTGAAGAACTCCATGGACAGAAAAGCCTAGCGGGCTTTTAGTCCATGGGGTCGCAAAGAGTCGGACACGACTGTGGGACTAAGGCACTATTGACTGTCCAAATCAGGAAGCTTACTACTATTTAGAGGAGAATACAGTTTGGGAAACACTGTTCTAACAGATGCAAAGAACATCCCTAGGAGGGCTGCCCAGGTGTAATGGGTATGGTTTTCCTGAAGGTAAATGGACCACCCTTAACCCCACTGTTGGGTACAAAGTCAAAACCTGAGGTTCTGACAGAGCTCCCAGTAGTCCCAGTCACACCTGGGCTGGGAATGAGAAACTCTAATGCCCCAGAGGCAAAAGCAGATCTCTGTGCTCCCATCCCCTACTCCCTACCTGCACCTCAAGTAGGTCTTTATATTAATAGCAGGCACAGAGGCAGGCAGCAACTTCTTTCAAAGGAAAATCATAGAGTGAGAATTCAGCTTCCTGCCTACTCTGCTTAAACTATTAGCTGGGTGCTGCTGCTGCTAAGTCACTTCAGTCGTGTCCAACTCTGTGTGACCCCAGAGATGCAAGCCCACCAGGCTCCCCCGTCCCTGGGATTCTCCAGGCAAGAACACTGGAGTGGCTTGCCATTGCCTTCTCCGAGCTGGGTGCTGAGTCCACTCCAAATTGTGGGCCTCAATTTCTTCTACTGAAGGAAGAGGCTGGCCTAGAATGAGCTCTGTTACTTCCTCCAGTCTGAAAGCAGTAATGTGAGTCTCATAAAAGAGCAATAATGTTGGGACTTCCCTGGTGGTCCAGTGGCTAAGACTCCATGTTCCCAACTGCCCCCTGTATGGAACGTGGAACCATCCCTGGTCAGGGAACTAGACCCCACATGCTGCAACTAAAGATTTTCCATGCTGCACTAAGACCTGGTACAGACAAATAAATAAATAAACATTTAAAGAAAAAAGACAATAATGCCAAGATTAAAATGAGAAAAGCTGCACAATATTTGAACCATGACAGAATTTGTAAACACGGCCATTCAAAATTCTGACAGAAACATAAGCCTCAATTCTTCAACATAATTTTTGGCCATTATAGTCTGTAAATAAGACTTTGCTATCTCTTTCCTTTCCTCTAAAGTATTACCCTGTCAAAAAAAGGAGGGGGGAGAGGTGTAATTTAAATTAAATCCTATTAATGAGCTGCAGTCTTCACATTTAACTTTATACATTTACGTGCCTGTTTTCGCCTGGAATACTACTAATGCTTAACAGCTTTTATTATGACACTGCATAGAAGATGGTCTTCTTTGATTAAGAATACATTTCTAGAGGATGAAAAGTTCCCTGGAGGGAGGGGAATATAATATATATATTACATGATTTTGCAAAAGTTTCAAACATGGTCAACATCTTTTGCATTTTGATTATTCATGAAGTTGCAAAGGATCACCTAAGCTTGACTAACATTCAGTATGAAACAGTTTATACACTTGCAATTAGAAGGCTATGTCTTAGAATCCACATTAGGCAACACTGTATAATCCAAAAGCCCCTCAACTTTCCCATCCGCATCCAAGGAAAGCACTCCTTTCCAAAACATTAGTCACAGGATCCCAAGCCGTGCAGACACCCATGCAGTTCCAGCACAATCTACCCAGCCTGACTCCTCCTACTGCTCTGAAAGTTCACAGCCGCTAAAGCTGAGGACTCTTTGGGGGCTCGGCTGCAGGGGAGAGAGCCTGTGGGTCTTCTCTGGAATCTGGGGAAGGGGTGTGTAGCCAGGGTATAAAGCCTGCACTCAAAGAACAAAAGCCTGCCTTGCAGATGGAGCACTTTCCAAGACAGTCAGGAATGGCAGGGCTGAGCATGCTGGCAGGAGCACTCATGTGCAGGCACGCAGTCCTTCTTAGTACTTGATGTCCCAGCCACGAGAGGAAGTAAACAAGGACCCGGCTTGTGCATGCGACTGTGTGACCCAGGGTGGCCCAGGCCCGGCTGGTCAAAACTCTTGACCCTCCAGGCAAGGGTGCTGATGTCACAGAGCTCCAGAATGTGGGCTGTGTGTGACCAGGAAAAAATTACAAAGGCCAGCTTAAATACAGCCTAGATTTCTCTCCACCGTTTAGATTTTCTTCTTTCAAAAACAGTAATTTTCTGAAGAAGTTCAGCAAAGCTGGAACACGGAAAACAGCTCCATGTGGAATGGCCCACAGGAATCCTACCAGGCACCGAGCATGGTGCCACCCCTTCTTCTCTTCAAAATACATCTCCATCTAACTACCCCAACCCTACCAGACCCAAACAGGGTTATCTATTTTATGTTAGGAAAGACCCTCAGAGATGTCCATTTTTAACTTCTCTCCTGTAGAACCTACATCACAATGTTTACCTAATAAATATTAAGGAACTGAGATACTATCAGGACCTCTCATCAAAAATTGCCAGCATTCCTTCAATCTTACCCATTTTCCAGTCCTACCAGAGCAAACTACCTTTCTGGCTTTCACCCAGTCGCAGAGAATAAACCCAGCAGAGCAGAAAGCATCCTGCAGAGGCTTTGCGTGCAAGCACAAGGCACCGTCAAACTGGTTTGTTTCTTCAGCCCAGACCACTGACTCCCCCAGCCAGCAAGACACCGCATCTTCTGTTACCACTAAGACAGTCTCAGTGTGTCCCAACTGTCAGTTTCTTCTTAGCCTCTGCCTCTTGGAGAGGGAGAAAGCAAGAGGCTGGGAGAGCTGGGTCTGGTCTCTGCACACATGTCTTATTTTGTATAACACATGCATTCCTATAAAGCTGACTCTAATTGCACTTCTGGAATCTGATTTTTTTTAAATGTAACAACTCATTAATTAAACAAATGTAATTGTACAACAACCTCAGTTATGTCTTTTTTGTAAATCTTAATTTTTCATACAGTTCAGCTTTAAAAAAATAGTATGATATCCAGTCCATGGTCCATGCCAATGAATAAGCACGCTCAGAAAAAGAGTGACCACAAATGTGGGAAAAAACCATGAGTAGACTTTTAAAAAACATATAGCTCAAAAGCAATTTACTTAACTCACACTTATCATCTCTACCTTTGCTGAATTTATCAATTTAAAGCTTTATTTATTCTTAAATAAAACATCACAGGCAATGCAACTGGTTAGCAGACTGTCACAAGAGCTTCAGAGCTTTTAACTCTGTTAAAGTAGCCTTAAGAAGCAGTTTCATTTTAAATGGGGCCTTACACTTAGAAGGCAGGTCCCTTTGGCCTTATTGCAAACAAGAGGTAACAGGACAGGCAGCTAGCCTAGTGAAAAGCTAAGGCAGGGAAGAGAATGGGAAGACCTTCTCCAGCGTGTGTCCCAGTTAATTGTGTTCCAAACTAGTAAAAGTTTGGAAACACTGGTCTGAGCCATCTCAGAGTGCAGCAATCCTTAAGTTTTCTATAAAAATACTTGTGTGTGCTACGACTGACTTAATGTAACACGAGTAGGCAAAAAGAAAGTTCCAGGTTCTAGAACCAAATGTATTATCGGGCAAGTCAACTAAGTACAGATAACCTCAGAGAGAAATTAAACATTTCGTCAAGGGTTTCTGATGACAATGCAAAAGCAGGCGAGTACATTGTACTTTAAACAATGCCTTGTCTGTTTGCAGGAACATGGACTGGCCTAAAATGGAGGGGAGGAAAAAAAAGGACAGCACTGAGGCCCAGTTTTCACTTCACAGGCAAACTGTGGAATTTGTGTGTCTATGTGCACACACACACATTTTTGTAAGAATTAGCAAAATCTGTGTCCCACCGGTGGGCACACAAAGCTCCCATTTGCCCCTGTATCTGATGCCTCCACAGGGAGCCACAAGACCCCCGTGAGTGGTCTGGGGACCAACTCTGCCCAGAGAAACACAGTCTCGGGATCCCTTCATCTGTCACCTGGAGGCTGATTCCAGCCCTGAGCAACTGTTCTAAGTTACAGGAGCCTCTGACAAAGGACGGGAGACCAGGAGGTGGAGCAGGAAAGCTAGGTATTCATTCACTGCCACTCAGGAACCAGTTGGGCTGGGTCTACTGGGAGCACTGGATCCATCTGGGGCCAGACCCAGCCCCGAGCTTCAGATTCTTCAGCAACTGAAAAAGGAATCATCTTATCTTCAGGTTTATCAGGAGAATAGTGCTCAATAAACTAACACGCTCCCCTTGCTGGCTCCCTGGCCCTTCCCTGAGGCATCATGACAACCAGTCTGGTTTCACAACCCAAATCCTGGTGGAAGCTAGACACCCCACCACACTGAGCTGAACACCAACTGACCCCTAACATTCCCCTTCTGCTGAGTCCTGGACTTCTTGGTAGACACAATTCCTCATACAGAGACATTCACCTTCAGCCACACTGTCTCATTCCTCAGTTTTCCCCCTAGCCTCAGTTTCCTGCCCTGGGCTGCTCCAAGCCCTTTCCCAAAGAACCTGATTCACACTGCTTCGGGGTCTGTGAAAGTCCCAGTTGCTCCCTAGGCCTGGAGCCACACACACCCAACCAAACTCCTGATATGTCAGAAACGGATTTACAAGGCTAGATAGACAGGCAAAACACACCAATGAGAGAACTCAGACTGGCTCACTAGAACCAAGCCCCAAACAGGAGCATGTCAACCATTAGACCAGGATTCTCTTTATGACATCCTAGGAGGAAAAAATGACAGGATGATTTCTGTTCGTTTCCAAGGCAAACCATTCAATATTACAGTAATCCAGGCCTATGCCCCAACCAGTAATGCTGAAGAAGCTGAAGTTAATCGGTTCTATGAAGACCTACAAGACCTTTTAGAACTAACACCCAAAAAAGATGTCCTTTTCATTATCGGGGACTGGAATGCAAAAGTAGGAAGTCAAGAAACACCTGGAGTAACTGGCAAATTTGGCCTTGGAGCACGGAATGAAGCAGGGCAAAGGCTAATAGAGTTTTGTCAAGAGAATTCACTGGTCATAGCAAACACCCTCTTCCAACAACACAAGAGAAGACTCTACACATGGACATCACCAGATGGTCAACACCGAAATCAGACTGATTATATTCTTTGCAGCCAAAGATGGAGAAGCTGTATACAGTTAGCAAAAACAAGACCAGGAGCTGACTGTGGCTCAGATCATGAACTC
This sequence comes from Moschus berezovskii, assembly GCF_049115385.1. Lineage (NCBI taxonomy): Eukaryota > Metazoa > Chordata > Mammalia > Artiodactyla > Moschidae > Moschus > Moschus berezovskii. Next base: position 47,211,439 of record NC_142469.1, read on the forward strand.
CTTATTGCGAAGTTCAGACTTAAATTGAAGAAAGTAGGGAAAACCACTAGACCATTCAGATATGACCTCAATCAAATCCCTTATGATTATACAGTGGAAGTGAGAAATAGATTTAAGGGACTACATCTGATAGATAGAGTGCCTGATGAACTCTGGACGGAGGTTCGTGACATTGTACAGGAGACAGGGACCAAGACCATCCCCATGGAAAAGAAATGCAAAAGAGCGAAATGGCTGTCTGAGGAGGCCTTACAAATAGCTGTGAAAAGAAGAGAAGCGAAAAGCAAAGGAGAAAAGGAAAGATATAAGCATCTGAATGCAGAGTTCCAAAGAATAGCAAGGAGAGATAAGAAAGACTTCCTCAGTGATCAATGCAAAGAAATAGAGGAAAACAACAGAATAGGAAAAACAAGAGACCTCTTCAAGAAAATCAGAGATTCCAAGGGAACATTTCATGCAAAGATGGGCTCGATAAAGGACAGAAATGGTATGGACCTGACAGAAGCAGAAGATATTAAGAAGAGGTGGCAAGAATACACAGAAGAACTGTACAAAAAAGATCTTCCCGACCAAGATAGTCACGATAACGTGATCACTGACCTAGAGCCAGACATCTTGGAATGTGAAGTCAAGTGGGCCTTAGAAAGCATCACTACTAACAAAGCTAGTGGAGGTGATGGAATTCCAGTTGAGCTATTTCAAGTCTTGAAAGATGATGCTGTGAAAGTGCTGCACTCAATATGCCAGCAGATTTGGAAAACTCAGCAGTGGCCACAGGACTGGAAGACGTCAGTCTTCATTCCAATCCCAAAGAAAGGCAATGCCAAAGAATGCTCAAACTACCGGACAATTGCCCTCATCTCACACGCTAGCAAAGTCATGCTCAAAATTCTCCAAGCCAGGCTTCAGCAATATGTAAACCGTGAACTCCCAGATGTTCAAGCAGGTTTTAGAAAAGGCAGAGGCACCAGAGATCAAATTGCCGACATCCGCTGGATCATGGAGAAAGCAAGAGAGTTTCAGAAAAACATCTATTTCTGCTTCATTGACTATGCCAAAGCCTTTGACTGTGTGGATCACAATAAACTGTGGAACATTCTGAAAGAGATGGGAATCCCAGACCACCTGACCTGCCTCTTGAGAAACCTGTATGCAGGTCAGGAAGCAACAGTTAGAACTGGACATGGAATAACAGACTGGTTCCAAATAGGAAAAGGTGTATGTCAAGGTTGTATATTGTCACCTTGCTTATTTAACTTCTATGCAGAGTACATCATGAGGAACGCTGGGCTGGAAGAAGCACAAGCTGGAATCAAGATTGCTGGGAGAAATATCAATAACCTCAGATATGCAGATGACACTACCCTTATGGCAGAAAGTGAAGAGGAACTCAAAAGCCTCTTGATGAAAGTGAAAGAGGAGAGTGAAAGGTTGGTTTGAAGCTCAACATTCAGAAAACAAAGATCATGGCATCTGGTCCCATCACTTCATGGGAAATAGATGGAAAAACAGTGGAAACAGTGTCAGACTTTGTTTTTTTGGGCTCCAAAATCACTACAGATGCTGATTGCAGCCATGAAATTAAAAGACGCTTGCTCCTTGGAAGGAAAGTTATGACCAACCTTGATAGTATATTAAAAAGCAGAGACATTACTTTGCCAACCAAGGTCCGTCTAGTCAAGGCAATGGTTTTTCCCGTGGTCATGTATGGATGTGAGAGTTGGACTGTGAAGAAGGCTGATCACCGAAGAATCGATGCTTTTGAACTGTGGTGTTGGAGAAGACTCTTGAGAGTCGCTTATACTGTAAGGAGATCCAACCAGTCCATTCTAAAGGAGATCAATCCTGGATGTTCATTGGAGGGACTGATGCTAAAGCTGAAACTGCAATACTTTGGCCACCTCATGCGACGAGTTGACTCACTGGAAAAGACTCTGATGCTGGGAAAGGTTGGGGGCGGGAGGAGAAGGGGACGACGGAGAATGAGATGGCTGGATGGCATCACCGACTGTGGACATGAGTTTGAGTGTACTCCGGGAGTTGGTGATGGACAGGGAGGCCTGGCGTGCTGTGATTCATGGGGTCGCGGAGAGTCGGACACGACTGAGCGACTGAACTGAACTGAGAAGGAAAAAGTTCCTCAGTAACAGAGAAAGCCATGCCTCTTCTGTGAAACTGATCTGTTTTTATTTACAGGCAATTACAAATCTGGAAGCTGATCTTATGTCCCTCTTCCCTTCAGCTGCCGTGAAACTCAAGAGCCAGATTTGTGGGCTAACTCAGCACCTGTTGACTACTGTATTGTCCTCTGGCCTCAGGTTTTATCCCTTCATGCTGCATGTGTCAGATTTCTAAGTTGCCGCTGTGGTACAGAGGAGCATAAACAAACTTGCATTTGAAATTAACACCTTAAGGGAAAGGTGGTCTTTGCTTTTCTGCAGGTTTGAGTCCACCTAGGAACAGCAGACTGATGTCTGTTTTTAGACCAGAAATAATAATGCACGGAGCCTGTAAGAATGTGGGATGGAAATGAGGTGGAAGCAAACTCAGGCCTGTGCCCATCACTTCTCTTCCAGGTACCCCTAAAGGATGCATGAGGGCAGCAGCCTGAACAAGGGGTATGGATGCCTGGGGTGGCACACCCTACCACACTGTGCAAGCCAACGTGGGATGATACCATTCCCAGTGTGTATTTAAGGCAGTTTAGATTGTCACTGTAGACTAATAGAATAGTAATAACAATAGCTTTTCCTACGTCGCCCTTAGAAGCACTCTAATGGGAGCTAAAAGGCATCTCTAAAACCGGGAGAGCATGCGGCACACCTTGCAGAGGCTCTCTGCCGTCCTGGAGGCAAAACATAGCCACTCCCCACTGAAGCACTGAGCAGGGCACAGGGCGATCCCAGAGGGCGGAGGAGCCGTGGATGCGCTGCCAGCCGGCTCCAGATCCAACCGTCAGCAACTGGTACCCAAGCCCGGGGGCCCATGGACCCCAACCCACTCTGAGATTGGTCAAGCTTCGACATAGACACTTTCAGCAGAATTCAGACTCCAGATGGGAAACCTTCACTCCATGGGAGCCAGGAAAATAAGACAGCAAAGATCCTTCATGGTGTGGAGACTCTGCAGACAGCAATTCCTGGCAGCAAAGCTGTAGGCTCATGAATTTAACTTCCTGTTCAAAGGGGGCAGCTCTATGACCCTGTGCAGGCTACCATGTATCAATTTCATCACTAACCAAACAGAATAAAGAGTCCTGACTTTCACCTCCCATCAGAGTGCTTCTGAGGCTATTCAGGGCTCCTTAGGAGAAGCTATCATTATTATTATTCTATTAGTCTACAACCTCCTAGGTTTTAGCCAAATGAAAATCTAAACCGCTTTTAAAGTACACGTTGGACTCAGTACCATTCGAAATTGGCTCTGTGTCCTAGTAAATGTGAGTTTCCAGATGGCACAATTCTAGGTGAAATCATCAAAAGACTACATAAGTGCTGCGTATTATCATGTGCCTTCCACTCATCAATTCACCCAATGCTCGGCACTTTAGGGGTAAGCCAAGGTACCTCCTTTACAAAAAGCAGACTCAAGTCTTCTCTTGGGGCTACATAAACAAATAACCAAGCCAAAACAAAAGGAAGATCTCCCTCCTCCCCATACCCTGCCATCTATCAAGTGGGGTCTGTGTTCTATCCCTTTTCCTTGAGGGCTGCAAAAGTTGTGCAAGAATTCTTTGATAACTGTAATGCTTTTATCAATGAAAGAAAGTGAACTCCAACACACTGCACTGTAAGAAGTTTCATTATCGGAGGTGGAAATAATGAAGGATGGGCAGAAATACACGCCAGGATGCAGAGCTCAGCAAGACTGCACTCTTTTCCAGGTGAGATAGACTCTGGGCCCAGAAAGGCCTTGCTCAGTGCCGCCTCAGCAGAAAAAGTGCAGCGTCCTGTGCATATCCCTGTCATTCAGCTGACCAGACACTCACTAAGGCGGTGCCCACTTACTTCTACAACCATTGTGGTCGTCCACACATCACCCTATTGGCCGAGTGAGAGCAGATGAATGAATAATCACGGCTGCAACTCATCTCCTGTCCCCAAAGGACCACGTCGTATGAGCCCTGGGTAAGGCCTAGACCCTGGCCCAAGCTACAGAAGCCAGTACCACTGCCACCAACCTGCTGGGGAGGGACCAGAGCTTCCAAAAACTTGTGTGGCTGGAAAATCTTAGGTTCACGTGAGCTTTAGTCAGATAATTTGCTGTATTTTTAGTTCACCTTTAAGGCACATATGGATTCATTCACCACATTAGAAATCCTATTTGCTACAGACCTGTAAACAATCAGCACTGGGTCTGAGAGTTCCTGGTAACATTAAAAGTAACTAGAAGTGGCACTTTCACTCTCAATGCCAAAGCCGAAGAAACTGCTTGTTTCAAAGACTACCAAATTTCTCCAGTGCCTACAAAAGAGCTTAAACATTATCAATCAGACTTTAATAGTTACAGAAAGCTGCTTTGGGGACTTAATTCTCAATAAAAGACTCCCAAGTCTACCCAACAGATGTAATGTACAGGCTGCCTGGCATTAAGACCGATGGAACCATGAATGTTCCTTGCAGCAAATCGCTGCCAATTAAAACCACTGACCAGGCAGCAGTACCCACTCCTCTGGCACAAAGTAACTAATTCTTGGAAACACTACATGCAGTGCAACTCTTTCCCATAGTCACACACTCCAAGTTACAACCGCTTAAGAAAACTTAGGCCCCACCACTCTGGATCATACAGCTGCCACCAGGCTGTCATTCTTCAAGGCCCAGAGGTCTATGAGGCAGCATTTTGGCTGCCCGAGGGTCTCCTATGGGTGCACTTCCACAGAATGCCTCCATACTGGCTCTATGAAAATGAAACACCTTGTTCCTCCCTGGAGAATAAATAGTGTAGGGCTGTCCAAAGTGAGGAATCTGTCCAGGCAGGTATCAGCCGGGGCACAGACCCTCATGAGACAGTGGGGCAGGTCATCTCTGTAAAAATGACTTAGGTGACCACTGAGGCAGCTCACAACTAAGAGTGGCCTCCCTGTGTGCTTTGTATCTCTCATCCTCAATTTCCTCCTCCAGAAATAAAGGGAGAGATCAGACAACATCCGAGGCACTCAGTCCTGGAACTCAGAGGTTCCAGCATCAACTTAGCATCAATTTGTTTCTCAGATTAGTCCTTTCCCTAGAAGATCCCTAAGGAAGCAGGGTCTGGGTGAGATGAACAGGGCGATGTTGGTTACCTAACGTGGAGATACCCAGAAGGGTGGTCTAGCTACCAAGAGTCAGGAGTAAAGGGTTGGCAGATGTGGAGTCAGTCATACCTCACACAAGTGGTGGAGAACAGAATCGAGGGCTGGATTGATCTACTGCACTATTGTTTTTTTTGGTTCTTATATGAATATCCAGGAAGAAGGGGGAAACAAAATATCAAAAGTCCATCCTGAAAACTCTCTCTTCAAAAAGAAATAATCCCATTCCTTAACATTTTCTGAAGGAGTCACTCACCATCTACATGATGAAAACCTTAACTAGAAGGTATGAGGTTAAATAGGATAAATGCGTTATCTTACAAACACCTCCTATATTCTCTATTTACATGCAAAATGCAAATTTTTCATTTCCTTTTAAAAATATTACTAGTTCTACAATACTGTAATTAGCTTCCAATTAAAATAAGTAAATAAACTTTAAAAAATACATTACTAGTTCTGACTTCTTACAACTAGATATAAAGACTTCCACGTGACTTCTGGGATGACAAACTATTTCCCACCAGTACCTGGGGCTGGCTATCGTGGCCTTTTTAGCACATGCTTCCCCTCCACTCCCACTACCAGGACAAGTCACAAGCCCACTGGGCCTGCCCCTCACATCTGGAAAACAAGATGTTTAGGATGATCCCTGTGTTTAATCTAAATGAAGCTGGTACACACTTGCTTCTATGGCTAGTAAATAAATGGCCTATACCAAACCAAGAAAGAAAGGTGATTTCTCCTTTTTCCTGGGGCTGTGTCTGTGTGTATAACGTCACTTAAATCTGCTTTGCAAGCAGTTTGGAGAAAACAGGCAGTCTGGAGAGGTCCCATCCCTAGGCATAATCACACTCCACAGGAGTGTAAGTCTTACAAGGCTTCTGTGCTCACTGTGGATGCTTGTCCACAAATACACAGTCAAGTCTATTCCTCTCAGGTTCTGAAAGAGTGACAAGCCAGGTGTAATACATCTGCCTCAACTTTACTAGAAGATCATGCAAACTCCCCTCCCTCTTTTAAACCAAACTGAGAGAGATGGTAGGAACAAACAGCCCAGTGAGATCTCAGGCAGTTCTATAAAATCAAAATCCCTAAAGCTTGAATTACTGACCATGGAGTTTATTGAGTCAATGCAGAGACGTGCTGATAGAGGTATCCCACCTCTATCCCTTCCCAACTGTATGGCCTTGGCTGAGTCACATAACCACCCTATCCATCAGTTTCCCCGTCTAAAGGAAGAGCTAATATGCATAAAGCCCACAGCAGTGCCTGGCACATAAATAAGTGTTCAATAATAGTATAGTTACAGCATGAAAATGATGCATCAACCTAAGGCTATGCCTGCACACATCACATCCATTCACACTAGTACAACTCAAAGATACAATTGTTGGGGGAGAGGAATAAAAACTTTCTAGCTTCAACTACAACTTCTTCCATAGAAGTCAGGACTCAGGGACCATATCCTCAAAACCAGAGGCCTCCATTACCACCTGACAGAGGGGATTTCTGAAGAGGGGTTGAGCAGACCGACATCCCGTAGTTCCATCTTCAGATCTGGGCCACCAGAGCTGAACACTCAGACCCCTCTGGTCCTTGGGCTGGGAGTCATGCCTTCTCCATGGCTGCCAGACAGGCTTTTTCTTAGGAGCCTGGCTGTTCCTTAGGCACCGTACTCCTCTATAAATGCATCCTTAATATCAGGTGTTTTTTCCAACATATACCACCACCAGCCCGCCCGCCGAATATGCAAGCAGCAGTCCATTCTTTAGGGAAACTAAAATGGAAGTGAACTAACATGTGTCTCTTCATCTGTGAGCAGTGGCTGCTTTGGGAAGCATCCCACCATGTGAGACACTCAGGTTTCCACCAGCTGACTAACGTGTGACTTCTTTAAAAGGCCTGAGCACTCTCCTGGAGTCCAACTTTGAATGCTGCTCACGGTGTTAAGGGCACCATATTCGGGACTCTCGTCCAAACTCTGGCCCCAGACATAAACCTCTCAACACAGCATTCCCCAATGCTGCGTGAATCTTCTCATGTTCCAACAACTGAACCTGCCTTCTTGATCCTTCCCAAGAATCCTGGTGAATCTGAGGAGTGTAACTTGCCTGCCCTCCCCATTCCCAAGAAGAAAACCCAGATTACTGTCCCATTAAAGCTCAGCATCCAAGCCGAGTCATCTCAGGTAGAGCTTGATACAGAAAATGGTATCTACTCAACTGCAGAAAAATCTGTAATCCAAACTCATCCTATTTTTTTTTTAATGTGTCAGATATATGAGTATTTATGAATCTCAGGCAACATCCTGAAGCGGCTGCTAAGCGGTCCTGCAATGAACTTCTAAGACCTGGCCAACCCCCTGTTCTTTGCACTATTTATATTCCTAAAGCCAATAGCTATGTTAGATACAGCTGATTGTGAGGCCCTGTTTAATGGACTACAGAATCCAAAGATACTGACAAGCAGCGATTAGCTAGTCTAGTCTCTACCTAGCTGCTCATGGTGGTAGGAGAGGCCGAGATCCATGCCTCGCCTCTGACCTCAGCACGAAAGCAGCATCATTCTTCCCTTCACTTCGCTCGCCCTCTCACACTGATTACACCCAGCACATTTTAATCTTATCTCTCCTCCACATGTCCCATGTCCGTCTGTGGATGAGTCAGGCTGATGTCTGATGCTGGTCTTAAACTAGGAACATTTGCCAAAGACCAAAACAAATAAGCATGGGAAAAGATCACCAAACAACAAGAATCCAACCTAAACACAGTCCTCTGAACAGAGTATATGCACGAGGGTGAACACGTGGCCTCCTCTGTGCACCTGAGTGGATTCTTTATTAGTGGGGGAGGGGACAGGACATCCCCCGTGGTTCAGTGGTAAAGAATTCTCCTGCAATGCAGGAGCCAAAGGAGATGTGGGTTCAATCCCTGGGTCAGGAAGATCCCCTGGATGAGGAAATGGCAACCCACTCCAGTATTTTTGCCTGGAGAATCCCATGGACAGAGGAGCCTGGCAAGCTACAGTCCATGGGATCACAAAGAGTCAGATGTGATTGAAGCAACTTGGCAGGAGGTGAGGGGGAGGTTGGTGACCCTGACTGCACAGAAAGCTACACAGCAAATGAAGATCTGCGGAAAGTCTATTCTAGGGCCAAGAACTCTGTTACATCTCCACAGATACCACTGTAAGCTCTCTGTTCATCTTTTTCAACTCTTATCAGGCCTCTGAAGTCAAGATGGCATGAAAAATTTGATTGTTGACTCCTAATCTGGACTCAGCGAACGACTAAAAGCAGTGATTCTCAAACTTGAGCTTGCAGCAGGATTACTTAGAAGCCTTGTGACAACACAGATTGCTGGGTCTAGAATGTCTGAGTCATTAATGTCTGAGGTAAGCCAAGAATATGAATTTCCAAAAAGTTCCTAGGTGATGCCGCTGCTGTTGGTGTGGGGATCATGCTTCGAGAAGCACTAGCTTAATGCATCAGAACATGGTAGAACTGTCCAGTACATCAGGTTAGGTTGCACAAAAGAGGAAGAGTGAGTTTATCTGTCTCAGATTTCAAGAATCATACCATAACTTGAACTAGCTCCATCTCTTCTTACAAATTCCCTAACACTTCAAAATTAGTTCAATAGGGTCCAGTAGAGACTAGAAAACAAGTGGGAGCTGGAAAACTTTAAAGAAATCACATTCATTTACACAAAAGAAAGTAGAGAAGAAATCCTAGTTCAACACTGCTTATTAAATAATGATGCTCTTGTCTTAGAAGTCAACTGTTCTCTTAGATCCCAATTTGACAGCACTCCTCCCTTTTTATATGGTACTTTCAGGGAGTAAACTCCACCTTGTAACCTCCCCACGGAGGAGAGGGTGGAAATAGACCTAAAAGTCATCACTAAATTGGCTGATAACTTCCACAGTCAAAATCTTTCATTTTTTCTAAAGCAATGTTCTCAACCCTAACTGCACACCAAAACTACCTGGGAGCTTTAAAATATATATAGAGATGCCCAGGCCCTATACCAAGAGATTCTAACCTAACTGGTTTCAGATTGGACCTAGACAGCAGTGTTTTTAAAAGTTCCCTGTGATTCTCAAATACAGCCAAGGTTGAAAACCACTGATGCAGGAGAAAGGTCCCAGAGAGATCATGGGTGATGGGAAAGAGGGAAGAAGGACAGGAAGACCTCTTCAGCTAATGTCTAATGACACAAAACAGGAAAGAATGGGACAGCAGCTGGGAGCAATTAGGACAAGTAAAACTGGGCTCTTAGATTCTGAGACTGAGCTAAGGCTCAACCCAACACTGGTAGTCTCAGGTTCAAAAATCAGAAACAGCTAATCAAGGAAGTGCCCTCACTTGTCAAAGACGAGGCTACAGTCCAAAGGAAATACCAGGAAACCCTTTTTTAAAAGGGTACTATTTTTTTCAGAAGAGTTAGTGAATAACTGAACTTGAGGCAAAGAGCTTTAATGTCTCACAAGGTTCAACTCTGAAATCATGTGCCTGAAAAACAATAAAATGTATCCTTGAGCAAAATTAATTATTTTTCCCAAAAGGGTGGCAAGAGGGAAGAGATGACAGCAGTAACTCTCAAAGCCCATGGTAATCAAAATTATCTCCCCAGTAACCACACTGACAAGTGAGTTTTCAAAGTTGTAAAATCATGTGATGCAGATGATAAAACCAAGATAGAGTTATTTTCTTCTCTTCCTTCTTGACTAAGCACAGAAGCATGAGGTAACAAGCTAGAAAAGACATATGAAAGCTTTATGATCCTGTTTAAGATAGAATGATTAACACAAAACAAAGCAGTTAGAAGGACGCAGTGTTGATGGTCAGTGGACACAGCAGGAATCTCAGCTCAGGTAACACAGACAGAAGTCAGGTGAAGATTATCTGTGCTCCCAGCAGGACAAACACTGGGAGCCCAGAGAGAAAAACCCAGATGTTAACTGTGTTAACAGTTAAAACTTATCCATCAATTTAAAGTCCTGATGTGATTAGAAAACCAAGATGTGGGAAAATATGCATCTTAAAAACAAGCATGGTAATTTTTTATAAAAACATTCATTTGTGAAGTCATTATGTTAAAAATCAATTTGGAAGATGGTAGTTTTCCCTACCTCGAGTTGTTGTTTAGTCACTCAGTTGTTTCCGACTCTTGATGACCCCATGGACTGCAGCCTGCCAGGCTCCTCTGTCCATGGGATTTCCCAGGCAAGAATACTGGAGTGGGTTGCCATTTCCTTCTCTAGGGGATCCTCCTGAGCCAGGGATTGAACCGGTATCTCCGGCATTGGCAGGTGGGTTCTTTGTGGCTGAGCACCAGGGAGCCCATAACACCACAAGTTCAGTTCAGTTCAGTTCAGTTCAGTCGCTCAGTCGTGTCCGACTCTTTGCGACCCCATGAATCACAGCACACCAGGCCTCTTTGTCCATCACCAACTCCCGGAGTTCACTCAAACTCATGTCCATCGAGTTGGTGATGCCATCCAGCCATCTTATTCTCTGTTGTCCCCGTCTCCTCCTGCCCCCAATCCTTCCCAGCATCAGAGTCTTTTCCAGTGAGTCAACTTGTCGCATGAGGTGGCCAAAGTATTGCAGTTTCAGCTTTAGCATCAGTCCTTCCAATGAACACTCAGGATTGATCTCCTTTTGAATGGACTGGTTGGATCTCCTTGCAGTCCAAGGGACTCTCAAGAGTCTTCTCCAGCACCACAGTTCAAAAGCATCAATTCTTCGGCGATCAGCTTTCTTCACAGTCCAACTCTCACAACCATACATGACCACTGGAAAAACCATAGCCTTGACCAGATGGACCTTTGTTGGCAAAGTAATGTCTCTGCTTTTTAATATGCTATCTAGGTTGGTCATAACTTTCCTTCCAAGGAGTAAGCGTCTTTTAATTTCATGGCTGCAATCAGTATCTGCAGTGATTTTGGAGCCCAAAAAAAATAAAGTCTAACACTGTTTCCACTGCTTCCCCATCTATTTCCCATGAAGTGATGGGGCCAGATGCCATGATCTTTGTTTTCTGAATGTTGAGCTTCAAGCCAACCTTTTCACTCTCCTCTTTCACTTTCATCAAGAGGCTTTTGAGTTTCTCTTCACTTTATGCCATAAGGGTGGTGTCATCTGCATATCTGAGGATATTGAGCTCTCCTAATTTGACACAAGGTGCTTCACTTAATTCAGTACTGACTACCCACAAGTTAACTTGGCGCATTCCCCAATATTATTAGATTATCAGAATAAATCTCTCACCTCCTCCCAAAGAACAGCTACTAAAAGATGCTTACAATAAGATGCCAGGGAATTCCCCTACAGTCCAGTAGTCAGGACTCCATGCTTTCACTGCTGAGGGCCCAGGGTTCAATCTCTGATAAGGGAACTAAGACCCAGTAAGCTGAGAGGCATAATCGGATGCCAAATTTCACCTTGGTGATTGACGTGAAGGTTGACTGTGGTGAAGCCTAACACGTGGCCCAGATCACCTAGACTTCCAGCCTGGAAAAAAAGGATCTTTCATGTAAAGGAAGGAGACTAAACAGGACTGATTTAGAAAATTCAGTTAAGCAGAGGGCACACACCTATTCAAAGAGGAGGCAGTGAGCTTATCTATACTGAACAGGGTTGGAGATAGAAGGCCTGATCGAGGCCACTAATTTCAAGAAACAGTATACTAGCTCACCTAGGAAGCTGCCTATCAGGAGCTTAAGGGTCCAACTGTGCTGAAGCAAAGCACACTCACACTCGTGTCAACCAGAAGACAACTTTGAACGAATCGGGCCCATGACATTACTAAGGCCCATTCCAGGTTTCTCAGGATTACACAAACGATGCCCCCCAAAATAACTGATCATTGTTCTTAAAAAAAAATTCACAGGAATGTCTGGGGCTCAGTGTCAATTTTTACTTAAAAAAAAAAAATTACCTTGCTTAAAATGTAGTCTGTAGGCCACTGTTTATTTATAATCATAGGTATATTCATAAATGGCAAATTAAGACTGTTAATTGGACTGTTCTGACAAATAGTGAATAAGGGCATGTTCCTTCTCATTCTACCAGCTGGGGAAAGAAGAGGGAAAAAAAGGTACTCAAATACAGACCAAGATGCAAACGTATGATGGATGAGATTAACAAGTCCTTGACTGGAAACAAATGCTGACAGAAAGCTCTGGACCAGCTATCATACACGGTAAAAATTCTAGAAAAAATAAACAGCAAAACTGACTTTTAAATTAGGTTGAATTTTAAAGGAATTTACCAACAAGAAATTCTAATGGAAAGATGTCGAGTGTTTTTACTTTATGAAACCATTACAGCATTAGGAGTAAAACCGCATTTTTAAAAAAATTAAAAGAGAAGTGAAAATTAAAAAGAGAAAGGAGAGGAAGGTGAGAGAAGGCTTTAAACATCATTCAGCCAAACTTAATGTGAAATATAGAACTGAAGCATTTAGATAATTTATGATGAAAGAACTATCATTTTTTAGAAATTAATTATTATGACACTTTAGGCAGGGAAAAAAGTAGTTCTGAGATTTGAATTATGTGAATTAATGGCTTAACTCTCCATTTGATCTTTTTAATGTAATACCAATTTTCAAGGAGACACCTAACAAGCTGTACTGGATGTAATTCTATGACCTCCTTCAACTTCAGGTTTATACCCAGAGTTGTGTCTTTAAAGTCCAGGGAGGCCAAGGCCACCTTCTCTGTGACTGCCTTTGGCCCCGCACACTCCCACACCCTGGCTTCGCTCAGTTATCAGGCAGAGCCATTCTGCTGCTCCACATTTATCACAGGGTTTCAGTCTATCTTCTGGACACTCTCCAGACACTACTCGCCTATCTTGACTGTGAAACTGAGAGTTCTAAAATTTTTTCCAACATACACATGGGATTAGTCTTCTGCAAGCCGTATTTTATCTCAGGGCGCATGGGTGCTGTATTCCTCTGGCCAATTAAAACCATCATTTTAGGTCCCACTCATACATATTCTACCTTGAAGACAAAAGCAGTAAGTGCCTTAATAAGATAAACCCTTTAACCTGGCCAGCAGCTTGCATTTTGAAACATTTTCTGTGTCTGTCTTGCCTTTAAACCTGTTAGTAACTGCACTGGAAAGGGTCAACCACCTCACAAAATATGCTTAATACCTTTAATTTTGAGATCTGATTGTGTTTCGACCACACTTCTGCCAGAAACCTTTTATAAATGTCTTTTTTTCCCCTGAAATCCATCTTTTTTGGCGGTATTATCTCTATCCATCTAACTACCTGAAGCCTATAGAAGCACAGATATACCCTGTCCTCCCAAGGCAGAAATTTCTCAGAGATAACAGCCCAGCCCTGATGATTTCCACACACTATGGTATCACTCTATTAGTTCTGAACACTAGTATACTATCTGACCCGCAGCAAACCACGGTTAAACAGTGGTTTAAAGCAGCGTCCAAATAGAAATAGAAATCCCCAAATTAAATTGCTCCACTAAGAGCCCAGGCATTGACTGGATTCTTAAAATCATTCGCTTAGGCAAAATCAAGGGCAGGAGCCTAACTCATGGGTCTACGTCTACTCCCCCTCCAACACAGAGAGGTATCAGTTACCCAGAGTCAGCCACAGTTCAGAAGATAAACATTCAAGACAGCATTCTGAAAGTTTAACATCAGGATTGATGGTAATATATACAAAGAATGCGGCACATAGTAGCAACTTTTTCAACGGCTGCTATTTAATTTTATTGTTGTACTCACCCCCACGCAAAGTCCCACCACACTCAGGAGGCAGCAAAGCATGGCAGAAAAGGCTGACGTTCAAAGAAACCTTCCTCTGAATCCCAAGCAATTAAACTTCTCTGAACCATTTTCTTGTCTCTAAATTGGGTTTATACTTAAATGCTTAAATGTAGGATCAATATTAAGATGTAAAAACTCTACCTGAGTAATTGGCATATGATAGTGTTCAATAAATCATACTACTACTACTATTATTATTATTATTATAACTAGGCTTCAGAATATCTTGTGTCAACTCCTCTTTTTATTGTAAAAACCAAACTGTGTTTCCAATTGATTTATAATCCTGGCTCACTTTTCCCAAAATACTCTTTTGAAATATGAGCATGCTGCCGCTGCTGCTGCTGCTAAGTCACTTCAGTCGTGTCTGACTCTGTGTGACTCCATAGACGGAAGCCCACCAGGCTCCCCCATCCCTGGGATTCTCCAGGCAAGAACACTGAGTGGGTTGCCATTTCCTTCTCCAATGTGAAAGTGAAAAGTGAAAGTGAAGTCGCTCAGTCGTGTCCGACCCTTAGCAACCCCACGGACTGCAGCCTACCAGGCTCCTTCATCCATGCGATTTTCCAGACAAGAGTACTGGAGTGGCTTGCCATTGCCTTCTTTGAAATATGAGCATAAACAGATGCAATTCTAATTCTGAAATACTTCTGAACAATTCAACCCAAACACCTTCAGGGTACCTAGAAAACGCCTGCTGCTACTTGAATGAGGACTACCACTCCATGCTCCTTCAGGATGGCTGGGTTTTGTGGACATAAATGTATAGAGGGGATGGGAGCCTGAAGGCTCCAGAGTGTTGACAAGCACAGGCGGAGTCAAGGAGACTCCAGAGAGATTCCGATTATCCTTACTGCCACCATGGACGGCAGTGAACCTGATGGGGCTCTATCTTCTCAAGCCTGACTGGGATGGGGAAGAGAGAATTCTTCAACCCTCTCCTTCCGCTGAGGACACAGGCTGCTCCCTCACTGAAAGACTGACTATTGTAGACCAAAGCTCTCAGCTAGACCTTGGCCTGAAACCTCAAGTCCACACTCCCCAAGTACAGCCATTCCACCAGCTTCACGAAATAGCCACAAAGTAGAAACTGAGTAAAAAGAGTGGGAGGATTAGGGAGGGTGTCCAGGACACACTAAAGGGAGGGTGCGAGGACTAGCTGTAGCAGTTCTCACTGGGACATCAGGGGAATTCACACCTCCCTTCTGTGCCTCACAGCAGGATGAAGAAAGAAGAAATTTAAGTTACCAGAAAGTAGCCTAGGAGTGATTAACATTTTAATTTTAATCTAAATTAAAACTTTGGAGGGAGAGGGCAAAATGGGTGAAGCGGGTCAAAAGAGACAAACTTCCAATTACAAAATAAGTCAGTCCTGGGGATGCAATATACAGCTTGGTGAATACAGTAAATACCTAGGTATCTGAAAGTTACTCAGAGAGTAAATCTTAAAAAGTTCTCAATACAAGAAAAAAAGAAAAATGTTAACTAGACTTACAGTGATGATCATTTTGCAACACGTATAAATACCAAATCATTATTTTGTACACTTGACACTAATGTTATGTCAATTATATCTCAATTTTAAAAATAAAATAAAACCTTCTTTTCCTCTTCTCCTCTATCTGCAACCCTTCATGGTCCTCTCTTCCATCTCCGTGCTCCTGTGTGTTTCCCAGGGCTACCATGACAAATTACTACAAACTTCAAACAATAAAAACTTATTCTCTCACAGTGCTGGAGGCTAGAATTCCACAATCAAGGTGTGGGCAGCACCATGCTCCCTCTGAAGGCTCCAGTGGAGGGTCCTGCCTGGCCTCTGCCCAGCTTCTGGTGTCCCCCAGCAATCTGGTGCTCTTTGGCTTGTAACTGCATCGCTCCAACTTCTGCTGTGGTGTTCATGTAGCCTTCTCTGCATCTACCATGTCTGCTCCTCTCCTCATAAGGATACCAGTCACTGGACCTAGGGCCCACGTGAATCTGATATGACTCCATCTTAATTTAACTACCTACCTCCAGAAAGATCCTATTCCCAAATAAGGTTACGCTCTGAGGTTACAGGTGGACCTTAATGGGGGGGGTTGGAGACGTGCTATTCAACCCACTGCTGCTGCTGCTGCTAAGTCACTTTGGTCATATCTGACTCTGTGTGACCCCGTAGATGGAAGCCCACCAGGGTCCCCCGTCCCTGGGATTCTCCAGGCAAGAACACTGGAGTGGGTTGCCATTTCCTTCTCCAATGTGTGAAAGTGAAAAGTGAAAGTGAAGTCGCTCAGTCATGTCCGACCCTTAGCGCTACAGCTCCCAAATTAAAATAAACTGCCACCATCAAAATACGGGGCAATGTGAAGAGTGTGGCAAACTACAGAACACAGAACTACAGAATTTTAGGTTACAAAACTGCAAAGCTATCATCTCCAGTGGATCCATGACTGCTAAATCTGAATTAAGAATAATGTAGGTTTTGCCTTTCTCTCACCTATAGGAAAATGACGTCTTGGAAAATATCAATCAAGAGTCTCAATCAAAAGAGCACTAAAACACAGAACCCACTGATCTTGACACACTGTGAAGCTTGCTATCAGGTACAGATGAACGTTCACATCTGTTCTCAAGAGTGAAGTACTGTGGCTTCACTAAAAGTGGCTGATTCATGTTGATGTTTGGCAGAAACCAACAAAATTCTGTAAAGCAATTATCTTTCAATTAAAAAATAAATAAATTTTTAAAAAAAGAGTGAAATAGCAAAAATATGTAAAACAAAGGAGGAAATTTTTCAGTTAAAAAGGCTTTAATTATTTGAGGATGGGAATGAGACCGTAAGTCTCAGAAGACCAAAGTTCCTTTTTAAAAAAGTTACCTTAGCTTTTTAAACACTCTCTCCTCCAAATTATCCTTTTCTAACAATGACACAAGCCTACACGGAAACATTATATATTACAGATCTTTTTTTTGTTTGTTTTTAACCAAGGTATTATTTTAGCTATGTGGGGAAAAGAACTTGAGATCACTTTAAAGACATGTGCACTCCCTCTGCTGGCTCTAAATTTAAAGAAAATTCTCAATGGCTGCAGGAGCCAAGTTATTAACTTCACTAGATATCCAAAACACAAGAAAAAATACGATGTGGATTTTCCCACACAGGCACACTCAAATGTCTTCACAGAAATAAATAAGTAATTACAAAACACATACTGAAAACTGTCAAAGGCATCTGCTGGAATTATTATGAGTTCACTCCAGAGCAAAGCTAATGCATTTCATTTGTCTGTGGCAGGGGCCACTTCCCACCTTAGCCTTCCCCGTTACAAGTGAGCCACAGCTTCCTTGCTCTAAGCTCACCTCTCCATTGCAGAATGGGGGTGCATTTGGATACCCAGGCATGGTGAGCTCCCAGAAGATAAGCTGGCTTCTTCACCACACACAATTATGAGAGGATCAAATGAGTCCAAGTACCACAGGTCACCAGAAAACTTCATCTACTTGACTCTATAACATTATCTCACAGTAGGGACTGACACGCTGCAAAAAAAAAAGTCTCAAGATTAAAATCTCCCAAAAAGGTCCAAGTGAAAATACACATTCTGGGGGAAAAAAAATGCCCAGCTTGAAGCATACTCCATACATTTGTATTTCACCAGAAAGGAGTGATACTTCACAATATTCTACAGATGCTTGCTATTTTACTTCTTTTTCCAACTAGGGAAATTTTAATACTGAGAAATGGAAGTCGTTCAATCAAGAAATGGAAGTCGTTCAATCAAGAATAAAGTGGTGAGAGATGCTGAGCCTGTCTGGGCACTGATTTGATCAGAACTGGGGTCCTTCCATGATAACCAGTAGCCAAAACTCATATTCGGAAAACCATCTCAGAAGAGAGGCAGACCGGCCCTGGACAGGTCCCGCTCAGACTGCTCACTATCTCGTCTTCCTTCATCTGTGACTTGCATTTGTGAATCCATTATGTAAAACTCTAAGTACCTCTGAGACTCACACCTGCAAATGCACAACATTATGGACAACTTAGTTTTGCACCAGAGCTCTGCTTCTGAAGTGGATATGTACACTTGATGACTCTTTCTAGACAGTAATACTGATGCTGCATAAAGCAGGGTCTACACACAGAAGGAAAACATGATTTCAGCTTTCTCTTCAGGAAAGGCGATCCCAAGATCAGGTTTCTCTCCATCTCTGCGATGGGTAACGACTGGCGCTGATGAAGTTTTCAGGGACTTCTACACTAGGAAACAAGACACTGTAAGAAATGCCTCAGATAGTACAGCACCATTTCATAATTACATGACATCGTATCAATACCAATACTAGGAGGTCTGGGCCACCTTCCCAGCTACAAGTATCCAAAAGGTTCTACACATGACATCACTCCACTCCTGAGTCACATCATCCCCTTTCAGCATCACTGTCCCAGAACAAGGCTAAACTCACGGGCTGAGGACATAATCAGCCCAAAAGCAGCTCCAAGTTATCAGAAATGCTTTTGTCTGGTAGGTACCTTCCTTGCTTTCAAGGTCCTTACACTGTTCTTGAGAATAAATAGGAGTCACAGAAAAATGACAAAAGGAACAGACAGAAGTCAGGAGGTGGGCAGGGGGTAGGGTGAGGTTGAGAGAGTAGGCTTTTCCAGCAAGGTGAGCTGAGAGTGCTGATAAGAGAATGCAAAGAGAGAACCACAGCTACTCTTCTGCTGGCCAGCCAATCTAGAGGATGGGGGAGGGGAGCAGAGGAGAGAAAATGAAGTAAGAGTTTGCAGAAATGGAGGCACTGACTCAAACAGCTGTGAAACCACAATGGTTAGCAACAGACATTACAGAACACTGGTGCCCTGGGCTCACACGGACCCATTTAACTCCACCCCTGCTAGCTGTGGGTCCCTGAGCTAGTAACTCACATGCTCCTGCCTGTTTCCTTACTTGCAAAATGAAGTATTTAGATAATCCTTAAGACTTCATTTAGTTTTTAATTTGAGACAAGAAGTCATGCAGACAATTCGACCGCATCAAGGCTCCACATCCACTCCAAGAGGCTGGTCCTATATCATGGCCCCACAAGACAGAATTGGGGACCCAAGATGAGTCCAGGGCCACCAGTGTGCTCTAATCCCAGCTTCTCCCCAAAAGATCCAAACTACAGGAGCCATGTGACAGCGGCCCTGCATCTCCTAAGCAAGCTGAAAATTATGATCTACAGAGAGCTAAAGGCCAGTTCCAAGCCAGGGCCCAACATCCATTTTGCCATTTGCTGGTGACTTCTCTGCAGAGCCGAAGCACTAAGGAAAGCAGAAGTACAGGTCGGAAAAAGGCAATGAGAAGGGGCAACGATGACAAGTTTACGGGGCACAGATTTGCATGTTTATTTTCTGTCTTCCCCCAAGAGAACACAAACTCCTGTGAACTGGAATCTTATCTGCCTTGTGCTCCCACTACATCCCTGGGCCCAGTAGAACGCCCTGCACACTGTAAGCCTTTGATAAATATTTGCTGAATGAATGAAATGGCACGAGATGCAAATGAGTCAAAATTTTCTCTTTCCAGTCTCTACTCACTTACTGCGCACCAGCTGTGTCATCCACTGGGACAACCCTCCTGCATCTATGGCATTCCCAGCTCCCTTTATGGCAGCAAAATGTCCAAGTGGCCCTCGGGGCTCCTCCATTTGTGATACAGGAAAAGGTGAAGAGAAAAACGAGGAGTCAAAAATAGGACTGAGCCTGTTCCTCGCAGACAAAAGAGTATGAGAACAAAATAAATTTCATTCTCTCCAACCCAGAGAATCCAGAAACTGATCAGCAAGGGGTAAGCTAGGTATCTCCTCAGAAGGCACTGGCTTAAACAGTCTTATCTTTGCATTTTTATAAAGATCTTTAGATGAACACTATCTGCTAAATTTTTGCAAATCAGGTAAATGACTTTTTTTTAGCAGGACAAGGCTTCTTCACGAATTTTCCAAATAAAAATATCACGCTGGTTTTAAGTAAGCATCATTAGTAGAGTATTAAAAAGTTTAACTACAGATGTTCTTCTATGGTATCATTCCCTTAAAATAGAAACCTCCTAAAAACTCCTAAAAATAAGTCTGCATAGTTTCATTTCATTTTCAAAGAAGGAGATAAACATATCAAAACAAACACTTAACTTCTTTTTAAAAGAGCCTCTCTGCTACATGGGGCTCACAGATCAAAGTCTAAAATGGCCAATTTTTTCACCTCATAGGTCGATGACAAAGCTTTGAAAAAGAAAAACAGTCCCCCTAGAGTACTGTAGAAAGAGGAAGTATGTTAGTTGAGAATCACTGACAAAGACAGTGCTGCCGAAGGAAATTACAAAACAGTATTTCAGCAACAGGGGCCGAGCTGAAGACAGATTCCTCGTACAGCACAACCCTAACCAGTCCTTTACTGAGTTACTCCAAAAGGTGACTGGGGTCAAAATCAGAGGCCAGTATGAAATTATGATGCCTCTGTCATTTTGAAATTGTTGAAAAAAATATTTTTAAACATCAAAGTTGCAGTTAAAATTAACATCTTTAAAAAATACAGTATGACAAAAAGGAACTGGGTGCATTCATCTAAAGAGCTAGAACTGTAAGGACGTGAGCAAGTATTATGTGGCAGGCCAGCCCTCATCTTTTAACCTTGGGAAGAATCGGCAAGAGGAAGACTCGGTCACTTGCAGCAGCAGCAGTCCTCTCACATTTGTGAAGCTGTAGGAACCACCACAGAAACTCACAGCCGCCTAAGGTTACTGTGCCCTGACCCATGGGAAGCACAGAGGAGTGGGCGTGTGCAGGAGAATCAGTGGAAAATGGGCCTCACCAGGTAAACCCTGGAGTTCTAGAGGTCTGCCTGAGACAGGAGGAAACAGAGACCTCACCAGCTCAATTATGGGCGCAGTGCAAGTAAGTTTAATCTGAGTTAAAGGAAATGTAACCTTTTCCCCCTTTAACCACATCTGATTATTCATTTCTACTTTAATGCCCGAGGTAAGGGAACCTGCGAGATAGCTATCACCTTTCTCCCTGGCACGGTCTGCATCTGACAAATTCAAGTTAACCAAGAGCTTCCTCCTTTTGTTAAAATGCTCCTTTTTGTCACTTCACAGTTCCTAAGTACCCTTCCTGATAGGCACCTGACAGCTTTACAGACACTGTGTACTCACTCAGCCTCTACCAGTAATCATTCATCTTCCCGACGCTGAAATAATAACCAAGATTTTTTAGATACAGAGACAAATGCTTTTCAGGAAAACAACTTCTACTTATGTAAGACTACCCAGTGCATAACCTTTAGAAAGGATCAATTTAAAGAGAAAAAAATAATGTGATAAAGATCTATCTCTAGAGCCACAGGCTGCTAATTATCTCTGTACTAACCAGCTGTGTGATCTTAGTAAAGTCATTAACTTGAAGAATCAAGATCTTCACCTATAAAATAAGGGGACTGAACTAGATTAGCAAACCTCATCCTGGCTGTACATTAGAATCACCTAAGAAACTTCAAAAATAAAACAAAAACAACCTCACCAACCAATACCCACACATCGGCCCAATTAAATCAGGTTCTCTGGGTACTGATATTTTTTAAAAGCTAGCAGATAATTCTTACATGCAACCAGAGCTTTGATTCACTAGTCTCGATTCTGATCACTAAGGCCTCTTTTCTAATTCGCTCTCTGCTCTTAGGGTGATTATTCTAGTTACAAGATCTCATAATACAAAGACCCAAAAAGCTACAAAAGACGCAAGGCCTAGACGCTGCACACTACGCCTATGTGCACACATGACTGGGAGAGGTTAACCTGAATTCTAGACATTTTTAGAAGTTAAAAACCTGAATGTAAAACTCAGAATGAAAGTAGTGTGGTTTGAAAGCACACACCTGCTTCCAAATGACTAATCATGATAGGAATCAACTCCTGAAACTTGGATGCATGGAAATAGGTCACAATTAGCTCCTGACCTCTCCCTTTTCCCTCTTCTTCCACCTCCACTAAACCACAAGCACAAAAAAAGCTTGGCTATTACTCATAATCGGAATGTGAAACCAGCAGCCCCAGTTTCAAAGGGCCTTCTCCATCATCAAAGATTTGGAAGTTCCTGAATGGCTGCATCTTTTAGTACAGGTCATCTTGCAAAAACTCTAACTCAATTATATCTCTATAGTCCTCAAGGATTAGTTATCATGTGATAATCAGAAATGGACCTGGTGTAAAATTTTAAAGATAAAATATTCATAAAATATGCACCCTGTATTAAACATATTACTTCTGGGCAGTTTCAATTTACAATGCTTCATAAGATTTTAGTTAAAGAAAAATGAGATAACAGAGAAGGAAAAAACGAACCATGAGAACAAAAATAGTTAAGATATAAAACCACAAAGTTTAAGACTAGGCTCCAAATCTCTATTGCAGATCCTGTAAGCTACATGAAAATATAATTAATTCAGTATCAATTGATGGCTATTTTTGCTATCCACACTTTCCCACATAAATCTTAAGTTTCAAATGCCATAAACTGGTATTATCTTTAACCATAAACATGATGCAAGGAATATTATTTGTGGTGTTAAAAGTACTTTCATAACCTTAAAAATCATAAAAAAGGTGAAAACCCTTGCTATGTTAACTTTCTAACTAACTTAAAGCTAACTTTTAACTAACAGATTCTCTGCACAAATCCAAAATATGTAGGACTAAATTTCAAGTGCGAGAAATTTGGAAAAGACTCCACACCCCACCCAATCCATCTTCTTAGATCCCACAAATTCATCCCTTCCTAACATTATACACTGAGACTGAACCTTACTATCCACTTGAAAACCCAATTTTTAAAAGTATCACATCAGCACTGCTTTGAAACAGAATTCTCATCCTTTTCATAAGTATCCTATTATCACACAACTGGCATTCCTTTGCAAAGCAATACAATTGAATCGAACCTAAGATTCATAATAACAGTGTTTGTTCAAGGATGAGATAGATTTGTGGAACAATAACAAAGCACTTGTTTTGCTTTCAAAGTATCGAACCCCTTCCCTATATTAGCCATAAAACAATCTTAAGGCATATTTCAAGATTTTTTTCAAACCAAATTAAAAGTCAATGACACTAAATTCTTTAGCTTTTTCATGTACTAGCTCCTCTCCAGTGCTTCAGTTCTCCACCTAAGGCGAAACTGTTCTTATTTTATACACCCACTGGAACCTAGGAAGTACAGGGCTCCCCAAAGACAACAAAGGAAGGGACAGAAGAAGGAGCAACCACCTTTTTCATTAGAAACAAAATCCTACTTGTTACTAAAAGCAACTGACAGAAAGACATGTATCTACAGCTGCACAGGGCGCTCTTTAGCCTGGTATGCATTCCTATCTTGGGAGATGGGGCCAGGAGGATGAGGTGCAAGAGCAAAGTCGCTGGGTATCAGCGGCCCAGCAGGGGCACAGGAGTTAATCTCTTTGAATGCCCAACTGCAGGAAGTCATTACATCATAGGCCTTTCCACACCTCTCTCCCTACCACGTGTCCAGTGCCCCAAGAGGCTGAAAACGAACAGTAGAGAGCCTCTCTTCAGGTTCTCTTATAGGTAGAAGCCATTACGGTCCAGCCCTGCCAGCTAACCTCCCTCCCCAAGGCCTAGGTGAAGCGCCAAGCGCCACTCCTCCACACCTGAACCCCCTGCCTCAAACAGCGCCAGAATCCGGACCTCTGCGGGGAAGCAGCAGGTGCAACGAGTATCCGTTGAGGTAGAAGAACTGGTCTGTGCCAGGCCCCAAAGCATCTCAGAAGCTACCTGCTGTAGAGACATCTCTGAAGAATACAGGTGTGAACACAGGCAAGGAAAGGAAACCGGCCAGGAAAAGGTTTACAACCACCGCTTTTTGTAATGGGATTGATGTGCCTGTGGGAGTGGACACCCACGAGCCCGAAAACTTGGACACAAGGGTTCTCATCCAGGTAGTCACAACACACCAGGCTCCCGCGACCGACTGAAAACCATAAATCCACCCCTCCCAAACCCGTCCCTTCACTCCACCCGCAGTGACCTCGCCGCACCCCCACAATGGGGGACTTCTACTCCAAAGTTGGCCGCAGACCTACCTTCTCTGCGATGACCCAGGAATCCGGCAAATACACTACGGTCCGTCTGTCCTTCCCTCTCCGGTGTCCCTCAACCCCTCGCCTCACCTGGCCATGCCTGAGGTTCCCCCAGGAGCCTTCTCTCCCCATCCTGCCACCTTCGCGGCAGTCCCCAGTTGCCCCTCCTCCAGGATCACACAGAACGCCCAAAACCTCACAGCCGAGGCTCTCCCTGCCAACCCCTCTCCCCTGCGCCCGCAGGAGCGCTCCGTCGAATCGCAGACGCGCCTCGCACTGCGCAGGAGGCCCGGCGGGTCCGGCCGCCCGCCCCAGGTGGGTACGCACCTTCCAGCCGGCAGAGCTGTTGCTGTCGCCCTTATCCTTGAAGTAGGGCACGCAGCGCACCATCCACTCATAGATCTGGGACAGAGTGAGCCGTTTGTCTGGGGAGCTCTCGATCGCGCGAGTGATCAGGTCGGCGTAGGACAGGTTCCCCCAGGCGTTCCTCCGCGACGAGCATTTCCTCGGCTGCCCGGAGCCCCCAGCCGCCCCCGGCTGCGGCGGTGGCAGTGGCTGCTGAGGCTGCAGCGGTGTCTGCGATCCCCCGCTCAGCGCGCCCGCCGCGGGGACTGGCCCGGACCCAGGGTCCTGCCCTCCAGGAGCCAGCAGCCGGGCCGAGTCCTCCAGGAGCAACCCAGAGCCCAGCGGGCCGCCACCGCCGCCGCCGATCGCCATGGCCGAGCCGGCCCTACCGCCACTGTCCTCGTCGTCTTCATCGTCCTCCTCCTCGGGGATCATGGAGTCAGCAGCCGCCTCCCCAGAGGGCTTGGCCGGGCTCCCCTGGAGCTCCGGCCTCTGCAGGGGCCACGTACAGGAGCGCGGCCGGCTCTGGGGCTCGAACTCCGGGTCCAGCTCCACTTCGAGCGGAGAGATCGGGGCCGGGGAGGCCGGCGCCTCTGCCATCTTCGCTGCCCGCCCGCCCGCGGCTCGGGCTCTCGCGCTCTCCTCTCGCGCCGGGGCGGGGTGCGGCGGGGGAGGGACGGGGGCGCCGAGAAGGCTCGGGCTCCCAGGCGGCGCCGCCGCCGCCGCTACTGCCGCCGCCTGGGGAAGCACGAGAGGAGAGAGAAGGAGAGTTGATTATCGCGGGCTGGAACCCAGTCTTCGGCGAGTCCTCGCCCGCCGTCGCCGCCGCCACCGCTTCGCGACCGCACCGCGCCCGCCTCCCAGGAGCAGGCAGACCTGGAGACGTGCGTCCCGCGAACCTGGCGCAGCAGACGCCGCCCCCCGACCAGGCCGCTGGGGAGACGGGAGCGAATCGACGGGCTCGCACGGGGCACCCCCTCCCCCGCCGCCGCCCGAGCTGCAGGTCTCTCCTGGGCTAGGTGGCTGGGCGGGGAAGAAGGGGGAGGGGCGGGCCGGGGGAGGGGCGCGGGCCGCGCCTTTAAAGCGGGCAGCAGCCCGGGCTGGCGCAGCCCAGCGGCGGTCCGAGCCCGAGTCCGGGCGGGCGTGCGTGCGTTTGTTTATGTTTCGCTCGGGCCCGCTCAAGTGCTTCCCGCGACGCCGCCGCCAAAGTCTGTGGCGTCTTCGGCTCTTCTCCCAGTCCCCGGCCCTGCTGCCTCCGCGCCCCCCTGCCACCCGCTCCCAGCGGAGGGCTCGAGCCCGGGGACGGCGCGGGGAGCTCCCTATTTCCCTCTCCGCCCGCGGGCTGAGAGGGCAAGCGTGGGTCCGAGCGCAAACGGGCCCTTGTCACTTCCAGAAAAAAGGGAAGCCGGGAAAAAGGAGGGCAAGCAGCTCGGTGGGTATTTGCAAAGGGTCGAGCCGAGCGGCAACGGCCACTTTCGGGGTTTGTGAGGCTTATTCTCCCGCGGGCGTTGTGCCCTACACTCCCTTCCCAGTGAAGAACGGGAGAAGGGGGCAAGTCGGAACGTAAGTCTTCCAACAGGTCAGGAAGCACCAAGTCTCCCGGGCCGCCAGAAAGCCCAGACCAGCACGTTCTTCACCTCTTTGCTCCCGCTGCTGCCATCTTGACAGTTTCCCCCCTTCACTCAAGTCCTTTAAAAACACTAGCGGGAGAGAAGAGGGGCGCGCACACCGAGTCACGGGGAGGGAAAAGGGAAGCGCCTGGCCCAGCTCAGAAGCAGATCCGGAGTCGCCGGGAAGGCGGTCGACCCGCTCACAGCTCCGGCGCCTACCTCGGTTCCTTCCCCTCAGGGACGAGCGGGGAGGACGCACAATCCCGCGCGGGCCTGGGGCACGGTGAGGAGGGGGCGCGCAACCCCGGCCGAGGAGAGGCGCTCCGGCCGCCGCCGCAGCCCGCCTGAGAAACCGCCTGTCAGCCTGCGCCCCGCCGCCTTCCACATTCCTCCTCCTCCCTTCCACCAGCAGAGCGGCCGAGGCAGCAACACAAAGTTATAGACACACGCAGGGTGCCTCAACCTAGGCTGACGGCGGGCGGGTCCCCGCCCAGGGGGAGGGCTGGGCGGCGGGCCGGGGTGTGCTCGCGTGCGTGCGTGTGTGTGTGTGTGTGCGCGCGCGCGCGCCTGCGCGACCCGGTTCCGCGGGGCTGCAGGCTTGAGTGTCAGGGCGCGCGCCGGGGCCGAGACTCGGCCGGCTCCTCCTCCCTCCCGCGAGCCTCAACGACAACAAAGCACGGCGCTGGCTCAGGAGACAAGGGAGGGGGGCCAGCAGAGCTGCTCGACGAGCGCAGTCGCGTGGCCTTCCTGACTCCAAACAGCATGCCTGGCACCCTCCCCAGCGACGGAGGGTCCCCGTCGCTCCGCCAGGCTCTGGGCCCGCCCTGGTGTCCAGTTCCCCATTAGAACTCGACACCAGGTAACACCACAGATAAGATGCTGACCGCAAGCGGCAAGGGTTACCTCAGCGTGAAAATACTGGCAAGCGAAGATGTTGGTGTCCTCAGGACTTCGATAAGCTGATGCTCTCAGATTTGGTCAGGCACCAGGAGGTTTGCAACTGAGTCTTTAACATAGGACACTTGACTGCAGTCGTGTTTCATTTTGCATGAATTTCACGGCCAGCGAGGGAGAAGTGTAACTAACTCGGGAGAAAAGCAAATTATTCCACAGTCCTAAATGCAAGAACAAATTCTGAACAACTGTGATGAAGAAATAATGAGTCTAATTTTTAAATGATGGCAAAGCAGCTAGTTGTGCTTTTTTTTAACTTTTTAAAAATAAAGACACTCTTTCAGGTTTAGAAAAACATCTTCACACGTCCTTATCCTACGACAGTACCCAAGTCGTTCATTCGAGCACTAAGAATGCACTACATGCAACACACACACCGAGAGTCTATCAATTTTGATTTATAAATATCCCGCCCCATCCTTCCAAGTCACTAGAAGTATCTTAAGCAGTCCAGAGCGGGCTCGGCAACAACCCCATACACAAAAAGGTCCAACTCAGCGTAGGCAAAAATGCGCCTATCCACCCGACTCCAGGCTCCGGGCTTTGCACAGGACCCGTCACTCAAGTGACGCGCGGCCCCGCCCCTGCACCAAGCTAGTTCGACGCGTACAAACAGATGATGTCATTGTATCCACAAGCGCGTGACCCGGGATCTCTGCGCCGCGTTGCCATTCGCTGCGCCGCTCAATCGTCAAGCCATGCCGCGCTCTGACTGGCCGCGGCCACCCGTCTCCAGGCCCCAGACACCCTTCCCCGCCCCCCGCCTCCGCCCCCCCCATCAAATAATAAACAATCGAGTAAAATTCGATGGAAGGGAGGAGAGGACAGAGAGACGGCGAACCCAGAAGCCAATCCTTCGCGTGCTGACTGAAGGGAGAGTTAAAAGGAGGAGGGTTTGAGAGGACCGGGTTGCGGGGGGAAGGAGCAGACCTGAGGCGATGTGTCCCGCCTCGATGAGGTGGCATCAGGGGAGGAGAGTGGGAGAGCACTCTGCGGGGCACGCCTGGTAACGGGGGGGGCTCTAGGGCCCCGGTGCGGCCGGGCTCGGCACTCCGGGGCGGTGCGCTTCCAGCCGAAGGGGCGGAGATGGGGCCTCGCTAGCGCGGCGCAGGCGGAGCTGGCAGACACGTGCGGGAGGAGGGCGGGCGCGCGCCGCACGGGCTCGCCCCGGGCACGCGGCTCCGGGAGGCGCGCGCGCTTGTTTACCAGCGCACGTGGGTGTTATTTTTAAATGGAATGTTGCGCTGGCAGCTCGGTTGAGTGGCTGGCGCGTGGGGCTGCCCGCGCCGGCTTGGGGACGCGGCGGGGCCCGCGCCGCGGCCTCTCCGAGCGCAACTCACGGGACAGCAAGGCTGTCCCCGCTACGGGCTTCCTTTGCAGACGGCCGCTTGGGCCTGACTGCGAGTTTCGCGCGCTGTTTCATGAGAGTTTCAAGCCTCCACAGAGACAACGTATTCTCGCTGCGGAATGCTGCCTTTTGTAAGCCCGGGCTCGGCTCCCTCATTCACACTCCGGAGCAATGCCACCTGTTTCTTTTCGTCCTGGAGGCCGCGCCAGGCTAGGCTCCGTGGCCACCGGCTCCGGAGCAGATTTCAACACACTTAACTGGCACTGAACACCCTATCTGTTCCCTGCTCCCTTTCTCCGAATGTCCCCAGTCCATCTGTACCCTCTCTTGGGTGGCCATCTCTGCCCGCAAGCAGTGCGCTTCGTGTGCGGAGGTGGAAGTCTGGAGTAGAGCGATCTCTGCTTCCTGGGCTTGTTCCTCTGAGTGCGGCCCCTCTCCTCTCATCATGGGCCTGCACCGCTGAGAAGCCCTGAGTTTACATCTGGCTTATAGCCTAGCAGTGTGGAAGGTGTGGTAGAACTTACTGCTCTGAGTCTGGTTTTCTACTTTGCACGAAGAACCAGGAGGCCGTATCACCTAGGCTTTGCCCTGTGGTACATCATAAAATCCAAAGAACTTTCAGTTGCTTCTTTTTAATACTTTAACATGCTATAAAAGAAATCACCCCTTTTCTACTCTGCTGCTGCTGCCTGCTGCCAAGTCACTTCAGTCGTGTCCGACTGTGTGTGACCCCATAGACGGCAGCCCACTAGGCTCTCCTGTCCCTGGGATTCTCCAGGCAAGAACACTGGAGTGGGTTGCCATTTCCTTCTCCACTACATCCAGGCAATTTTTTGTCTTCAAGACATAGAAACAATGTGTTTACACTGGCCGGGATCTCGGCTATTAGAATTTCACTAATGAAAACATGTTCAGTGTGTGTTCATTAACAGAATGCATATCCCACGGACCTTCCCCCCTAAAATGAAAGAATTAAAGATTCCTAGATTAATTGAGCTCATTGTGACTCTCTTGGTTATTAAAGGGGGTAGGGACATAATAAAGCTACTTTCCTCAAAAAGCTTTACAGTCTTAACTGTGAGGATGAAACGTTTTAAAGTTCAGCATTTCAAGAGTTTAAAAGCAGTACAAAACAAATAGAAGAGGTCGTACATACAGTGTTGGGTAAGTTTCTAAATGAGTTGAAGATCAAAACTTCAAAGGGCAATGACTATAAACATACAGACTGGTAAATGTGAATCTACCCAAAGAATTAACACTTGTAATGTGTCCCTACGGGCAAGTCTTTGAAAACTCAGAGTGATTGTTCCCTCTAAGTCGGAAATTGCTTTGACCTTTGTCTTCCCCTTGAAGGCTTCCTTGGTCCTTCATTTTTTCGCGGTTTAGTGTAGGAAAGTTGAACAAGTTATGGTTGTGGATCAGGAAGGAATGCCAACATTACCTTTGCAATAGAATTTTTGGTCAAAATTTTCCCTACTCATTATACCTTGTTTATTTCTACAGATGATTTAAGGTAGTAACTGTCCACTCCAATTTGTGAATTCAATCACTGGAGAAACAAACATTAAAAAAATTTTTTTACCTGAATAAGCTAAGTAAATTCACCATCCCAAACACCTAATTTGTGGGGGTTTGATAGTAGATGTCAGAGTTCTCCGAGGAGTCACCACTAGCACTAGTCACCACCTGCCCAGGCCCCTTTGCAGCTGGACACTTGCTCTAAGGCCAGAGCCCAAACACCAGCGACTGAGCATGCTGCCCGTGAGCAAAGTGCTCATTTCCCTCTTGGATTGGCTTCTGTGTCTATTTCAAGAACGAAGACAGGAAACACAAACAATACAGCCTCCAATCAAATATGTGACCTAGCTGGAAAGAAAGTAAAAGTGTTAGTCACTCAGTCATGTCTGACTCTTTGTGACACCATGGACTGTAGCCCACCAGGCTGCTCTGTCCATGGGATTCTCCAGGCAAGAATACTGGAGTGGGTTGCCATTTCCTTCTCCAGGGGATCTTCCCAACCCATGGATTGAACCCAGGTCTCCTGCATTGCAGGCAGACTCTTTACTGACTGAGCCACCTATCAAGAAAGAAGGAGCCCCTATGTTCAGGTCTACAGTGGCTCCCCATTCTTGTCTGACATCCTCATCAGTCCCTCCTCTGCTTCCCCACTTCTCAGCATACTGCTCCTCTGGAAAACATACTTACTGAACACTATGTACCAAAGAGCTTGTATGTACCTACCATACAAACACTATGTACCAGGCTTTGGCTTGTCCTCTGGTGCATCAATCCAGACAGGTTTCGTCACCATTCTCTTTAGGAGTCTGGAGTTCTTGTTCTCTGTCCTTCTCTTTTCCCCCTTCAGGTGAGACATACCTTGGCAGAGTCTCCCCTAGATCATTACAGTGACTATCCTGTGGTTCATTTGGAGGGCAAGTGTGTATGTTTTCAGGGAGAAAAAGAGTTGATCCAAAAAATGGTGAAGATTTACCTGAGATGGAATTGCATAGACAAGAGAAAGTGGGAAAGGATTCTCTGTTTTGGCGTTATGAGGTAATGATGATAGCTAACATTTGTCACTTACTATGCTCCAAGTCCTGAACTAAGCACTTTATTGTCAGTGTTTAATTTTAGCCTCACAAAAACCCTATATGATATGTACAATAGTGCTAAACGGCATGGGGTTTGAGAATTCAAGTTCTGACCCTCTTCCCTACCAGTTGTATGACTTTGGGCTGTTATTAACCATTGAGCCTCAGGTCCTCATTCATAAAATGAAAAGAATACTATCTAAGATTATTGGAATGGGCTAGGTGAAATGAGATGATGAATCTAAAACTTTTAGGATTGGAATCTGAGGAGAAGGGAGCACTTTTTAAGATAATGATGACCAGGTTTTTTTAATCAACTGAATTAGAATCTTTAACAGGAGGCTCTGGCACTGATATTTTTAAAATATTTTCCAGGTAATTTCAAGGCAGTGAAGGTTGAGAAGAGTGAGTTAGAGGTCTTCTGCACACCAGTGTTTGCCTTCAGCTGTGACTAATTGGCTTTTGCTTAAGAATGATGACAGAGCCATAACTAACTCCACACAGGGGGCAGGTTCCCTACACATAACATCTAGGTTTATCTCTAGAACAACCTACTCAAACAAGGACCACCGCTCTCGTTTTACGGACTTTCCCCAAGATCACAGAGTAAGCAGCAGGCTCAGGATTTGAAATCTGAGGTCTGTCTGAATCCAGCGTGTGCTCTTCCCCCAACCCTCCACTGTCTCTCTAACAGCATTTCTTTACATGGGCCATTTGGCCTAGAGAAATAAGGCTAGAACTAGATAAGCAAGCATAACCCCAAGCACTCGCCCAACCAGTCCATAGCTGGTGAATATCTGGCCAAATCTGTCCCCCCTCAGGGTGATTTTTTGGCTCTCTCACATATTTTTAAAGTTTGTGAGTCAATGGCCAACATTTAAAAAGATTTCACCTAAAAGCTAGATTTCTAACTCTCCTTGAGCATTCACATCTGGTGACACTGGCACAATGCCCACACGGCAACAGGAAGCTGGTACACTCTCTCCAGTTCCCCGCTTCCTCATCAGGCCCCTTCCCTCACTTGTGAGTCCTGACTGACCTCCAGGCACTCGACTCAGCCGCCCTGCCTGGCATCTTCTTGTGCAGGAGGGAGAGTTAGTTCACTCTAGTGCACGAGAAATAACTGTGCACATCTCTTCCCGACTCTTGTTTTTTGAGTTGAACCAGTAGCTTGAAGGCAACTGCTGTGGGAATATTCAACCCCCAGAGATGGCAAATGCTCGTAATCAAGTCTTCTCTGTTTCTTTCTGACAGCCAGTTTGCTAGCACACCATTATCCCTATTCCACTCAGCTACCGTCTGGTATTCTGAGGACAGAGATTTGTTCCAAATAAAAAGTGAAGGCAACAGAAATACTTGAGAAACTGTACTTCAGCTGTGCTTAGCACCTGGTTATACGTTTCTAACCTTGTTTCTATAACACTTCAACTTAACATGGTGGGTAGATAACTGGAACAGACCCCTTGATGAAAACCAAAGCTGGATAAGATTTTAAAATATTTTTTCAATGAATCATTGAGCTGGAAAGAGAACCACAGAAACCAAAAACAAAGTTGAAGTGGGATTCCTGGGAAGTGAGCAAGCTCCTAGAAAATCTGTCAAACAATAGTGTCATAAGTTTTCACACTGTCAAGGTACGGGGGCTGAGAGAAGATAAAGCCTCAGGCTTGTGCAAGATCATGAGGAAAATAAGAAATCCCTCCCAATGTAAATCAATATGATCACTATGGATAGGAGTATGGGAGTTCCTCAAAAAATTAAAAATAGAATTACCATATGATCCAGCAATCTCACTTTTGGGTATACATCCAAAGGAAGTGAAATCATTATCTCAAAAAGATATCTGCACCCCTACATCCATTTTACAGTAGCCAAGACATGGAAACAAGCTAAGTATCTGTCAACAGATGCATGGGAAACGTGGTATGTATATATGTGTATATATGTATATACATATATATATAATGGAATATAACTCAGTCATAAAAAAGGAAATTATGCCATTGTGAAAACCTGGATGAACCTTGAGGGCACTATGCTAGGTGAAATGAGTCAGATAGAAAAAAAAATTGTATGATCTCATTTGTATGTGTAAGCTAAAAAAGCCAAACTCACAGAAACTCAAAGTAGACTGGTGGTTGCTATAGGCTGGAGAATGAGGGGAATGGGAAGATGTTAGTCAAAGAGTATAAACTTCTAGTTATAAAATGAATAAGTTTTGGTGACTATAGTTAACAATACTGTTGTATACATGAAAGTTGCTAAGAGAGTAAATCTTAAATATTCTCACCACATACAAAAAAAAGTAACTATATGAGGTCACAGATGTGTTAACTAACTTTATTGTGGCAGTCATTTCACAATATATATGTAAATCAAATCATGAAAATCTTAAACCTATACAATCTTCTATGTAAGTTATCTCAGTAAATTTGGGAAAAAAATAATTTCATACAAGCTAAAAATGTATATATTAAAAAAAGAACCTCACCCATAAAACTGGGATTCCAAAGAGCTAAAGTGAAGGTGCACATGGAATTGACTTGCAGAAGAGAACCCCTAAAATTTGTTTGTCTTGATTCTGGTGCTGGATAAATTTTAAAAAGATATCTAAATCTTCCTTGAGAGTTCATAACTATGGTGTAGTCTACATATAAAATTGTGACCCAAATTCATGATACCAGACAATTTTAAAATCTTAATGAGTTCAAGTTTGGAGTCCTTCAAACAACTGGCAGAAGCAAACATAATGCCTCTCTGAAGTAATATCTTGAGCCTAGGCCCCAAAGGATGCAGATAAAGTTTCAGGAGCAAAAGCTCACAGTCAGAAAACACAAAACACAAGAAAGCAAGCCTCCATAAGTAAGAGCAGATGGAAACAAAGTGTTGGGTCAAATACATGAAGATTTGGTGTATTGGAATAAGCAGATGCAGAAAATAAGTGTGCTTAATGTATTTCAAGAAATAAAAGAGAAGCTTGAAAATATAAATAAGGAACAAGAGTCTATAAAAAACAAATGAGTAGATCTGAAATCAAAGTACTTCTTTCTTATTAATTTTTTCTCCCCAACTAGATTTTGGGACATAGGCCTCTTGAAGATACAGGAATCAGACTGAACTCTTTATAGGTTATTGTTTGCCGAATGAAGGAAAGAACTACTGAGCTCTTCTTTTGAAAATCAACAATAAGAACTGAGTTTGTGACTACTATTTCAATATTTTATTGTAAGATCGAATGAATTGCTTCTAAGGAAAAGGAAGACATGAAGAGAGACTGAATGCAATGCTGCCAGCTGACTGGCCTGTGGCAAATGGCCTTAGGCGAAGTGGTTCATATACTCCATTTTTCATCTTGGGAAAACTTGTGAAGTGAGCATGTGACCATGTCCCCTTGGTAGGAAATCTATTTTAAATGACTAGGATTGGAATCTTAAATACAAATTAGTTTAAAACATTGATGTGGTACTTTAAAGAAATCAAGGCCATATGGAACCATTCATTGCTCCTCAGAATGTATGGCATCTCCCTGGTGTAATGTGGCATGTCCACAAACATGAAGTTTTCTGGAATAGTCTAATACTAAATCCCCCACAGGGTTTGATTTAGGGCTTAAGGGATATCAAGAGGATTTTTGCCTCTGCCAAATCCAGACCTGGAAATGGAGCAAACCTGTAAAGCAGGAAGATGTCAGAGGAAAAACTTTACAGTTTGACAAAGTTTGCAAGCGTAATTTAAAGTTCTCAAGCTGACAGGGTATGAGCCCTGTGTCTATTTTATTGCAAACCCTGGCTGTAACATAGAAAAGTACCACGTAAAGCCACTCCCACAGTCACTGTGAGGATGGTGCATTTGAGTTTGAATGTTATTCATGAACAAATGGTTCAAACATCTTAAGAGAAAGTGTTTCCTTCATTGGAAGAAATTTTCTCTGAGTTCAGTCCTTTGTGGTGGCCTATTAGGATAGGGGTGCTTGTGGGACATGCTCTGGGAACTGGCTCAGCCCACTCTAGGAGATGGAGTTTAAGGAAAGTGTCCTGAGAGCACTCAGGTTCTCACCAGGGAAGAAATTCTGGTCAATAGTTCAATCCCCTCTTCTCAGAAGGTAGCTCTTCTCCTCATGTTGGAAAGGGCTCACCTTTGCTCTTTTTCCCATTCCCTGGAGTAGTTCACATTTTTAAAAACACATTTCTCTGCCCTCTTAAGGACTGCTTGTGCTCATTTCTGGAAGGACAGCTGATGCCACCAAAGCAGGTGACAAAATCGCTGTGAAACATATGTGAGGAGGAAGTGTCCAGGCCTATAAACAGTGGTTATTTTGTGAAAGCATTAAATCTGAA
The DNA here is from genome assembly GCF_049115385.1 of Moschus berezovskii. Taxonomy (NCBI): domain Eukaryota; kingdom Metazoa; phylum Chordata; class Mammalia; order Artiodactyla; family Moschidae; genus Moschus; species Moschus berezovskii. Next base: position 47,246,839 of record NC_142469.1, read on the forward strand.
CCTCACAGATTTGCATAACATTTACAGTTCTTTTGCTATTTCATTTCTCAAATATATAATTTGAAGCCTTCATATTTTATCACTAAAATGATTTTCATGAAATCTGTATTTGGGAAACAAATAACCAAGCCAAGTGAATAATTCCATAAAAGAACACAATCCCTCCTTTCATAATATATGCAAACATCAAATCACTATGTGTAGTACACCTAAAACTAACATAATATTATAGGTCAACTATATTTCAACTAAAAAACAAAGAGAACATAAACCCAGGGTGCCTGTCCTGTATGGGGAACTGACCAAACCCATTACTTTTGGTCAGGCTTTCCTATTCTCTATGGAGAGTGAAACTCCCTTTGGAATTTTGGGAGTGGGAATTTTGCCAGCCAATAAAAGGATGAGGTCTAAACTGGATCTTTTTTTTTTTTTCACTTTTTGTGCCATAAAAATATGTCGTGGACGTGAATGGACCTAAAGATTGTCATACTGAGTGAAGCAAGTCAGAGAAAGACAAATATCATATGATATCACTTATATGTGGAATCTTAAAAAAATGGTACAAATGGACTTATTTATGAAACAGAAACAGAGTCATAGATATAGAAAACAAACTTACAATTACCACGGGAGTAAAGGTAGGGGATAAATTGGGAGACTGGGATTGGAATATACTATATATAAAATTCTTGCCTGGAGAATCCCATGGACGGAGAAGCCTGGTAGGCTACAGTCCACGGGGTCGCAAAGAGGCGGACACGACTGAGCGACTGAACGGAACGGAACGGAACGGAAAATAGATAACTAACAAGGACCTACTGTATATAGCCCATGGAACTCTACTCAATACACTGTAATGACCTATATGGGAAAAGACCTAAAATAGATTGGATATGTGTATATGTACAACTGATTCACTGTGCTGTACAGCAGAAAGTAACACAACATTGTAAATCAGCTACACCCCAGGGACTTCCCTCATGGTACAGTGGCTAAGATTCCACACTCCAAAGCAGGGGGCCTGGGTCCAGTCCCTGGCCAGAGAAGTAGATCCCACATGCCGCAACTAAGAGTTTGCACGCCACAACTAAAGATCTCGCCTGCTGCAACTAAGATGGAAGATCCCATGTGCTGTAACTAAGACCCGGCACAGCCAAGCAAATAAATAAAAATGTTTTTAAAGAAATCAATCACACCTCAATGCAAAAAAAAAAAATTAGATGTTGTAAAGTGAATGGGCTATCGTGACAACTGACTGGGATTGTTGTGACACGGAGCTTTAAGATGGGAGGGATCGTGGGCTGCACAGGAGGCCTTTCTCCAGTGGACGGGCAGTGGAGAGGAGGGCCCAAAAGCTACAGGAAGGTCAGTGACCTCAGGAACCACTGCCAGCAGGCCCTCAGACCTGTAAGTCTCTGGGTTAAGTGGTAAAATCAAGTCTGCTTACCCGCTGAGTAGAGAATCAGGCCTGATATGGGGAAACCAGAGGCAAAAGAATTCCATGAGGCCCAGACTAAAAGAAGTGACTGTTTTGACCCATTTCCCCTGTAAAAACTCCATGTTGTCAATAAATTGTTCTTCTCAAACTAATTGATCCCCTAGTAAACAATAAGAGTTGCATTCCTGTCTCAATGGTATAAGACTTGTTTGCATATATAGGTTTTAAGTTATTCCCCTCCACTTTTTCATAGATGTATGTTAATACTGAAATTAGGCCAGATTGAAATTTATCTATCATTGTTACCTAACTTCTGGATCCAAGAAATACTCAGAAGATGAGATGTTAGACAGCTTGAAAAATTCCTTCTGGAAATTCTTAATGTGATCCTACTTATGCTACTGCATTCTGTCAGATACAAAAATTTACAAACCTTGAATGTCTCAACTTATCCAATATGAATCACAGGTACTTAAAAATGTTTTAAAAGACATTTTTTCTTGTCCTATATCTCTGAGGGTGGTTCTCCCATTTTCTTCAGCATATTTTTTTTTCACTTTTTGTTGAGAAATCTAACCTGTTTACAGAAAATCACAGAACAGCTGACAGTTTATGTTAACAGTGCAGTTTAATGAGTGGTTACAAAGAGAACACTCATATTAAAAAGAGAAAGCGAGCAAGAACACCCATGTAAGTAACACCTGGGTCAATAAATAAAATATTACTAATACCTTACACATTCCTGGGGTACCTTTACCCTCTCCCCACCTCAAAGTAATCACTCCTAACTTGTGTGGTAATCATTTCTTTGCTGTTCTTCATAGTTTTCCACCTATGTTTGCATCCCTTAACACTATCATTTAGTTTTGCCTGCCTTCAGTTCAGTTCAGTCGCTCAGTCGTGTCCGACTCTTTGCGACCCCATGAATCACAGCACGCCAGGTCTCCCTGTCCATCACCAACTCCCGGAGTTCACCCAAACTCATGTCCATCGAGTAGGTGATGCTATCCAGCCATCTCATTCTCTATCATCCTCTTCTCCTCCTGCCCCCAATCCCTCCCAGCATCAGAGTCTTTTCCAGTGAGTCAACTCCTCATACGAGGTGGCCAAAGTATTGGAGTTTCAGCTTTAGCATCAGTCCTTCCAATGAACACCCAGGATTGATCTCCTTTTGAATGGACTGGTTGGATCTCCTTGCAGTCCAAGGGACTCTCAAGAGTCTTCTCCAGCACCACAGTTCAAAAGCATCAATTCTTCGGCGATCAGTTTTCTTCACAGTCCAACTCTCACATCCATACATGACCAAGGGAAAAACCAGAGCCTTGACTAGACGGACCTTTGTTGGCAAAGTAATGTCTCTGCTTTTTAATATGCTATCTAGGTTGGTCATAACTTTCCTTCCAAGGAGTAAGCGTCTTTTAATTTCCTTGGCTGCAATCAGCATCTGCAGTGATTTTGGAGCCCAAAAAAATAAAGTCTGACACTGTTTCCACTGTTTCCCCATCTATTTCCCATGAAGTGATGGGACCAGATGCCATGATCTTTGTTTTCTGAATGTTGAGCTTCAAGCCAACCTTTTCACTCTCCTCTTTCACTTTCATCAAGAGGCCTTTGAATTCCTCTTCACTTTCTGCCATTAGGATGGTGTCATCTGCATATCTGAGGTTATTGATATTTCTCCCGGCAATCTTGATTCCAGCCTGTGCTTCTTCCAGCCCAGCTTTCCTCATGATGTACTCTGCATATAAGTTAAGAGATGCAAATACCAGACCACCTTACCTGCCTCCTGAGAAATCTGTATGCAGGTCAAGAAGCAACAGCTAGAACCAGACATGGAACAATGGACTGGTTCAAAATTGAGAAAGGAGTATATTAAGGCTGTATATTGTTACCCTGCTTATTTAATTTATATGCAGAATATATCATGTGAAATTCTGGGCTGGATGACTCACAAGCTGGAATCAAGATTGCCAGCAGAAATATCTACAACGTTAGATATGCAGATGATACCACCCTAGTGGCAGAAAGTGAAGAGGAACTAAAAAGCCTCTTGATGAAGGTGAAAGAGGAGAGTGAAAAAGCTGGTTTAAAACTTAGCATTCAAAAAGCTAAGATCATGGCATATGGTCCCATCACTTCATGACAAATAGATGGGGAAACAGTGACAAATTTTATTTTGGGTGGCTCCAAAATCACTGCAGATGGTGACTACAGCTGTGAAATTAAAAGATGCTTGCTCCTTGGAAGAAAAACTATGACAAACCTAAACAGTGTATTAAAAAGCAGAGACATCAATTTGCCGATAAAGGTCCATATAGTCAAAGCTATCGTTTTTCCAGTAGCCATGTATGGATGTCAGAGTTGGACCATAAAAAAGGCACCAAAGAATTGATGCTTTTGAACTGTGGTGTTGGAGAATACTCTTGAGAGTCCCTTGGACAACAAGGAGATCAAACCAATCAATCCTAAAGAAAATCAGTCCTGAATATTCTTTGGAAGGACTGATGCTGAAGCTGAAACTCCAATAATTTAGCCACCTGATGCAAAGAACGGATTCATTGGAAAAGACCCTGATGCTGGAAAAGATTGAAGGCAGGAGAAGGGGATGACAGAGGATGAGATGGTTGGATGGCATCACTGACTCGATAGACATGAGTTTGAGCAAGCTCTGGGAGTTGGTGATGGACAGGGAAGCCTGGCATGCTGTGGTTCATGGGGTCGCAGAGTCAGACACAACTGAGTGACTGAACTGAACTGAACTGACTTTCAATGGATGGAATCACACCACATATATTCTTTTATGTCTTGCTTCTCCTTCTTGATATTATGTTTGTAAAGTTCACCCACGGTGCTGTGTGCTGCTGTACTTAACTCATTTTCATGGCCACATGTTACTCTGTTATATGAAGAGTTCTCTCTCTATAACCTGTATATGTGCGTGCATGCTGAGTCACTTTAGTCATGTCTGACTCTTGGTGACCCTGTGGACTGTAGCCCGCCAGACTCCTCTGTCCATGGGATTCTCCAGGCAAAAATACTGGAGTGGGTTGCCATGCCCTTCTCCAGGGAATCTTCCCTACCCAGGAATCGAACCCACATCTCTTGTGTCTCTTGCACTGGCAAGCAGATTCTCTACCACCAGCACCACCTGGGAAGCCATAACCTGTATATAGACATATCTATATTTATCTACTGTTATGTTGATGGCTAATTGGGTTGCTTCCAGTTTAGGTAACTGCAAACATTGTTGTACTGAGCATTCCTCGGCATGTGTGCATGAGCTTAGCATGTACTTAATAGAGAAATATCTAGGTCAAAACCATGTGCATTGTCCACTTCACTGAATACGAGACAGTTGTCAAAAGCAGTTTTACAATTTACACTCTCACCCACACTGTATGGACATGGTCTGTCATCCACATTCTCACCAGCATTTGGAATCGTTGGATTGTTTAATTTTTTAATTTTCTTTTCGTGATGATGGATTTAAACAATTTCGATTTAATTAAGACTTATTGAGTAACTGCAAAAAAGCAATGCCTGAACTGAGAGTTTCTATATATATTTAATCATCATTAATCACCATAGTCCTATAAAAAGGAGATAATGTTCTCTCCATTTCAGAAATGAGCAATCTGAAGCCACAGCCTGGAGTTTCCAAGCTGAGGCCCTGACAGAGCTAGGACTTGAACCCAGTAGGTTTGGTTCACTGTGAAGACCAAGGCCTTCTGACCTTCCCAAGTCTCAATTTCCTCTTCTATAAAATGAAAGGGCTGAAGAGAGAATCTCAGAGGCACTTTCTAGCACTAGGATCTGTGACAGGGTTAATTTCTCCAACAAGCACTTATCCAACACTTTCAGTTTGTACCCTTTTACAAACAAAACTTTGGGCCCATATCATTGATACTCAGGTAAAATGCCAAGGAACTGTTTTGTTTTGCCTTGTTTCCTGTTAGTTGGTTTTTGTTATATCTTCATGGTTTACCAACTTCTAACCATTGGATTTAGTTTTTTTTTTTTTAAGCAAGGGCCATCTTTGCTCTTTCCCCAGTTGATTGTGAGGCCAGGGACTGTGTCCAGCTTGTCCTTGTCTCTCCCGCCATAGGAGGCCCTCAGCAAATGGAGAAGGAAACGAGAGGAAGGACAGGAGAAAGGCAGGCAGGACTGACCTCTGCAATCTTCCCATACCTCTGATATCACTATGCACAACAGTAGTCGATATTTAAACTGCAGTCCCTGCTCACAGAGCCGCCGTTGGTAGCAGACTCTGACCTCTTACTGAATCAGCAAATGATCAGATATATACAAAATTACATTACTTTTATCAAAGCCTTTTGCAGGTACCTAATGTAATTATAGCCTTGATGAAGGATGCCAAGTGCTCCTGAGTGCAAAGAAGAGAAAAATATTGTATATAGTTACCAGACTCATCTGGCTCCTAACCATAGATAATCTGCCCTGGAGGATCCTTATTTCTGCTGAATTGGCATTACTGTAAAGCAACCTGGTTTCTATCTGCTTGTGTTAGTGTGTTTTAGAGACGCTTTTTAGGAAGGTCTAATTTTCTCTACCTGGGTCCAGCTCTGGAGCCTGTCAACTTCCTGGTGACCCGTGGTTTATTATGACTATGTCCCAATTACATCTGCTTCTTGCCACCATGTCCCTAACTCAACTGTAAAATACAAAATTCTTGTTTGCTCAACTGTGTTCTCTCATGCTGAGTCAGGGTGCCCTCCTGCACTCACATGACAACCCCTGGCCCCTGGAAAAAGAGACCTATGGACTTCTGGACTTGCAGGGGGGTGGGGAGGGGGAAGAAGGGGACAAGGGAAAGGGGGAAGGGAGGGGCAGACTTGCCAATCTCAATCTCCCCACCCCACTCATCAAAGTCTAACCACTCGCTGGTCTGGGAGCATCAAATCAGGCTACTGATTTATTTTTCCTTTAACCACTTAGCTCTAAAGTATCCAGGGAAGGAGGACTAATCTCTGGGTAGAAAGGTGAACTTTTAAAAAAACATTTAAGTATCACTGTGATGACCTTTCAGAACTATGGGGCAGTGTGTTGTACAGCTCTTCAAGAAGTCAGTGTGTCTTGCCCAGTGATCCCTGTGTTTTCTTTTGTTTTAATTGGAGTATAGTTGCTTTACAATGTTGTGTCAGTTCTTGCTGTATAGCAAAGTGAATCAGTCATATGTATATATCCACTCTTTTCTAGATTTCCTTCCCATTTAGGTCAAGAAGGGTGAACTCTTTTCTAAAGCACTGGACTGGGCCTGTAATAGAGCCAGGCAGACTGCCTTCAGGCTAAGTTTTCTGTCTACAAGGTTCACCTTTCTCAAGCCTGCTGGGCCTTGGAGAGGTTCTGAAGGAAATCCCCATTTTCTGTGAGGAAGACAGAAAGAACTGTCTCAGCTCTACACCAGGCAATGCCAATCAGGTCTTCAGGTAGGGAACCACTGAGAAACGGGCAGTCCCATCTTACTCTGTTGGCTCCCCTGGAGGCTCAGCATAGCAGCTGCTGTGTGTCAGGCCCCAGAACTGATGAAGGCACCACTTCCCTCCCCTCCCCCCACTCCCCCTCCCCTCCCTTCTGCCCCTTTCCACCTCCTGTCCTCTCCCCTCCCCTTCTGTGCATAAATGCTAAGTCGCTTCAGTCGTGTCTGACTCTTTGCAACCCTGTGGACTGTAGCCCACCAGGCTCCTCCATCCATGGGATTCTCCAGGCAAGAATTACTGGAGTGGGTTGCCATGCCCTCCTCCAAGAGATCTTCCCAACCCAGGGATCGAACCCATGTTTGTTATGTCTTCTGCATTGGCAGGTGGGTTCTTTACACTAGTGCCCCCTGGGAAGCCCTGTCCCCCCACCCCAATAGTCCCCAGTTATTCAGCAAGGGGACCTTCGGGATGGAGGGTCCATGTAATTGCCTGCCTTGTCCCAAAGCTCTCAGCCTGTCAGTGCTGTGCTAATGCCAGGTCAAAGCCTGTGTGGGCCCAATTTTAAAAACTAGATAATAGATTCCTTAAGGGTAGGGTATACATCTCAGTCTTTCCCCCCCTGGGTTTACAGGAGCTGTTACTCAGTCTCTGCTAATATCCTCCAAACATTGCCTGAGGTTGAAAGTCTCTCACACTGTTCCATGCATTACTATTTCTTGAATGGTATTTAAGTGTCATTGTAAATACTTGTCACTGTGAATTTTTCTCAGTTAATCAATAATCAAGTAGAGCCACAATCATGGGAGAGGACTTGGCTCCTTTTCACATTCAAAGGGGGCCTCATATGCAGAAAGGTTGGGCAAAGATATCGATGGTTATTTTTACCTGCCTGGCTGCTGAGTATCCCCATTCCCAGACCCTTGGCTTCCTATTCTTTTGGGATGTCATCGACAAGGGGGTTCTGCGTTTGTGGGCGATGGGCTCAATGTCTTCCACTTCTGCCTTGTCTAACTTATAGCTGTTGTCATAGGAAAGATTCAGCTGCGGGGAAAACAGCCCTTTTTAAAAAGAGATGAGCTGTACCATAAAGCCCTTAGCATGCATTCTGGGTTTTATAGTCACCATGACCACCTTCATTCTAATCTTGTGTATCTTTTAAAAGTTATCAATAGTTGCTGAAAAGTGACTCAGTCACCTTGGGGATGAGATTTGGGCTTGGAGCATTTTTCTCCTCAACGGACTGTTTTTCAGAACAGTCTTGGGAGGTGAAACCGGGGCTTGACAGTGAGGGTCCCAGTCCCTATCCATGCCCCTGTTTTGCCTGCATGAATTCGGTGTGAACCCAGGTCCACTTCACGTCCTGAGCCAATGCCATCCCAATGCTCCTGACACCCTCGCTGCTGCCATCCTTGCTGGAAGCATGCGAGTGATGCTGTTTGATGTCAGTCTCTCTGTAGGGGTTGCTGTGGATCCTCACTGACCTCCCTGTGGGTGCCCTGCTCTTGCTGCTGCCAGCTACCGGGTCCCCTGGATCCCTGAAAACTGGCCAGTGGCAGGGTTCCCCTGAGTTTACTCGGTTGCAGTGCAGGGCCCCTCAGGCTATGCCCGAGGGCCCAGCAGCTGACCCAGCACTCTGCTGCAGCCTCCTCCACCCTCCCAGCACACGACCCCGCCAATGCCTCCTTGTTCCAAAGTCGGTTTGTATCAATGACATGTCTGCACTTGAATTCTGTTTCTCAAGTTCCTTTCATTTGGACCACCAGACTTTCTCCTAATGCCCAATCCAGGAAACACTCCAACTAAAAAAGGATTTATTCTTAGGCCAAGTTTCCTAGGTTCCCGCGAAGCCAGTCAGAGGCTGCTCTTAGAGAAAACCTGACGCCTTGAGAGATGCTACTCGTCAAGGCCTGAGCACCCTGCCTCCTCCTGGAGGGCCTTCATCCTAGTAACTCTGAAGTCTCCAGTTTAATTTTCACCTCCCAGCCACCATGTGTAAGCTATTTGTAGGGTCAGGATGGGAAGAGGAAGAACTTTAGTAAAGTCTCAAGAAGAATGTACTAATTAAAATGAAAACACATAGTGACCCCAGTTATGTTGCTTCTCTTACAGCCTAAGATGCCAAGAAATACCAGTGATGTGTATGAGATAGGATTGACGCAGAAAGAAGCCCAAGCTGGCTGACCAGAAACGGGCCAGAGGTGGCTCCCTCCGCTCGCACCTCAAATGCCACGAGGTTCCTCTGAGCCCAGAGACTCCAGATTTCCCTGTGAGGACAAGAAGACACCCTGAGAAAAGGGAGAAATTGAAGATGAGGGACCAGGAAGAGACCGTTTCTAACTGCCACACATGGTTATGTACAAAATCTGTTCAAATCAGAATTAACGTTTCTTTTCACTTTGGCTGAGCCTGTGAGGGTTTATGAGACAGGCATGACCTTCAGGTGGAGGGAGTTGAGGTTGAGACGATCAGGTGGGGTCCGAACAAGGCTGAGGTCTCAGCCACAGCCCCTGCCTCCAAAGCCATCCACCCGAGTGCCCCCGACAAAGGAAACATCCTTCTCCACTGCCTCTGGCACTTTTCGAGACGCACCTCTTTCTGGCGAGGGTTTGTCACTGTCTTCCTTAAGTAGAGAATGAGGTCAGGATTTAGGGACCATCCCAGGAACCAGTCACCTGAATCACAGGGCACTTCACTGTTCCCGGAAGGTTCAGAGAGGGCTGGACACTCATTGTGCCCTGACACCAGTCTTCCCAGAAAAACACCTTTCACCTGCGGCACTCAGGGCAGTTCTCTTACCTGCTCTGTCACGGCAGGGTAGGCCAGAACCAGGACCCCCACTTTGCAGATGGAGAAAGAGAGGCAGAGAGCTAGAGGAAGAAGCAGAAATGGCTACACATCCCCGGTGGCTGCCTTCACTATTAAGCTTCACAGAATTCACTTGTTTGGGCCAGCACCTCTTATTGCTTTACAGGGGACTCTAGGAAAGAAAGAAAATGATTTCTCTCCTTAGTAACTTCCCCAAAATGGGGAGCTGGCCAGGGGCTGGCAGGTGAAGGTTTCCCTAATGTGGAGCAAGGGCCGCCTTCTGCACAGCCAGAAAGACGCAGGTCTTTGCTCTGTTTACTGATCTCCTCCTGCCACCTAGTGGCCAAGATCTGAGTGTACATGCAAATGCCAATCATCTCCGGTGCTCTGTCCCTTGCAATCCACACCCTGGAAGGGAGAATCCACTGGACGCTTAATTCATTTACCCCTTAGAATGAAACAGGTGAGAAGAAGCTGATTGTCTGCGAACACAGTAAAGTTACCAAACGGGAGGCAGAAAACATGAGCTGCCAACTTCTAGCAAGTTGGTCTCTTGCTGGAATTGGGTAGATAAGGTGCTCCAACTCATCCCATCAACTCAACTTTGTTCTGAAGTGCAAAATCAGCTAGGCTTCAGGACAGACTCTACAAACAAGTCCTAATTTAACCAGCTGGCCCATCTGTGGTATTCCAGAACATTTATGTTTCTACTGTGTAGTTCAGCTAAATTTATTACTCTCTGATTGGGACTTTTCAATTTTCAGTTCAGTTCAGTTCAGTTCAGTCGCTCAGTCATGTCCGACTCTTTGTGACCCCATGGACTGCAGCACACCAGGCCTCCCTATCCATCGCCAACTCCTGGAGTTTACCCAAACTTGTGTCCATTGAGTCGGTGATGCCATCCAACCATCTCATCCTCTGTCATCCCCTTCTCCTCTGCCTTCAATCTTTCCCAGGGTCAGGGTCTTTTCCAATGAGTAAGTTCTTCGCATCAGCTGGCTGAAGTATTGGAGTTTCAGCTTCAGCATCAGTCCTTCCAATGAATATTCAGGACTGATCTCCTTTAGGATGGACTGGTTGGAGCTCCTTGCAGTCCAAGGGACTCTCAAGAGTCTTCTCCAGCACCACAGTTCAAAAGAATCATTTCTTCAGTGCTCATCAAGTACCAATAAAATAAAAGGAATTTCTTGGCTCCTATAACGGAAAAAAAAGAAAAAACTGAAAGCAAGGGAAACTTCAGGCATGGATTAATTCAGAGGTTCAAATTGTCTTAGGGTTCTGGGTTCATGTCTGTGTGATTCTCTCAATTCTGACCTCCTCCGAACGTTGCCATCATCCCCAGGCTGAAGAACTCACTGCAGCAGTGCCAGGTCAGCCTTCATATCTTCAGGCTACAAGGTCCAGAAAAAGACAGGACATGTCTTCTAGTAGTACATAGAAAATCCAGGAGGCTTCCTGGTCAGAAGCCCTTGGAAAATATTTCTCCTCTCTGTGAAGACCAGGCAGCCTCATCCCTCAGTCAGCCACAATGCCCAAGGGAAATGGGCTCCTCTGACTGGTGTAAACCAAACAGGGACCACTCCTGGAGATGGGGTGTGATCAGTCTCATACAGCACACCTGCTGCTGCTACTGCTGCTGCTAAGTCACTTCAGTTGTGTCCGACTCCGTGTGACCCCATAGACGGAAGCCCACCAGGCTCCCCCGTCCCTGGGATTCTCCAGGCAAGAACACTGGAATGGGTTGCCATTTCCTTCTCCAATGTGTGAAAGTGAAGTCGCTCAGTCGTGTCTGACCCTTAGCGACCCCACGGACTGCAGCCTACCAGGCTCCTCCATCCATGGGATTTTCTAGGCAAGAGTACTGGAGTGGCTTGCCATTGCCTTCTCTGATACAGCACGCCTGGCTGCCATAAAATGACATGGGGCATGGCCAAAGAAAATGGGACCCTGAATTTTGACGGAAGAAAAGAAATAGATGCCAGGGAGGTGGCCCATACAAGTGTACATACTAATGTGTGGTCTCCAGTGTTTTTCATCATCTACCTCAATCAATAAACATGATACATATTTTGCTACCAATGTAGCTTGTACTAATGTAGCAGTATATTGTTCATCATAGAGCAAACATATTTTTGAAAGCTGAAATAAAAGAAAAATTATATAGTTTTATGTTTTATCTATTAGCAGGGTTCGAAAAGCTTTTTGCCATCAAGTCTGTGATTGGAAATACCTTACTTTTTAAAAATTACAGCTTAATACTTCATGATTCAAAGGTCTAGTCTTAAGTTTATATCTACACTTGGTTTTAATGGCTGTTATAGGAAAACAAAATACTCAAATGTACATTCAAATTAGAAAAATTATATTAATGGCTGCACTTCCTAATTCCTGATACTAGTTTTTTCAGTTCCATGCACCATTTACACAAAGTTGTTTTCCATCTCCTTGATGTCAAAAGGTATATTTAAAAAAAAAAAATGAACCCTTAATTTGGAAGCTCATGAAATTTCATGTTTCGTAAGTGTGCAGATGTGGGAATTTTTATAAGTGACATCATTTTTTGGCCACAAATCACATCTTGATGCAATATTCACAGACATGTTCAAAATGTTCCCTTTATAGCAGCAGTTACAGCTGTTGTAAAGCTGCTTCTTTCTCACTCTGATTTTTAAAACATCACTCATTCCTTCAAGGTACTAATTTTAAAAATACTCATTAGCAGAAAACTACTAAACTACTTATCACAGGAATGGTTGGCAAGTTTAGAACAAATAAGTTTTTTTTTGTCAAAGAAAAATGTATAACTCATCTTTAAGTCCAAAAATTCTTTTAAGCACTTTGCCATGAGCAATCCAAAAGCCTCTATGTGGAACAAAATTTTTTCGTGGCCACATCAATCCTCCACCATTTCATTTACAAAACACTGAAGATTCTGTTACTGAAAGGTCTTGTCTTTATAAAAGTAACCATGTCAATGACACCCTGGAACACTGAACTGAAGCATGAGGTGATTCACTGCTGGCGGATGGACTAGCACTGTCAAGTCTCAGCACTGTGGCTGCCAAGTCACGTGGCTCTGGGTGCCTGCCAGCACCCAGAGGTGCTCAGGGAAACCCTGATTGTGAAAAAGAGTAAAACAATTTTTATTTCTAAGTTTTTGGCTTATTTCTAAATTTTAAATACGCTTTCCAACAAAACAGAACTTCTTGTACTTTCTTCATGCATCTCAGGGCCTGTCATGTGCCCTGGCAGTGTGTACTCCCCCCAGTTTGGAGACCGCTGCCCTCTGGTAGGACTTCGAGGATGCTAGTCTTGCTACCTTGGATTTCTAAGCTTCTTAGGAGCAGGGGCTGGCCTGGACCTTCCCATCCCTCCGAGGACCTGGTGCAGGGTTGGATGCTTCATGATGCTGGATGAATGGATGCCGGCATTCTGCCAGCTGGAAGCTCTGGGATGCGCTGATGCCCGTGCAGACCCAGCTGTGGGGTAGGGCTCAGAGAGGAATAAATTCCAGGCCCTGTTCTTGAGTCTTCCTCATGTACTGGCCTGAGGGATGTATAAACATGAGATGGCATACAACCCAGGGCAGAATGAAGTAGGAGCTGCCGGAGACATGCTAGAAAAGGTGTAGGAAAAAGGAGTAAAAGACCCTGGGTTCTTGCTCATTCTCCCTAGAAGGATTGTGAAAGGCTTTCTGGGGGAGGTGGTATTTTGTTCAGTGGTACAGGTTTTTGTACCGTTGAAACAAGGAGAAAGGAGAGAGAGAAGAGGACGAGGTAGCCTTTAGGAAAGTGAAAGTCGCTCATTTGTGTCCGACTCTCTGCGACCCCATGGACTGTAGCCCACGAGGCTCTTCTGTCCATGGAATTCTTCAGGCAAGAATACTAGAGTGGGTTGCCATTCCCTTCTCCAGCGGATCTTCCCGACCCAGGGATAGAACCCAGGTCTCCCGCATCGCAGGCAGATTCTTCACCGTTTGAGCCACCAGGGAAGCCCCTCGTCAAGGAGGAGGGCCTGTAGGGAGAAAGTATAGGTGGAGGACGGAGAGCTCACCAGATCACTCTCAAGGACAAACTAAAAAATTCCACAGGTGATGGGCTGGGACATTGTAAGAGTACTCCAGATACACTGGGCTTTAATAAAAATGTTTGCCTCATGGGAAGACGGTCATGAGCTGTGGACTTCCGGATGTTCTTCCTCTTCTCCCCACATTGGTAATGTGGTCTTTAACCTTAGGGTCCTTGCAGTAGCTTCCCTCTGTCCAGAATGCCCTCCCTGGAGGGTCACACGGCCGGTCCTGTGTCATTCGGGGATGCGTGCAGATGCACTCAGATCCCTGCTAAGAGGGCTTCTCTGAGCTCCTAACTGAGGGGCACTCAGGCACTTTCTACCACATCACCCTCCCTTTTAGTCTCAGCACTAAACACCCTGATGTCTCCTTGTTTATTTTCATGATGGAGAAAGTGTATAGAAGTAGGACTACGCGAGAGACCCCCAGCTCCGGTGGTGCAGACGCCGGAGACTCCCGGCTCCGGCGCAACCGACCACGTGCAGAATCGTGGCTGAGAGGAGCTGCCCCGCGCCCAGGGTTAGGGCGGTGGCCGAGAGGAGCTGTACCACGTCCAGGAGGCGGTGGCTGCTTGGGCACCGGAGGGCTGAGAGGAGCTGATCCACATTCAAAGCAGGAGGCGCGGCCTTGAGGAGATACCCCTCGTCCAAGGTAAGGTACAGTGGCTGCGCCTTGCTGGAGCAGCTGGGAAGAGATACTCCACGACCAAGTGGAATATAAGAATCCAGTGTTCTGGGGAGGAAGGAACAAGATGGCGGAGGGATAAGACGGCGAGACCACTCTCTCCCCCACAAATTCATCAAAAGAACATTTGAACGCGGAGTAAAGTCCACAAAACAACTTCAGAATACTGGCAGAGGACATCAGGCTCCCAGAAAAGCAGCCCATTGTCTTCTAAAGGAGAGAGAAGAAATCCAGCTCCACCCACCAGAACACCGACACATGCTTCCCTAACCAGGGAACCCGGACAAGTCACCCGTCCAACCCCACACACAGCGAAGAAACTACATAATAAAGAGAACTCCACAAACTGCAAGAAGAGGGAAAGGCCACCCCAAGCAAAGCAATATAAGCAAGATGAAGAGGCAGAGAAATACCCAGCAAGTAAAGGAACAAGATAATTGCCCACCAACACAAACAAAAGAAGAAGATATAGGGAATTTACCTGATAAAGAATTTCAAATTTTGATGGTGAAAATGATTCAAAATCTTGAAAGCAAAATGGAGTTACAGATAAATAACCTGGAGAAAAGGATTGAGAAGATGGAAGAAAGATTTAATAAGGACTTAGAAGAAATAAAAAAGAGTCAATATACAATGAATAATGCAATAGATGAGATCAGAAACACTCTGGAGGGAACAAACAGTAGAATAACAGAGGCAGAAGACAGGATAAGCGAACTAGAAGATAGAATTGTAGAAATAAATGAAACAGAGAGGAAAAAAGAAAAACGAATTAAAAGAAATGAGGACAATATTAGAGACCTCTGGGACAATGTTAAACGCTCCAACATTCGAATCATAGGAGTCCCAGAAGAAGAAGACAAAAAGAAAGACCATGAGAGAATACTTGAGGAGATATTAGTTGAAAACTTCCCTAAAATAGAGAAAGAAATAATCACCGAAGTCCAAGAAACCCAGAGAGTCCCCAACAGGATAAACCCAAGGCGAAATACTCCAAGACACATATTAATCAAATTAACAAAGATCAAACACAAAGAACAAATATTAAAAGCAGCAAGGGAAAAGCAGCAAATAACACATAAGGGGATTCCCATAAGGATAACAGCTGATCTTTCAACAGAAACTCTTCAGGCCAGAAGGGAGTGGCAAGACATACTTAAAGTGATGAAAGAAAATACCCTACAGCCCAGATTACTATACCCAGCAAGGATCTCATTCAAATATGAAGGAGAAATCAAAAGCTTTACAGACAAGCAAAAGCTGAGGGAATTCAGCATCACCAAACCAGCTCTCCAACAAATGCTAAAGGATCTTCTATAGACAGGAAACACAGAAAGAGTGTATAAACTTGAACTCAAAGCAATAAAGAAAATGGCTACGGGATCGTACTTATCAATAATTACCTTAAACGTAAATGGATTGAAATTTTCAAAAAGGCCAGGAAATAATTCTCATAGCCATCAATAGTTCAGTGTTGAGTTCATGAATAGTTTTTAAAGTTTGGGACAAACTGTAGTATTTGCTATTTGAAGTACTATTTGTAATTGGCATATTACGATGTAACATTGGTCTTCATTTCCAACTTAAAACGCCTAAAAATGCCTAACAGGTTTTTAGATTTGTGAATTTTAGTTGAAATGTATTTTATGATGTTACTAAACCTGCAGAAATATTGAAATATTTCAGAGAACTTATTCACTGTACATTTAATTTATTTTATTTATAAAAGTTATGAACTGTAGAAAGTTTTACTTGTTGGGTCAAATGCTTGTTGCTTCAAATGCTTGTTGCATTTAAAGTGCTAGTTACAAGAAAATCAAATACCTTCAATGTATAAATGCTATTAAGTTTTTAAAGGAAAAAAAATAATAAACAATTGAAACAACAAAAAAAAAATTTTCATGATGATTTGTTAACAGGTGTCCCCCTCCCGCTCCCCCCACCAACAAATGCAAGGGTCAGGGCTGCTGCAATCACCAAGCATACATGTTGAGTGAGTGACCTTACCTAGGTCCTCTTAAAATACTTGCTGTAAGGTCATTTTGATGAAATGGTCCAACTAAAGATTATCCTAAATCCACTTATGGGGGAAAAAAAGAGAGGGGGAGGGAGATAGACAGGCAGAGGAACATAAGAGAGAGGTAATTTGTCCAGGGAAATCAGATGTATGAGGCTACCAGGCAACTTCAAACTCCTATTCAAATTAATTTCTGGGTTTTATGTACCTCTCAGAGATGCCTTAGGTTACAGAAAAATGTGGTAAAACTAATAAATACATTAACAAATATTTGGGGTGTGTAAATTCTGAGTATTTGATTTCTCGGCAAATTTCTTTAGGAACATTAAAGGTATGGAGTCTTTCTCAATTTCAGTTAACCACAGTTTCTCTGGGAGCACTGTCGGAAGTACAGATTCCCAGGCCCCTCCACTAAAGATTCAGATTCAGTAAGTTTGGGGTGGGGTCCAATAATCTCTATGAAGCTTCCCAGGTGATTCCGCTGGTTCAATAGGTTTGGGGAACACACAATATACAAATCATTCTATACCCGTATCTAGAAAACAGTATCACTGGTTCACTCTGCTGCTTGAAAGCTCATTCCTGTAGGGGAAACAGTGTTGAAGAAGTATAAGATGTTGTTTGAGTGAGTGAGTGAGTGAAAGTCGCTCAGTTGTGTCTGACTCTTTGTGACCCCAAGGACTATTTGGTCCACGGAATTCTCCAGGCCAGAATACTGGAGTGGGTAGCTGTTCCCGTCTCCAGGGAATCATCCCAACACAGGGCTCGAACCCAGGTCTCCTGCATTGCAGGCAGATTCTTTACCATCTGACCCACCAGGGAAGCCCGAGATCTTCCTTACAATTTGCTGATTATAATGTTGACACTAGGCCGCACTCTTCCCTGAACCTGCAGGATACCTCAGGGGCCTCGTGGGCGGCCGAGGGCCTTTGGCCTAAAGGAGGAGGTCGGTGCAGGGCTTCAGTCTCCTCTGCACCCTCAGTGTTACCAGCAGCTGCTCCTGGGGGTGGGGGGCCACCCTGACCCTGACCCTGTTACCTTCCAGAGAGCAGGCCAGCACTCTGAGCCCTTCCCTTCCTGGGAGAGGCTGCTGCACACATACGTGGAGTGACCCTGACTGTCAGGTTCTTAATGTAGCATCCGTGGGCCCCTCAAGAATCCACGCAGCGGCCTCAAGGATCTGTGTGCAGAACTTCGGCAGACTTTCAGTTACAGTGAGAGGAGTTTCCTGAGCATTCGTCCTACGTTCTCTGTGAACCCCACGACTCAGCTTAGAGAATGAGGCCGTTATTTTCACAGCATCACAGTGCCAATCGGCTTTCCTACCCCACAGGGGCAGGTCTGTGCTGGGGCCAGAGGTGGGGGCCTGCCTCTCGCTGCTGCAGAAGAACAAACACACACGGGGCAAGGTCCGCAGGAGGAAACCTGAGGGTGAGAAGTGGGCTACCCCAGCCAGAGTCTGGGGCGGGAGTGCAGGGGTGGCGACAGCCTCTAAGTTCATAGGGAGGTTGCTCAGGCCACCGCTCAGCCTTCAGAGGAAACCGGTGTCCACTCCTTCTCTTCCTCCTCCCAGCGTGGGCTACATCACAGGGGTCCAAGGGGTCCCTACATCTACATTAGGGTGTGGGGGTCCCACCCTGAGGATGTAGCTCACCCACACACTGGAAGTCTGTTTTGCCCCAAACTATGTTACCTCTTCATATTTTGAGGATTATCTTTGTGCTGCTAAATCCAAGTATGTCAGTACCTCAAAGGTATAAGCAATTACTTTTAATTCTACAGACTATGTTATTTTAATCCACAGAAATCAATCGATACTTCTTTAGCAACTGAATTTAATATTCTGCATGCTACAGAATTTGGTAAAAGTATGATAGGTTATTAGTGCAAAACAAGGGGCATGTTTCAATGACGTCAGCAGCTTAAATTTGCACCCTAAATTTGGGGTTCTAAAGATGAACCATTGAGTCTGGGAGGACCAAGTTACATCCTAGTTCTCTCTGATCATTCAGAAGAGTAACATTCAAGTCACTGTATCTCCCTCTTCTGAATTTCTTCAGTATTTCTCATGGTAGCTACCACAAGCTGCCCCATGTATCAGAGCTGTGTTTCCACACTCAGTTCATCTCCTGGACAGGAGGGGCGGGTCGTGTCACCCTGCACCCTCTCCCCCAGCACACAACATCTGTGGCTCTGTCCTTTCCTCTGCCTTTCACTAACCTCCTGTCTGACTTCAGTGCTGTCAATGTTCCCAGGATCCCTGGGCAAGCTGCCCTCTTGGCGCTCCCTACACTATATCCGTGTATTGTCCCAGAAGAGCAGCAGCTCATCATGGTGAACGTTTGGCTCATTCACTTCGGTGTGCCTAGCTCCTGGCAGAGGAGACAGCAAGTAAGTGATGAATGATTGGTGAATATCTGTACACGATGTTTAACAGCTTTGTTGGGATATCATTCACATACCCTAAAATTCTACCATGCCAAGTGTACAGTTCGGTAGTTTTCAGTATATTCTCAGAATTGTGCAATCATGACCACACTCTCATTTCAAACCCCCTGAAATCATCCCTAGAAAAAAAAACCAGTACCCATTAGCAGTTATTCCACATTCCTGCCACCACCTCTAGGCCCTACTTTGGGTCTCCAGGGATTTGCTTACTCTGGACATTTCACATATATGGAATCATACAGTATGTTGGCCTTGGTGACTGGCTTCTTTCATTTAGCACAATCTGTTCCGGGTTTGTCTATATTGTAGCGTGTACTGATACTTCACGTTTTAAATGTTGAATAATAACCCGTTGTGCGGATATACCACATTATGTGTATCAGTTTATCAGCTGGAGGATATTTAGGTTGTTTCACTTTGGTGCTAACATAGATAATGCCGTCTATGAACATTCATGTACAGTTTTTGTGGGGACATGTATTTTCATTCAATTGGGTATATATTATACCTAGGAGTGGAACTGCTGAATTATATAGCAACCTTTTTATTTTAAAATATTTACTTAATAATAAATAGCATTTTTATAATATTTATTTATTTTGGCTGTGCTGGGTCTCAGTTGTAGCATACAGGATCTCCGTTCCCTGCTGTTGTTGTTGTCCAGTCACTAAGTTGTATCCAACTCTTTGTGAGCCCACGGACTGCAGCACGCCAGGCTTCCCTGTCCTTCATTATCTCCCAGAGTTTGTTCAAACCCATGTCCATTGAGTCGGTGATGCCATCAAACTATCTCATCTTCTGTTGTCCCCTTCTCCTCCTGCCTTCAATCTTCCCCAGCATCAGGGTCTTTTCTAATGAGTCAGCTCTTTGCATCAGGTGGCCAAAGTTTGGAGCTTCAGCTTCAGCGTCAGTCCTTCCAATGAATATTCAAGGTTGTTTTGCTTTAGAATTGACTGGTTTGATCTCCTTGCTGTCCAAGGGACTCTCAAGAGTCTTCTCCAGCATCAATTCAAAAACATCAATTCTTCAGTACTCCTTTACTGTCCAACTCTCACAGCCACACACGACTACTGGAAAAATCATAACTTTGGCTATAATGGACCTTTGTTGGCAAAGTGACATCTCTACTTTTTAATACACTGTCTAGGTTTGTCCTATCTTTTCTTCCAAGGAGCAAGCATCTTTTAATTTCATGGCTGCAGTCACTGTCCACGGTGATTTTGGAGTCCAAGAAAATAAAATCTGTTTCCTCTTTTTCCCCATCTATTTGTCATGAAGTGATGGGACCAGATGCCATGATCTTAGTTTTTTGAATGCTAAGTTTTAAACCAGCTTTTTCACTCTCTTCTTTCACCTTCATCAAGAGGTTTTTTAGTTCATCTTCACTTTCTGCCATAAGGGTAGTTTCTTCTGCATGTCTGAGGTTGTTGATATTTCTGCTGGCAAGCTTGATTCCAGCTTGTGAATCATCCAGTCCAGCATTTCACATAATGTACTCTGGATATAAATTAAATAAGCAGGGTAACAATATACAGCCTTGATGTACTCCTTTCCCAATTTGGAAATAGTCCGTTGTTCCATGTCCAGTTCTAACTATTGCTTCTTGACCTGCATATAGGTTTCTTAGGAGGCAGGTAAGGTGGTCCGATATTCCCATCTATTTAAGAATTTTCCAGTTTGTTGTGATCCACATAGTCAAAGGCTTTAGCATAGTCAATGAAGCATATGTTTTTCTGGAATTCTCTTGTTTTCTCTGTGATCCAACAAATGTTGACAATTTGATCTCCGGTTCCTTCGCGTTTTCTAAATCCAGCTTGCAGATCTGGAAGTTCTCGGTTCACATACTGTTGAAGCCTAACTTGAAGAATTTTGAGCATTCCTTGCTAGCATGTGAAATGAACGCAATTCCCTGACCGGGGATCAAACTTAGGCCCCTGCTTTGGGATCTTGGAGTCTTAACCACTGAACCACCAGGAAAGTCCCTATATAGTAACTTCAAATGTTTAATATGTTGTGAACTGCCAAGCTATTTTCCAAAGCTGCACCATTTTACATTTTCACCAGCAGTTTCTGAGGGTTCCAGTTTCTCTACCTCCTTGCCAACCCTTGTTTTATCTCTTTCTGATTCTAGCCATCCTAGTGGTCTGAAATAGATCGTTGTTTTGATTTGCAACTCCCTAAGGAATTATTGAACATTTTTTTCATGCGTTTATTGGCCACTTATATCCGTACACTATTTAATCAAATTATAAACAAGAGCACTTCACAGAAAAAGCTTCATAGATGAAGCCCAAAGAGTAGTGTTAAGTCATGGAAGGTTTAGCAACACAAGGTCTCAAGTACACTCCTGACTCCTAAACAGTGCTCTGTTCTTGCCTCCTGGCCCTTCTGTCAGGTCCTCTGGATCCTTCCCCCTGGATGAATGAAGTGTCTGGATTCCTTATGAGTCAGGATATGCATATGCTCTAGCGCTGCTTGATTTTACAATGCCTGTTGGCCATCTGTATGTCTTCTTTAGAGAAATATCTAATTAGGGCTTCTGCCCTTTTTCGACAGGGTTGTTTGTTTTAATATGGCTATATGAGCTGTTTGTACATTTTGGGAATTAAGTCCTTGTCAGGCGCATCATTTAAAAATACTTCCTCTCAGTCTGTAGGTTGTCTTTTCACTTTGTGGACTGGTTTCCTTTGCTGTGCAAATGATTTTAACTTTAATTACATCCTATTTGTCCCACTCTTGCAGACTTTCTACAAACCCTCACTGCCAATCCAAAAAATGTCTGTTGTCTTTGCACCTCTCTGGAGGTGTGCTGGAGAAATTCTGACGACTCTGTCCAAAATATTTTCCATTCTTCTGTCTTTTGAGGGACCTCTGGTGCAACAAATTGTGTTGATCATACTCCTCAGTTTAAGACACGTTGACATCATTTGCCCAGGGAAGGCAGCCTTTTTATTTTTCCTCTTATCTACCATATTCAACCTCATTTCCTTCCTCCCATAAGCATCCACTCTAGTGTATGTTGTTTTCCTTTCATCTAGTGCCATAAATATATTTAGATTTTGTGCCTTAGAAAAATATTAAGTGTTATTTTAAAAGTGGGTTTCCAAACTTGGGGCTTCCCTTGTGGCTCAGCTGGTAAAGAATTCTCCTGAATGCAGGAAACCTGGGTTTGATCCCTGGGTTGGGAAGATCCCCTGTAGAAGGGAATAGCTGCCCACTTCAGTATTCTGGCCTGGAGAATTCCATGGACTGTATAGTCCACGGGGTCACAAAGAGTCGGATACGACTGAACAACTTTCACTTTCCAAACTTGTATTAATGATGTTGAATCTAATTCTCCCTCAGTGGTGTGTGACTGTTGTCCATACATAAACACGGTTCATTGCTTCTGATGCTGCAGAGGATTTCCTTGTGGGCAGACTCCACTTTCCGTAGCGATTCACTCCCTTAGTGAGACTCCAGGCGGCCTCCAGTTAATCCATCACTTTGACACTCAGTTTTCTCATCAGACAAAAAGACTGGTGATGATAATACCTCCTTTTACATAATGATTGTGCCAACTGATACTTCAAAGTTTTTCCAATCACCATGTTCCAGTTCTCTGCCATCTAAATGATGCTATGAGGAGCAACCCTCTTGTCAATGCCCCCACACCCACATCCTTCCTGTCCTAACCCTCAAGGTCCATGAGGGCTCAGTAAATGGGGACAGACAAGGCCATTAGTACAGGATTTGGGACTAGAAAACATATTTCCTGGCTGTGTCACCTCGGGCCTCCGTTTCCTCGTAGGAGGTAGGGGTAACCATACTTTCAGAGAACTGCTGTAGACGAAACGAGAGAATAGAAGCGAGTGCTCTGCAAAGTGGAAAGCAATGCTGGGTTAGCTATTCTGTTATTAGTGGGGGTGGAGAAGGCAGGAAAGTCGAGGGAAGGAGGAAAAGCAGAGGAGGGAAGACGAAAAACAAGCTCTGGGAGGCAGCAGGCAGGCCTTGGTGTGCCAGTGGTCCCAAGCCCCAGGTCCCCTGAGGGACACAGCAGCAGCCTTGTCTCCCTGGGAAGTGCCCTGGTGCAGAGTCAGGAGACCCACACAGGCCCACCTCTGTGTGCGTACTGGCTGTGTGGTCAGGGGTTATCAACCCTGGCTTCACATTAGCATCCCATGGGGAGCATTACCAAGTACCGACCAGATCTCCACATCTCACCAATTGCATCTGACTCTCTGGTGTGGGAGGTAGGCCTGGGAACGGCAACTTTGAGAACCTCAACTCTCCAGCTCTGTGTGATTCTTGGACTTTTTTGCTGTCATTTCTTCTCACTGACCACAAGATGGTGCTCTCTTTCTGGGAAACCTCTGATGTTCAACAATTCATTTTCTTTATTACTCCTGAAAGAATGGGTTTGAAATTAACAGTCTTCACAGCATCTCATTAAGCCAGAATTCTATGCCCAAGTTGTCCAGCTGTGTAATGTGCACCTTTCCCTTCTGCTAGAGACCATACCGGATTAGGACAGGTCATCTCTTGTTACAAAGCAGCTGCTACTGCTACTGCTGCTAAGTCACTTCAGTCGTGTCCGACTCTGTGTGACCCCATAGATGTAAGCCCACCAGGCTCCCCTGTCCCTGGGATTCTCCAGGCAAGAACACTGGAGTGGGTTGCCATTTCCTTCTCCAATGCATGAAAGTGAAAAGTGAAGTCGCTCAGTCATGTCCGACCCTTAGTGACCCCACGGACTGCAGCCTACCAGGCTCCTCCATCCATGGGATTTTCTAGGCAAGAGTACTGGAGTGGCTTGCCATTGCCTTCTCTGTTACAAAGCAGAGTAGGCATTTATTGTTGCTTTCTGATCAAAATCATTACAATCAATAACAACTAATATTCCTTTAACCTTTTACCATGTGCAAAGTACTTTTCACCAACTATCCTCAGAATAACTTTATGAAATGGCTATTATCGTTGTCATTTATAGATAAGAAAACCAAGGCTCAAAGCACTAGTTCAAGGTTACGAAGCAAAAGCTGGCAGAACCAGATTCAGGGCCCTTCCCACCTACTTGGATAAAGAGAGAGGTGCATCAGAGACCAGCTCTCAATGGATACGGCCCCGACAAGTACAGCCCTGAGAGAAGAAGCTTCTCGGACAACCCCTGCTGCCTTCCTGAGCGGGTTTGAAAGACGGACAGATAGATATCCTTCTGGAGTTTCACACTGTCACATATGACAAACAGGTCAGTAGATGATACGTTTGACTGGGTTCAGTGAGGAGCTGAGGTGACAAATGTGAAGTTTCTAGTGCAGAGTAATGTAGAGGCAGCAGAGACTCGATAAGAAGACAGACTGGATTATTTTAAATTTTCCAGGAAAATGAACTGCTGTGCCAATGAGAAAGAAGAATCTGTCTTAAAGAAAAATTTAACAGACTCATCTCCAAAAAAAAAAAAATCATTTTCTACCAGCCAGTGATGTCTTACGAGGCTAGTGGATCTGAGGAAGGTTATATACAAGATCACAGATTTACTACCAGAGTTTCATAATCGATCAGGAACCCAAATGTCAGGACCCAGGACCCCAATTCCTCTGGGTGTTTTTTATCCCAGATGAAGGGGCTGCAACTGTAGGCTTAAATTACTTGGAGTAAGAAGAATGTTTTCAGGACAGAAGCAGTTACATGAAAGTTTATTAAGTCAGTACTTTGATCACTTTACTGACTCCAGTGTACATCTTCAGTTCAGTTCAGTTCAGTCGCTCAGTCGTGTCCGACTCTTTGTGACCCCCTGAATCACAGCACGCCAGGCCTCCCTGTCCATCACCAACTCCCGGAGTTCACTCAAACTCGTGTCCACAGAGTCGGTGATGCCACAATTCAGTAAGTTGTTGGACCCATTTTCTTTATCTCAGCTTCACTGTCTGCAAGTGGTAGAACAGTACCTATCTCATAGAATTATCATAAGGACCAAACAGTTTATTTATAAAGCACTTAGAACCACGCCTGGCACATAGTAAGCACAATGTGTTTCTTAAATAATGCTAAATAAATAAATGGATATGAGTATGTCCATTTACATACTTTACAAATAAAATTTTAATTTTCCAAATTCCAAGTAATTTTTAAATTATGTTATTTGTACACCTATAGGTGTATGAGATTCAAAGGGCATAAAATAATGCCTTATGACTAAAACTTGAAATCCCACTGAAAATGCATAAATTTGATTAGAACAGTTCTAGTCTTTGGAACCTTGTAAACATCAGAAATAGGTTAAAAATTCTTTAAGTCTTCCATGTCATTATTACTGATGTTAACAGATAAGCCTATCTATTGTCTAAAGAAATACAAGAATAATGCAGTGATCAGATGTTTCTCTCTCTCTTTTTAAAATGTGTTTCTTTTTCTCCACTTGATTTCTTCTAAATTTGGAAATTAGTGGTCATTTTGGAGGCATATTCCCAACAATAAAAACCCTCAGCATGACCCTTGATCACCTCTTAAGTGAATGGGAGTGTAACACAGCAACAGTCAGTTCAAACCTCATCTTCGAGTACAAATTAAAAGCAGTTCAAAAAGAGAGACAGAGCATCTGCTCTGAGAGATTTCACGTGATCCCAGGGAGAAAGACTGGAATGCTGAGATGGCAACTGGGGCAGGACTTGGAAGAAACAACACATACATATAGTGAAATGTTGCTTTCCGATCTAGGAGTCATTTTCCTCTCATTGTGGCATTAATTTTCTTTTTAGTAGAATTACCATATTGTTTCCTGGTAATAGGTTTTCTTGAAGGCTTTTGCTTCTTTTTCTTGTAGGCTCTTTTATGAAACAATTTGTGGAGAGGAGATGGAAATAACATTGTGCCATTTCCAGCTACCTCCTAATAATCCCTCCTCTCCTTTCTGGCACTTAGGCCGATATAACAGACCCTTACACATCCTCATCCCATCTCCACAGACCCCACTCTCAGCGAGCCCATTCCACTATGGCCTGTCCCACCAGGTCCAGGAAAGGGGGCCTAGAGGGCAGGACAGAAGTGTAGACATGATCTGGGTACGCAGGTGGAACCCGAACTATAGTTTTACCTTGCAGCAACTGTATTTTAAAAGGAGTTTAAGTTCTTTAGTACCAAAATTATAAGGCATTTGCACTGAGAACTCCATAAGCTTCTGTACATTTAGCCAGGGCCCTAACTAATATCACATTATTGTTTCTATGGAAAAACCAAATTCTCGTTTCAAATACCTGACCTCAGATGAACTTGTACAACAGAACTTGAGTGCGGGACTATTCATGTATACCCACACACTCAGGGACAGTTCCTCTTTCTATCAAGCAGACTGTCCACCAATCAGTTTGTCTAGCATTCACACTGTCTTTTTATTAAAGGATAACATATCTCTGGCAAAAAAAAAAAACTGTGAAAACAAAAAGCTAAGATTGAAAGACTAAAATATTTTATACTGAGTACAAAGTAATGGTTCTGCTATAAATTTATTAAACAAAAAATAATTACTCTTAAAAATGATCTTGTTTTTATAGAGGTGGTATGGTAAAAAACATAGTACGTGAGTTTTGTAGTTGTAAACTATGAATCTCCAGTCAAGCTACTTTTCTGAGCCTCAATCTTCTGGTCTATAAACAGGGATGGTTACATTGTCTCTTGAGGATTATATTTTTATGCAAGATTTAGAAATTTCTAGCAATAAATCTGGCACAGTGGTTATTTCCTGTCCTTTCTCCCTTATAACCTGTTTAACATCTTTTTGAACTCACCGTTTCACTTCAATAAAAATATTTTCAAATTGCATTTAATTTTCAGAAGTTTTGATTTAAATGTTTCTCTATTCTTGGGTACCCTACCTATCCATCTGATTGACTTAGGTTAAGGTCCAAAATAGACTAGTCTGGGTAGATTATTAACTTATAAAGGACATAGTTTCAAGAGTTTACTTATGTTGATAATTGTAATCATTTAAACTGACTCACCTGTGCCTACTCTCCCAAAATATTTAACTTTCACAAGATTTGTGGATTTCAATTCTTTTTCTTTTCTCTTTTTTTTCCTTGAATAGGGATTTAGACGCTTGTAACAGTCTCAACCAGCAGCAGCAGCAGCAACAGTCTCAACCAAGATTCCTTCTGTGAGTGACAGTTAGCAAAGTCAGGTTGTATTTGAATAAGTCAAAGAATGACTAGCATGGAGGGCAAATCAGATTTCATTTAAGTAGATTCGTCAAGTGAACATTCTTTCCCATTTACTGTTAAGCCCGTCGCACTGCAGCAGCAGAGGCAAGGGTGGGAGTGACATCTGCGAGCAGAGCAAACACACGTGAGCAGCGGGAAGGAGCCTCAAGTGAGCAGAGTCCATTCTGCTGCTTAGCGTCCAGGACGCTACCCCTCCCGACACTCTCTCACTGGTCCCCATTCCTGGTGTTTGTCTTCTGGGCTGTCAGAGTTGGGGGAATCTGCCTGTTGGTTGAAATTTGACACCCCTGTTTCTTATTCTATGGTTTCATAATCCTTGATTTTTTTCAGTCAGCTGTGTGTCCACTGGCAATCAGGTCCTGCCTGCAAAGCTTGAACTCAGGGTAGAAAACATACTCTCTGCTGTAAGGAAGCATGAAGACTTGGGAGATTTAAAGTAACTTACAACCCCCAACAATCAGAGATAAGTCCATCAGAAATCTTTTTTTGTTTTGAATTGAAATGTAGGTTTTTCTCTTCCACTCTCATA
This sequence comes from Moschus berezovskii, assembly GCF_049115385.1. NCBI lineage: Eukaryota > Metazoa > Chordata > Mammalia > Artiodactyla > Moschidae > Moschus > Moschus berezovskii. The sequence continues at coordinate 47,274,462 of NC_142469.1, forward strand.
AGGATGTGTTTCTATCACGCAGCTACCAGGTAGCCAAAAGTTCACAGATGCCCAGACACCCTGAGTTTACTGACTGTGTGTGTATTCAAGGTTCATTCAGGTAGCTTAATATGAAACCAAAATGCCTGGTCCTACATTCAGCTTGATAAGAGTGCTGATTTTAATTTTGTGGTATAGAAATAAGGCCAAATAAACAGGCAAAAAGTAGACCTAAAAATGGCTTTAACTTACTAAACCACTATATCTTTGATAGCAATTTTAGATAAAAATGGTCCAGAGGACAAAGTGCATAATTAATGATGAGAAAATGATTCCTTCAAGTCCCGTAATAAAGGGTTCTCCCTGCGGTAATCATTTGTCCAGAATTTTATTCACGCAAAAGTGACGGTTACTTCTTGCTTCTGTCTCCTTCATTCCAGTACTGTTCAGTCTGCATTTCTGTGAGTCGGGAAATTGTGCGCTGAAATGCAAAGATTTCCTCTTCTCCAGTAAACATGGCGAGTCCTTCCGCTGAGTCCTAATCATCAAAAAAATAAAACAACAATCCAGCACCAGTTAAAACCTCTGCAACTAAAAATTTAAAGAACTAAGCACAAGTTTAAAAAATACTTTTTGAGCTTAGATTATAAAATATTCTACAAATTGTTTTCATTAAATTAGACTAGAGAATCAACTAATTTTACCCAACAATTACATTAGACTAGAGAATCAGCTAATATAAATTAGACTAGAGAATCAACTAATTTAAACCAGTAATCAATAACCAGAACAAATTACCAGGAAGAAAACATTAGACGAATAATTAAAGCTGAAACAACACCCTAAAATCCAAATAATAAAACTTTTGCTCAGATGAAAGTTCTCTACAAAATCTAAAGGAAGGACATTCCAGACAGAAAAGGAATTCTTTCTCAAAAAGCGCATGCCATAAGGAAGTAACATCAGGACTTCCCTGGTGGCCCACTGGCTAAGACTCCAAGCTCCCATTGCAGGGAGCCTGGGTTCCAGCCCCAGTCAGGAAACTAGATCTGTTATGCCAAAACTAAGACCCTGCACAGCCAAATATATAAAAATAAATACATATTGTTTTAAAAAAGAAAGAAGCAACAACAAAACCCAGAAGTTCCGGTATATCAATATGTGGCTGAGACTCTCCCTTGAAGCTTCACAGTCAGGGACATGTTCCCAAGGGGAGGTCTGAGGGCTAATCTCTTTTTCCAAACTGGGTGACTGAGAGGTCTTCTGTGGACCTGAAAATTGTGTCTGGGAGTGAGCTTTGGGAAGGCCAGAGCTGTTTTTGGTCTTGAGCTGCTGGGACACTTGATCCTCCCATGGAGGGTTAAGTTGGGGAGCCCTCCATGAGGCTAGTAAATAACCTGGGACTGGTGATTTCAACACAGGCTATAGCCTGTAAGTGAACACTGGATCTTGCCTCTTTCCTTAGGAGTTTGCTATTATACTCTCTCAGAGAAAAGTTCTGCACTCCTAAGTCCAAATTACTGACCTACTGTAAAACTGCATGACCCTATACCACGTGCCAGGATTTCTTCATGTATTATTGGCCCTAATTGCTGAGCGTACTTTGCCCTATATCTGAACTCTGATCAGAAGAAAAATTCAAAAGTCAATGATTTAAAGAATTTCAGAAACTGAGATGAAGTATCCCCTTAAGTATATTCTTTCAAATTGTCAAAAGACATTATTTGGATATATTGCTCTCAGAGAAATGGGATCACAGCAGCTATGTATTTCTACATGTAGATTTAAAAATCATATTTTGAAAGTTCACTATTTAAATAATTATTGGCCTCATTTCCCAAACTCCTATGAATGCATAATTTCAACTCAGGTCAATAAGGAATAGTTTCCTCATTCCAAATGGTCTTTTACTACTGGGGTTGAAAGAATGGGGCTCCCCTCATTTGGGGGGTGAGTGTTTAGAGTTTTAAATTTTTTACTAATATTTCAGTTGTCTACAGTTGAGAAATATACCCTGTAATATTCATACAGAAAAAGGAAATGCAAAGCCACTTCTGTTTGGCCTGCAGTGAATCACCATACCCCCCAAGCTCCAGGAGAATTGGGCCAGCATCAGCTGGTTTCCGACACAGTGTCCTCAGAGCCTGGCACCCATGGGTTCTCCACAAATGTCTACATAATGGGGTTAGGAGATGAATCCTGGATTTCTTTTTAAACAAAGGGCCTTGTCAGGCACAAAGTCCTAGAACAGCCAGTCCACATGATTGGATACTGTATCATGTGCTCTACAGATCCAGCAGACGTGAAGGAGTATATCCAGAAAAGGCAGCATGGCCTGGCTCAGGGAGTCCAGAACCAGACACAGGTGCCCGGTGGCCCGCTCTGGCCTGCCATTGGTCAGTGGTGTAACTGCAAGCCCCTTAGTCCACCTCCCTGGACTTGGCTTTTATCACAAAGATTCCTTCCACTCTAACGCTATCATTCCCTATATTTACTGATGTTGAGGATACATCTGCTATACTGGCTTTAGAAGAAAGTGGCAAATCAGTGGTTAAATACATACTGCATTCCTTCTTTAAAACGTAGCCATGCATCAAACCAAAACAATTAAGTTGTTTTATAATAAAAAGAGATTATGTTAATATCACCTACCTGGCTCAGCCCCAAATCATCCATCAGTATTCTGCTTTGCTCCAACTCACTGTCATGATGATCATACAAAAATAAGCTTGATATAGGAGCTGATGCAGAGCAAATTATGCGCACCTGAAACAGAAAACAAGCAAATGGTGTTACTCCTTACCTTTAGCAAGTTGAAGGCAAAACCAAATTTCTCATAAAATAAAAATCTGTTATAACGGGGAGCTTAAGATTTTTGCTTTTAAATGGTTCTACATATATGTAGCAAAATTGGTACTTGGTGAAAATATACTTTTATGAGCTTACAGAATGCGTATTTATAAAGAACAATGCCTTAAACTCCTCTCTTTCAATCTAAGTAACAGTCTTAACTTCATTTCTCCTTCTACACATTTTCTCCAAGTCCTATCTTTATTTTGGAAAAAAAATTTTTTAAAGCTTCAATCTATCACATTTTTTCCTGTTTCATTAATCTGTTTTTCTAATTAGAGATTTTACCTAAATATCCAAAAGTTACTCTAAAGCTACTAACATTTTTATTAATCTCCATGTTTTAAAGTCCACAAAAAGAGCATAAGCAATATATGGCTGTCAAAATTTCAAAACTGGCAGGACCCATCTACACTGTATCTGCTTCATTAATGAAAAAAAAATCTTGCATAAATAAGTGAATATAGCATTTCTTTACATTGGATTTCAATATTTGGGAAACGTTTTTTTCTATTTCTGGAATATCTCTAAATGTAAATAGACACACCACATAAGCTATATTCAGATAGTCTGGGATCACAGACGTTTCCAAATGTATTTTTGAAACAAAATACTTTTTTTAGGAAAACCTTTTGACCATTCTCATGCTGCTGCTGCTGCTGCTGCTGCTAAGTCACTTCAGTCGTGTCCGACTCTGTGTGACCCCATAGACGGAAGCCCACCAGGCTCCCCCTTCCCTGGGATTCTCCAGGCAAGAACACTGGAGTGGGTTGCCATTTCCTTCTCCAATGTGTGAAAGTGGAAAGTGAAAAGTGAAAGTGAAGTCGCTCAGTCGTGTCCGACCCTTAGCGACCCCACGGACTGCAGCCTACCAGGCTCCTCCATCCATGGGATTTTCTAGGCAAGAGTACTGGAATGGCTTGCCATTGCCTTCTCCGATTCTAATAGTCTCTTTAAGGTGCTATTTTTAAACTGCACAGTACTTTACAAATACTTCCACACAGCTTACACTGCCTTCTGAAGTAGGGAACAAAGGTTTTAGGGGGCAGCTCCAGGCCTGGAGAGTCTCAGCTCATGACACCAGTCCTGATCTCTTCCAGTTCTAAGTCCAGTGGCTTTTCCATTTCCTCTGAGGTTGACATTTTCACTTGACTGTGAGAAGCCCATCTCTGTGCCATCAGAGATGCTCCCCCGATGCACCATTACCCCTTTGCTGCACATGTGACAGCTAAGTCCAGTGTACTGCTCCTCTAATTACACCCTGAGTTACCAGAACCTGCATTTATACCAGCATCCAGCCAGACATTCTTGAAAAACACTAAGCTTGGCATGAATATTTCTTGATTACATAAGTGTTTGAGTGAATGTCCATGTGTAATCACAACTTAATAAATTTTATGTCCACTAGTTTAAAACATACTCTTCCTGATGTTTCAGGAGATTTGAATTTGTTTTCAGGATTCACAGCCATCCTTTTAAAATCATTATTTAAGTAAATATGCTGATATCCACAGACATAGGAGCCTGGAGGGCTACAGTCCATGAGGCTGCAAAGAGTCAGAGGTGACTAAGCACACACGTGCTATCAGTATTTTAAAACAATGTATTGATGTTTGGGACTAGTCCTTCCGTATACAAATAACCTTCTACCTCCTCTTATAAATTATTTTAACCACAAATGACACTTTTTTCATTACTTAGATGGAAATGTCCTTATTTCACAGATTTCTATAAATACATTCTAAAACGATGTCTGTTTAATGCTTCCAATTTCTGAAATAAGAATTTCGGCTACATTTTTTAAAAAGTATAAACTTTAGATGTGTGCTTTAGTTAAAACAAATGTTAGGAGAGTAGTTCTGACATTCCATCATATTGACAGAAAAATCTTTTTGTCTAATGAAGAAGTGAAACAGTGTGGGGAGGGAGGATCAGGTGGTGGGACTGAGGGGTGGGGATCATAATGAGTTTACTTTCAAAAATGAGTTTACCACTCTGCCACTCTAAGAACCACCTACCAATGCACCCCTCCCACTTTCTTCCTGAAGCACTGCCCTCTGAAAACAGATTGCTACCTCTGGGCAATGTATGCCAGACCCCACATGATTATTTCAGAGCAGAGTCTCTTGATGAGTAATCCAGAAGGAGACAAGTAACAGACCTTGATCCCCAGCCCTGGTGTTCTCAGCTTCCTGCTCACAGGGCCCCCTGAGAGCAGGCCGCAGATTCTAATGGCACTCACTAAGGCAGGTTGCCTTTCATGCTCAGGCCCATCACAGGGCCTGTGCTGCCAACTCCCTACTCTGCACGTGGAGCCCAGCCATCACAGCTCAGTGTTTATGAGCAGCACCTGAGGAGCCGGTGAACCAGCAGGCTCCAGGCCCCATCCCTGGTCTTCATCTGCTGGTGTGGGGTGGGGTGAGTTCGGGAATCTGGATCTTAAGGAACTCAGATGATTCTGGTGCAGCTGGTCCTCAGAAGGACTTCCTCGGCCTGCCCCCAGTTCCCACACAAAGATCAGTCTACTGTCCTCCTGGACTCTCACAGCACCAAGTCCCCTCTCTCTCCAAGAGAACATCCCACACTCAGTTCTCAGAACATTTACACTCAGTTCTGCACACATTTAATCAGTATCTCTTCAGCACTAGACTATCAGCTCCATGAAGGCAGGCAGCATTGCCTGGCTTTGCTTGTCACTGAATTAGCACTGTGCTTGGTGTGAAGATTGCTGAATGAATGAATAAAGGAAACATTAAAAATCTCACCTCTCCCTCCCAGCAGATTCTGGTACTTTCTCCTCCCCTCAAGGCCCCTTCAACTTTAGAATCACTGCTCTATTTCAGTACAAGGAATAAGGAGGGAAAACTGTAACTAACGGTAAAACAATATTTCACTCTACCTCGAAGTGGTACTTTAACTTTACTGTAAGTATATTTACAGGTATATATTATTATTAGTGGCTCACTGTTGTTGTTCTGTCATGTCCAGCTCTTTTCGACCCCATGGACTGCAGCATGCCAGGCTCCCCTGTCCTTTACCATCTCCTGGAGTTTGCTCAAATTAATGTCCATTGAGTCAGTGATGCTAGTGGCTCACCGCATTGAAAGCTTACCGTATGCCGCACAATGTTCTAAGTATTTTACCCGCTCATTTCTTCCTCACAACAATCTTATGAGGTAAATACCATTATTACCCCCTTTTTCTAAAGAAGGCAATTGAAGCTAAGTTGATCTTCAAGGTATTCAGCTTGGTCCCAGGGTCCACTCCTTAACCACTAGGCAATAATGCCTCTGATGAATGGACCAAGGCTCAGCGACTCATGCTGGTAATAAGATAAGGGTTTTTCTTGCTTGTTTAGGGACAATGATAGTTACTGGGGTTTCCAAGTCAGAGGGAGAGAAAACTCTAATCCTGAGAATGGCCCTTTAGTCATTCATTCATTCATTTTGTTCATTCATTATTTCATCAGTCCAATAGTTTATTCATGCAGCAAATGTTTGCTGAGCACTCTATCGAGGTAAGGCATTGTGCTCTGCATCCTCACAGACAGAGCACATGATACGTCTAGGTGAATGACGGGGTTGGGAGTATAGCAGAGTGTCTCATGACGGGATTTTTAATATAGTACGATTACTATTACTGCCACCACCAATAGTACTTGTGCAGCATCAGCTCGTACCAAGTGCTGTTTTAAAAGATTTACCTGGATTAGTTTATTCTGTCCTCACAATAACTGTCTGAAGAAAATACTACTTCAGAGTAGTATCTTGGATTTGTGTGTGACAAAACTGAGGCACAAAGAAGTAAAGTAAGTGGTAGACCAGGATTCCAGCCCAAACAATCGCCCCACAGTCCAGAATGTTTAGTTCTGAGAAAATGCACCACATCCTTACCTTGAAATCATAAAAGTTATCAATGAGAGTTATGAATCTCCGAGCTTGGGTCCTCTTTGCCAGGGTAAATTGTGGAATGTTTCGTAAAAATACTGTATCAAAATTCTTTGACAGTTCCAAATAGTCACTGGCTCCAAGTGGCTATAATTAAAATGCAATAGAAAACAGAAAATTGAAATAAGTCAATTCTGGTTGAAAATATCTCTTTTTCTCGTCACGGTGTGATCTAGGTATAGCTTTGAGGTAACCTGACCAAACACAGTGGTGTTTGCAGAGCAGGCTGAGGACAGTGTACACCTCACCTAACAGGGATACAAACAGAAGGGAAGGAGAAGACAAGCGCGTGGTGGGCGTGAAAGAATAACCCTAGCCACCTCAGCTGGCATCCTGCAGGCCCACACCCTAAATCTGGTCTTCACTCTTTACATTTACATGACATGACTTTAAACACGTCCAAAGGAATCCTTCCTGTGACTCAACTGCAAACTGTCACTACTGGTAAACGCAGCTGCCTTATGACAGCAGCTGGATGTTATGTCACCACTTTGAAATAAAGACTATGCTCCAGTATAAAAAGCATCAGACAGTATTTTTTAGTTTAATTTGAGGACTGAACTGACTGACTGACTGAGGTACAATTACTGAAATACAATGTAGTAAACACTGCTAACCTCTGCCAGAGGGTCTTCATACAAAAGTAGAACGAGCCCTCGAGCATAGCTTGATGCACCTGTTGCCTCCCCACACAAGGAGGATGCAACCCTCGGGGTCCGTAGAACCATCACAAAGGTGCTGCCTGCAGGTGTAATGTGCTTGTTCCTAAAACACGAAGGTAATTCAGGACAGTTATGAAAAGAATCCACACATTCTCTGGGGTCAGAAACACTCCCAGGAGAGTCACTTCTCATTTTAAGTTGGGTGTGAATGGCTGTACCCTGTAACAGGAGCCATGAGCAAGGGTCAGGAGAAAGTTTCTGGCTGTGGGAGAATGCAGAGAGACTCAAAGGCCAGGAGCTGCTCTCAGGTCCCTCTGGAAGCTCTCAGATCCCAACAACTGATGCCTGGGACCCAGATAGCTAAGCCTCTTCAACTTCTGGCAGAATTTATCAATACCCCTCCCTGTTTAAGAATGTCTCCCTTGGACTTCCCTGGTGGCTCAGTGGTAAAGAATCTGCCTGCCAGTGCAAGAGACACAGGCTTAATCCCTGATCCGAGAAGATCACACATACCGTAGAGCAACTAAGCCCGTGCGCCACAAATATTGAGCCTGTGTTCTAGAGCCTGGGAGCCACAACTACAGAAGTCCATGTGCCCTAGATCCTGTGCTCCACAAGAGGAGCCATCGCAATGAGAAGCCAGCACACGGCAACTAGAGAATCACCCCGCTCGCCACAACTAGAGAAAAGCCCTCGCAGCAATAAAGACCAAGTATAGTAAAAAATAAATAAACTAAATAATTTTTTTTTTTTAAAAAAAAGAATGTCTCCCTCATTGGGGTGGTTGTTTACATTAAAACTTCTGCTTTCAGAAATGTAGATACAGTTATGTTCCCGGGAGAATCAGGGAACTGCAAGGAGGGGGAGAGTCATCCTCACCTTAGAGTCCACCCTTTACACCTGCCACTCTCCTAACAACTAGCTGAAATCAACTATACTCAGAAAACTTTTCCTGCAGGTGTGGGGTGGTAAGAGTAAATTGGAGAGGGAGGCCTTGGGGAGGTGGTTCCCTCAAGAAAAGCAGCTCTAAGAAGGATGCGCAGCAACTACGAGCCCAGGGGCACAACACCAGAGCGTGGGCACAAGGAAGAGCTGACGCCTTGAGACCTGCTTAGAGACGCCCCTTCTCCCCTCTCCTCCACCAACCAGGTAACAAGCGGGGCCGGAGATGACCTGTGTTTCCCCGTTTCCCTTCGCTGACTGGACAGCCTCTATCTCTAGACCCAGTGTCTGATCTTAGCTGAGACTCCCCACTCACCTCAGCCACACAAGGGCTCGCATATGTGTGTGTGGTTTAACGCTGCTGTCAAGCCTGATGTGGGCCAGGAGGGTGTGTTAACAGAGCAGCTTGGAACAAGAGCTCTACAGAGCCTGGGTCCTCAGTCTGGCATTTATCAGTGATGTGTCTTTAGCAAGTAACCTCATCTTCCTGTTCCTTAGTTTTCCCATCTGCAAAATGGGGATTGATTCCTATCTCACAGGGTTGTGAGGATTAAACAAAATAATACATGTAAAGC